>NC_057412.1:13418695-13743695 GCF_019320065.1 Cervus canadensis
GACACACAGAAATACAGAACAGACTTTTGAACTCTGTGGGAGAATGTGAGGGTGGGATATTTCAAAAGAACAGCATGTATACTATCTATGGTGAAGCAGATCACCAGCCCAGGTGGGATGCATGAGACAAGTGCTTGGGCCTGGTGCACTGGGAAGACCCAGAGGAATCGGGTGAAGAGGGAGGTGGGAGGGGGGATCAGGATGGGGAATACGTGTAAATCTATGGCTGATTCATATCAATGTATGACAAAACCCACTGAAATGTTGTGAAGTAATTAGCCTCCAACTAATAAAAAGAAAATAAAAATTAAAATTAAAAATAAATAAATAAATAAATAAAATAGAGAACACATAAACAATGGAGAAATATCTATAAAGCAAAACTAGGTATATGAGAAAACAATTACAGTCAATAAATCTCTAGCCAGACCACTCATGGAAAAAAGAGAGAAATCACAATCATTATTGTTAGGAATCAGACAGGTAACAAAGCTCTAAATGTTAACAGGTAACCTAAAGCCATGAAGTTTATGAAGTTGTGGGGTAATGAGTATGTTTCATAAGAAGAGACTCTTAAAGAGTGACAATTGCAGGTACATATTTGAAGGGATAGCGTTAAGGACAGGACTTGGAGATGTTCTACATAGTTTCATGGAAAACAAAAGAAAACTCAGAATCACAGCAAACACTTTCTTATAATCATCCTCTTATGGATGATTGTGGTATAATTTGATTAGAAAATATGGGTGTTGAGGTTGTTTAACCACTTTTAATGGAGATGTTTAATGAAGGATGCTAGAAATATAGAAACAATCGAATTGCCAACCTTCAGATTTAGAAGTTATAAATGATGGATTATATGCTGAGAGCCACAGCTATAATGCTAATCTGTCCAAGTTTGAGAGTAGAAAGTAAAATCTGCATATTTCTTACTATTACTTGACAAAGCATTATAAATATTTTGAAATGTTTTATTTCAGCTATGGAGCTACTTCAGAAGAAATATATATTATGCCATTTAAGTCTGGAAAAACATCCTGGAAAAATATACTGCAAAGAATAACCTGCATGTCAAGGTGATGATCCAGATGACCCAACAGGTTTTATCTATCTGTGATTTCTTCAGCACTGTGGAAAAATACTTGGCACTAGTAAAATATGTAGTGCATCACCCTAAATATCTATTATAGTCATCACATTGCCAAAAGCAATACATTCTCTCCCGTTTGATCTGTAAATCTCCATAATTAACACCTTGTTCATTACAGAAGCTATGTCTTGTATATCATCCCAACCACAGGACTAAGTAGCAAAGTTCCCAAGGGTAATTGCTTCATCTATCTATAAAAGAAAACAGAATATTTTGCATCTTCACTTACGAAACATTTTCTCTCAATGAGTAGAATATTATATTTAATTTCACATATATGTATATATGAAGATGTTTAATAATATTTTTACTTAGAAATAAGTAGCCAGTAAGCAATAAATGAAGGATTACAGTTTCATTTCTGCAGCCCTTCTTTCCCATTTTAATTACTCAGTGATATTAGAAAAGTTATAATAAAGAACATTTAAAGGGCCAATCTCAGTTCAAAAGAGACATCTTTTAAACATCTTTAATATTTAGAAGATAAACATAAATCAGTGAGTAGATTAAAATGTGCAGGCCTGCTTAGTTTCTGAGCCAGGAAACCAGCAGCAGAAGAAGGAAACAAAGTCTCTTAAGGGATAATAGGAATTAAAAGTGTTCCCCACAGTGTAGGACTGGGTAACTCTTTGAGATAAAGATATTAGATTGGCATCCAACTCTGAATGGAAATGGAAAAGAAGCTGAGACAAAACTTCTTGATGGGGTTATGACAGATAAAGTCAGCGCTAAAGGAGGGAGACGCTGATGATGGGAAAGATTGAAGGCGGAAGGAGAAGGGGATAACAGAGGATGAGATAGTTGGGTGGCATCACCGACTCAATGGACATGAATTTCGGTAAACTCCGGGGGTTGGTGATGGACAGGGAGGCCTGGCATGCTGCAGTCCATGGGGTCTCAAAGAGTCAGACATCACTAAGCGACTGAACTGAACTGAACTGAAAAGAGAGAGAAGGAATGAAGCAGATACAGACATGCAGCCAACCATGTCTGATAAATTTTATATGACTATCACCATGGGGTGGGAACTCTGGAGCAATTATATGACTGTTCTGATTCTGATTGGGAGAAAGGTAATTGTGATACACAAAATCACATTATAAAAGCGGTGAGTGCACAAACAAAAAAGAGAAAAACAAATATAAATGCAATTCTCACTCAGTATGAACTTGCAAACTATAATTTGGAAATTCAAATTGATGCTGAGAAACATCAGCATCTGAATGTTGATTGAACTGAATTGAACTGAATCAATTGGAAGATAAATTTATACAAGATAAAATGAAAATAGTAGAGGAAACTAAAAACTAACAAATATTGTAGATACTTTTACAGATAAAAATTGGAAGAGCTTCAATAAAAAAGATTATTAAAAGGTAAAAAGTACATAAAATATGTTTGGCAAATTATGTTATTAGTGATCTTGAGAAAATAGGGTCTTAAAATTTTTAAAAAATGAATGAGTAGACTAAACTATTGTCATCATATAATTTAAAAACTCATTAATGTATCAAAGAACAGTTCTGAAGTCAGCACAAATTGTAAATCAACTATAGTTCAATCAAAACACTGTAAAAAAAAAAAATTCTGATGAATCTACCCAGGTAGCAACACAATTAGGGAAACTGACCAAAACATAAATATATAAAGATATGTAAGATATAGAAATAACAACACACATCAGTCTTTTCAGAGGTTAAACTATTAAAAAAGCAGTAAGCAAAGATAAAAACAAGATAGAACATCCTCTGATTTTAAATGCGATGAAATCTCAACTTGAGAGTTTATGTTGAAAACCATGAATGGTAAATACAAATAAAAACATACCATGGCCCTTTCAATAAGATTGAAGACCATCAACAATAAAAATTTCTAACAATAAAAACTGAAAATTAAAAACAATAAAAATTTTTATTTTAAAAATTAAAAATTATTGATAGTGAATAAAGAAAGCAAATTCCATGAAAGAAATAATAATTATATTGACAGTAAGCTTTACAATATCAATATATGCCAGAAGTGAGTGGAAAAAAATCTTTAAATTTATGACAAACCCATAACTGCCAGCCAAGCATTCTCCATCCGGGGGTACTATCCTCCATAATTGAGGGCAAAATAAAGTTATTTTCAAATGTATAACTAGGAAGAATGCTCATATACACATACTATCACCTTAGAGTATACTAAAGGACTGAATGTGTCAGATGTGAACCTATATGAAAGGAAGAGTGAGAAGTCCAAAAAGGTGAATATACACAAAAGAAGCCCAAAACATATTAATAATTTAAATATTATGTGCAAAAGCAATAATCATGAGTGGTGTTTATCCTTTTTTTTTTCATTATATTAATTTTTTAAATTAATTTATTTATTTTTTATTTTTTTTTATTAGTTGAGGCTAATTACTTCACAACATTTCAGTGGGTTTTGTCATACATTGACATAAATCAGCCATGGAGTTACACGTATTCCCCATCCCGATCCCCCCTCCCACCTCCCTCTCCACCCGATTCCTCTGGGACATCGTAAATTAATTTCTAAACATAAACAGTAACAGTAGTGTGAAAAACATGCACATTTTCCTCTTTAAAATTTGTGGGTTTTGTTTTCCCTTTCATAGTCAAAGGCTAGCAGCATTGATTATAAAAATATTTACTTAGATATGTATGTTACAGGTAACCAGTAAGTGTGCAAATGCAACATTTAAATTACAAACCAAAAGAGGAAAAAATGTTCCGAGTTTGGCATAATATGGTGTGACAGTAGAGAAACATACAACAAGATAAGAAGGTAATGTAGAATTGAAAATTTAAGTTAAAAAATCGGCAAAGTTGATCCCATCAAAATTGCATAATGAATACAAGTCATAATCAAGCTTTGTATGTAATTTGTTCATGTTTATATTTATCAATTCATATACTTTAGAAATCTTCTCAGCCCAACCAGTGTATATATGTTTTTTTGTAATATATATACAATTTTGTGCTCTTGATCTAGACTCATTTTCTTTAGAAAAGTCAATTTTTATATCTTAAAATTCTGTAGGTAGTTTATCACCTTAGTATTTACATGTCAGAAGACAAAACACGGCAGGTGGTGGCTACCACCAGAGCGGTGAACTAGAAGAGCAGACATGGGGACAGAATACAGATGTCTTCCATGTGAAGTCCTTACCATGTGGATGTTTAACTTGCTGTGTAATATATCTTCCCTTTGTTACTTCTGACTCACATGCCAGTTTTCTCTGCCTTGTCACCCGCCCCATGTGGGTGACCTGTTTTAAGGGCATCACTGGGCTCCTTTGTGCCCTAGGGTTCCATCTGGGCTCAGTGAATGCAGTCTACATCTGGGTAAATAAACACAACTCTCCTGATTTGACTGGTTCTTACAGAAACCCTGATAGGTACCAAATGTCAATCTCTTGGTTGGTTGTGTTCAACTCTTTGTGACCACATGGACTGTAGCCTCTGTCATGGACTCCCCCAGACAAGAATACTGGAAGCCATTCCTTTCTCCAGTGGATCTTCCTGACCCAGGGATCAAACCCAGGTCTTCTGCATTACAGGCAGATTCTTTACCTTCTGAGACACCAGTGAAGCCCTCTGATAGGTACATTGTTCAATGAATCAAAACTAATTTTTAAATGATCATAGTTTTCATACAGTGAATGGAAATATGTTATCCTTTGTTTTTAGGGATAGGGAAGCCTAAGGAAATTGTAGAAGATAAGGAATCAATGTCCTCATTTAGAGCCTCTCTCTCTAGCTCTTTCAACATCTTAATTTTAAAGGACTATTTACAACAACATGGTGTTATCTCCCTTGGAGTAGAAAATGGTGACCCAGTCCAGTATTCTTGCCTGGAAAATCCCAAGGGCAGAGAAGCCAGGCAGGCTATGGAGGCATCGGGGTCACAAAGAATCTGACACAGCTGAGTACAGTGTGCGTGCTCACACAAATGCATATTAACATATAGTGGCAGATGCCTGTCTCCCTAGCATTTCTTTTATCTCCTCTTTCTTCTTTCTAAGCAAAAAAAAAAAAAACTTCCATGAGAGGTTGAAGATGGTCAAAGTGTGTCTTCCCAAACATTCTGCAGATAGTAATGGTGGAGGAGCTCAGTTCTCACCAGTGAGCTGTGAGAGTTGACTAATTAGGGAGAGAAGGATTTGGAGGAAGATTTTCATTTCAATGAATGTGGGTGTTAATGGAAGGAAAGTTCATCCTCCATTCTTCTCCTTCCCACTTAGAATGCTGTCATGTTCTGATCTGATCCTTACAGAAGCAACACTTGAATTTCAAGTATGAGTGAAGATACTGCTACTACATGGAAGGACAGAAGAGCAAGGATGAGGGAAACAGAACTTATTGAGGCTCTGTGTCAATTCTGGAGCAGCTAATGTTTGGCCCTTTTACATGGAGTTGACTGCTGTTATTTTTTAAGCCACTATGAATTGTTCATTTTGTCACAGCCAAAAACAGTTTTATTCTTATAAAGGATACATTGACAATGGCACAAAAGCCAACTTAAAATATATAAATTGAAAACCAGGATTTTTGAATGAGGGGGTCAAATCTCATTGCTTTAATTAAATAACCCTTATTTTGCACTATTTATTTATTTATTCTGAACCTGCATCTCACTGGAGAGAATTTTGTCTTGTGAGTACAATTACCTGCTTGGGATTATAAGAAATGTTATCTTTATTATGGCTAAAGTGAAAGTGAAAGTCGTGTCCAACTTTTCTGTCACCCCATGGACTATACAGTCTATGGAATTCTCCAGGCCAGAATACTGGAGTGGGTAGCCTTTCCCTTCTCCAGGGGATCTTCCCAACCCAGGAATCGAACCAGGGTCTCCTGCATTGCAGGCAGATTCTTTAACAACTGAGCTGTCGGGGAAGCCTTTTATGGCTAATGATATATTCAAAATTTTTAAAAATCAATTTTTTCCTCTTCAAATCTGAAAGAACAAAAGGGTAGTGGTTTTTTCTCTTTGTTTTTGCTACCTTAATTCTGTAGTTACCCAAATAGCCATGATTTTGCTTCTCATTCATAATACAAACCCTTCCCCTCTCCAGCAAGAAAATCCTAAATTAAAATAGTAACTACATGAAAAAAAGATAGTGTTTAGTATTCCATTTGTTAAATAGCTTATTCATATTTATATTTATTATTAATTTTGATATGCCAGAGTTTATTTTCACCATCTTATTTGATCCTTTTTATTTTTCCCATATTTTAAAATTTTCTTTATTATTTGGGCTACACACAGCAACAAGATATTTCATTTGGGGACTTATTTTTGTCTTTACTCAATTGCACCTAAGGGAAAGAAAAATCCAGATCAAACTTGAAGTTAATTTCAATAGAAATATGTATTTTTAACATAAAGAGGTAAAAGAAATTTATATTTGTGAAACTAGAACAAGTATAAAAAAAAAAACTTATTCTAGAGTATGATTTCTAGTTACTTGACCAAAAGGCATGGAAGAAATTGTAAATTGTTGAGAAATAGGTTATGCTTGGGCTTGGGCTTCAAAAATTTAAAAATCAGTTAATATATCAAAATATTCATTTTGCAATATGAAGGCAAGAATAAATTATAAAAATTGAATTAAATAGAACTGAGCAGAACCCTGAAGGCACCCCCCACACACACACACACACAAGTATGAAATCAAGCACTTAAGGAATAGAACAATAGAGGCACAGACTTGGTGTGTGATGCACATTCCCAAGTTGTTTTACAGATAATATAACTTCCACCAAAGGGAAAAAGCTAACCGCATAAAGACTAGACTTGCAGCCATGACATGAGCTGCCCCAACCTGAGCAGTACTAAATTATTGCTGGTACAATTCCCAGAACTGACCTCAAGAGAATGGAATTATCATTATTGTCCATAATAATATTAATGAGCATCAAAATAATTTAGCTTGCTTTACCCTTATATGTAAATGGGCAGCTAAAATTGTCAGCAAAAAGATTCTATAGGTCCATGCTGACATCTTCCACTCTGAGAATACAGAATTCTATGTCGGTGTGGAGAAGTTATAGAAGTTTGATCTTCACCCCTATCCCATAGAAATAGAGAGGTGTTCTCACAAATGGGGATTGTTAAACAGCTCCTTGTGGAAAACACCCCTCAGAAGGAATCCCTTTTCTCTCATCACTTTAACAAAACTATATCATAACTTTTAAACCAGGTATCCCCATGTTGCACTCATTCCTGGCCCAAGCACACCTTCCAAATCTTTTTATCACACAAATCTTTCTTGATTTGTCTATTCTTTTCAAATATAGAAGAAGTAGAAATGAAGTTATTAACAGATAACCAGATCTCTTTACTGGCTTCCCCTTCAATAATCTCCCAAACTGTAGGGCCAAATGTGTGAGCAAGATAATGTATAGAAGATCTTGAGGAGTCAAGTCTGACATAAGCCTGCATGCAGTGGGGGATGGCAACAGCTCTGATCTCCAACTCAATGATTAACTGAGATTACTCCTTTGTTTTGCTTTAAAACTTTGATGGCCAACTAGAATCTTCAACAGCAGTTTTGAGGGATGCTGAGCCCAGCATCTCCCCAGACTGCCAGCATTCTGATTAAAGGCACCTTTTCCTTCTCTGGACATTTGTGAGTTTCAATTGTGTAAGCAGTGAGTTTATTTATTTTAAATATTACTATAATAGCAACTACTATATATGAAAGAAAAAGAAAGAGAGCACTAAGTTGTGTTTGACTTTTGCGATCCCATGAACTGTAGCCTGCCAGGCTCCTCTGTCCATGGGATTCTCCAGGCAAGAATACTGGAGTGGGTTGCCATTTCCTTCTCCAGGGGAGCTTCCCAATGCAGGGATTGAACCCAGGCCTCCCACATTGTGGGCAGATGCTTTCCCCACTGAGCTATGCAGGAAGCTAGTATGAAGTCCTTACTAAAACAAAGACATAGTGAGTGGTCAGCGCATTATATCCATACCTTACTTTATTCTTCATCATTACCCTGGGGATATGCACTGCTATATCTATTTTACAGATAAGGAATCTGAAGCCTTGATACATTCAATAAGTCAACAGCATCACAGAAAGTACCCAAGTTATTTGGAAACATATGGCTTAAAGCAGGAAAATTGAAGCTTATTGGAAGAGGATGAAGTTGAAAACTATTTTCTTGCAAAAAGATGAAAAGTTTTTAATATTTAAATACTAGTCTGAAGCATAATTTTCTATATCATCAGTTCAGTTCAGTTGCTCAGTCGTGTCGACTCTCTATCATAGGTCTTTATCACATGCTCTACCTCATAGGGTGGTAATAAAGTTTCTATAACTTTGAAAAGCATCTGAACTTTTAAAATTATGTATACAATTTCAAAATAGATTATCTTCATTGACTCATAACTTTATCTCCTTTAGTCTAGATTATAGATGTATTTTTCATATATACTATATAGCCTGGCAGGCTACAGTCCATAGGGTCACAAAGAGTCAGACACAACTGAGCGACTGGGCACATATCTATCTGTCTGTCTATCATCCAAAATTTATTCTGCTTCATCATTTATTCATCTTCAAGCAGAACTGTTTAATTGTGTTGGAATGGGATACATGTTTCTAACACCACAGTATGTCTTATTTAAGCACAACTCTCTCTACATAGTGGCTTCCCAGGTGGTTCAGTGGTTAAAGAATCACCCTGCGAGGCAGAAGACACAAGAGACACTACAGGTTAGACCCCTGGATCAGGAAGATCCCCTGGAGGAAGGCATGGCAACCCACTCCAGTATCCTTGCCTTGAAGAATCTCACGGACAGAGAAACCTGGTGGGCTATAGTCCATAGGGTCGCACAGAGTCAGACATGACTGAAGCAATTGAGCATGTATGCATGCATCTCTACATAACTTGAGGTCAAATTGCTATAAAATATAAACAAATACTAAGAAATGAAATAGGCATAATGGCTCAGAGCAAAGAGCAATGTATTTCCTCAGAAAACTTTTGCACTTTCCACTTATTTAGAAGTCATAAGCTTTTGATCTAGACTTTTAACATCTCAACATCACATTTTTCCCCCAATATGAGCAACACAGTCTTCATATTTTTCACAGAATTATTGAAAAGGTCAAAAGAAATCAGGGTAAAATGTTGTAGAAACTGTCAAGTGCTATACAGAGAAAAAAGACAAGTTATTATTGTTAATAAAATTACCATTTATAGGAATTTCCCATTTATATTCTCCTCGAATGTCTCTCCGATGGAATGTTTTGTCTTAGTCACTTAAACTATGTATACCATAGCTTCTATCATGTTGACTTTTTATAATACCAAAATTATAAAAATCCCAGTTCACCTGTTAAAATGCTAGGAAAAATAACCTAATCCAGTGATCCTGACTTTATTTCCCAAATGGTTTCTCTATGAAGATATAGCACCTGCCACATTTTCTCCCCAAAGGAATTTTTGCTAAAAGTGTTAAGGGTTTCAGTATTAAAGATCCCTTCAGTGTCCTGAAGCTCAGAAGTTGTTTAACTGTTTCACTTCCAATGATTTTTGCCCTTCAGCCTCTTATTCTGTGGTAAATGCCCTTATCCTGTTATTTGCAACAACCAGACCCCTTCCTTAATATGAGCTTCAATCATTCCATTCTTCAGCCACCATCTCTTATCTTTCCAATTCCATTCTTTATTCCTGTTGTTCTCACAATAACTTTTTTCCACCTGAACCTCATTCAGTCCTTCAACCCACTGACTGTTTTTCACCCTCATTACATTTTTTATTTTCCTCATTATCTCTCCCTTTTTTTCTACATTTTACTAATTTGGAAATAAATCTCAACCTTAATTAAGTACCACTATCTGCCTGCTCTATGCCTACATATGAGCAACTCAAAGTGACTGGAGGAGAGCATGCCCCCGTAATTAATTGCAATCACTTTCAACTCATGGCCAGTAACCTCGACTTCCTTTCTTCTCAGACATCCTACTCAATGTTCTGTGTCTATTTACTCTCTAACATTTAAAAATATTTATTTGGCTACATCGGGTCTTAGCTGTGGCATTCAGGTTCTTCCGTGTGGCACATGGATTCTCTAATTGTGGCGTGTGGGTTTTGTTTCCCCATGGCCTTTGGGATCTTAGTTTTCCAACCAGGGATCAAACCCACATTCACTGAGTGGC
Organism: Cervus canadensis; assembly: GCF_019320065.1. Lineage (NCBI taxonomy): Eukaryota > Metazoa > Chordata > Mammalia > Artiodactyla > Cervidae > Cervus > Cervus canadensis. The sequence continues at coordinate 13,429,021 of NC_057412.1, forward strand.
AAAGCAGATTCTTAAGCACTGGGCCACCCTACAGCAGTCCCTACTCTTTTAAAGTAATACCTACTATTATATCACACTTTCCTCTTTCTTAAACATTTTTTTTAAACTGGGAAAGTATGATGAATCAAAGATAAAATATAAAATATTTTTATGATTTATCAACCCATCTACCTGCACTCATATTTACGTTCTGAATTTTGTCCTGGTTTCAAGTTCTTAACTAACCAGAGCCAAAGGCCAAATCCTACCCTTTGGCAAGGAAATTGTCCCATCTCAAACTATTTTGTTGCATACTTTCCTGGTAATTTTTATCATGCAAATGTATTACTAGTTAAGAAACAAACAAGCAAAAAAAAACATGAAGGCAGAAAATATTTGGAAATGTTGGCAACACATTCTCTATCAACAACCACATTGTTCTAACGCCTTTAGAGAACTTTCAAATGAGGGTTTTATATTTTTTGTATTCATTTTATCTCCTATTCTCTTTTAATATCAGCCATGTCAGGTAATTTAAGAATTACAGCTAAAGTACCTGATGAAATTTAGTTGTTAAATTAACTGGACAATTATTTGCCCTCATCTTACTTGATCTATCAGAAGCAATTGGCATAGCTGATCACTTCCTTTGTACACACAGATTCTTTATTACTATCCAAGACCTATGCTCTCCTAATTCTTTTCCCACCTCATTTCAGTCATTTTTGCTTAAACTGTTTCAACACTTATCCACACTTACTAATGCATGGATCAGTCTTCTTTTCCCCAATTAAATCACTCTCTCAGTGACTGTATCCTGTTTCATAACTTTAAACATCATCAACAGTATGAGAACCGTGGACTTCCAGATGTTCCAGCTGGATTTAGAAAAGGCAGAAGAATCAGAGATCAAATTGCCAACATCCACTGGATCATTGAAAAAACAAGAGAGTTCCATAAAAACATATACTTCTACTTTATTGACTATGCCAAAGCCTTTGATTGTGTGGGTCAAAACAAACTGTGGAAAATTCTTAAAGAGATGGGAATACCAGACCCCCTGACTTGCCTCTTGAGAAACCTGTATGCAGGTCAAGAGGCAACAGTTAGAATTGGACATGGAACAACAGACTGGTTTCAAATCAAGAAAGGAGTACAACAAGGCTGTGTAATGTCACCCTGCTTATTTAACTTATATGCAGAGTACATCATGAGAAATGCTGGGCTGGAGGAAGCACAAGCTAGAATCAAGATTGCTGTGAGAATTATCAATAACCTCAGGTATGCAGATGACACCACCTTTATGGAAGAAAGTGAAGAAGAACTAAAGGGTCTCTTGATAAAAGTGAAAGAGGAGAGTGAAATAGTTGGCTTAAAACTCAACATTCAGAAAACTAAGATCATGGCATCTGGTCCCATCACTTCATGGCAAATAGATGGGGAAACAATGAAAACACTGACAGACTTTATTTTGGGGGGCTCCAAAAGCATTGCAGATGGTGACTGCAGCCATGAAGTTAAAAGACACTTGCTCCTTGGAAGAAAAGCTATGACCAACCTAGATAGCATGTTAAAAAGTAGAGCCATTACTTTACCAACGAAGGTCTATCTAGTCAAGGCTATGGTTTTTCCAGTAGTCATGTATGGATGTGAGAGTTGAACTATAAAGAAAGCTGAGCGCTGAATAACTGATGCTTTTGAACTGTGGTTTTGGATAAGATTCTTGACAATCTCTTGGACAGCAAGGGGATACAACTAGTTCATCCTAAAGGAAATCAACCCTGAATATTCACTGGAAGGACTGATGCTGAAAGTAAAACTCCAATACTCTGGCCACCTAATGCGAAGAACCCACTCATTTGAAAAGACCCTGATGCTGGGGAAGATTGAAGGCAGGAAAAGAAGGGGATGACAGAGGATAAGAAAGTTGGATGGAATCACCCACACGATAGACATGAATTTGAGTAGATTCTGGGAGTTGGTGATGGACGAGGAGGTCTGGGTGCTGCAGTCCATGGGGTTGCAAAGAGTCAGACATGACTGAGCAAGTGAACTGAACTGAAACATCATTTAAATGTTGAAAGATTTCATTTTTTTCCTTTGTCTAGATCTCTCATCTTCAATATACGTACTTGAAACATTCACTTTTATTGTTCTGAGTCATCACAACCATAGCATATCTAATTCTGAATTTTTATTTTCCCTTTCCCCTGAATTTAATTCTCCTTTAGTTGTTCCCATTTCTGTAAATCACAATTCCAATTTTCCTTTTGTTCATACCAAAACCTTGGCCTTATCATGAATTCATCTTTTTTTTCTCTTTCATTTCATATTAATAACAGAAAGTAATAATGATTACTATATAATTAAACTCTGACACACAAATGTACATACATATGAATGTTTACATCAACTAAGGTTGTTAATACATTCATTCATTTCTATACAGATGTCATAGTCAAAGTAGTACTTGGCTATATACCACAAAACTGGCTGTTTTGGGATTTAAACCAAAGTAGCCTGACTCCAAAGTACATGCTCATGTCTCATATGCTTTCAAAATATAGTCTAACTCTGATTCAATCAGTTCTCAGGGCCTTCAGAGTTATAGACTTTCTCTAAACTACCACTGAATCTCAACAGTAATGAATCTGCCTGCATTGCAGGAGACCTGGGCTCAATTCCTGGGTTGGGAAGATCTCAAGAAAAAGGTAATGGCAACTCACTCCAATATTCTTGCCTGGAGAATCCCATGGACAGAGGAGCCTGGCGGACTACAGTCTGTGGGGTCACAAGAGTCAGACATGACTTAGCTACTAACCTAACCAAACAACCATTGTCTGTTAACTTTAGTTTTGCAGGCTCCTGCTAACTAACTTGAAGTAGGAAATGACAACCCATTCCACTATTCTTGCCTGGAAAGTCTCATGCACAGAAAAGCCTGATAGCCTAGACTCCATGGGGTCGCGAAGAGTGGGACATGACTTAGCATGCATCACTTGCTAACTAACTAATTTCCAACTTTTACTCTTTATAGTTTATATTTTAGACTTTCACTTTTACTTAATGTAAACTATTATTTTATTTAAAAAAACTGAAAAAATAAATAAAATGTATATATAAAATAAGAAATATTTTGCTACATAAAAATAGTTATATTTTTAAACTTTTACTCCCTTATAGTTAAAATTCAAAATGCTTTGTTTTTTAACATCCACAAACTATCATATGTCTCTTATTAAATACTTCCAGTTTCTTCTCATGTTTCTCTTTCTAAATGGCAACCCACTCCAGTGTTCTTGCCTGGAGAATCCCAGGGGTGGGGGAGCCTGGTGGGCTGCCGTCTATGGGGTCACACAGAGTCGGACATGACTGAAGCGACTTAGCAGCAGCAGCAGAATACATTTGAATCAGTTCTAATGAGATGGATAAAACTGGAGCCCATTATACAAAGTGAAGTAAGCCAGAAAGATAAACACCAATACAGTATACTAACGCATATATGTGGAATTTAGAAAGATGGTAACGATAACCCTATATGCAATACAGAAAAAGAGACACAGATGTATAGAACAGACTTTTGGATTTATGGAAGAAGGTGAGGGTGGGATGATCTGAGAGAACAGCATCGAAGCATGTATATTATCAAGTGTGAAACAGATCGCCAGTCCAGGTTGGATGCATGAGACAAGTGCTCAGGGCTGGTGCACTGGGATGACCCAGAGAAATGGGATGGGGAGGGAGGTGGGAGGAGGGGTTCAGGATGAGGAACACATGTTAATCCATGGCTGATTCATGTCAATGTATGGCAAAACCCACTACAATATTGTAATTAGCCTCCAACTAATAAAAATAAATGGAAAAAATACAAAATAAAAATAAATTAAATATTAAAAAAAATCCACCATCCTTACCTTCTAAGTATTGATAAATCTGTCTGCCAGAACCCTTTCTTTCCTGTCTGACTTCACACTCTCTCCAGCCTTCAGAGCTCCTTGCCCGTTTCACTCTTGCCCTGTTGTATTTGTGTTTGCTCTTCTTTCTGATTGGAATCTCTTTCCTCACTTGTCTTTCTTCCTCTCCTCCATTGGGTCTGCTCAGATGCCACCTGACTTGAGAAGGTATCTCTACATCACCTTGTGGAAAAATCACACCAATCTCTCTCCTCATTATTTGACCTTGTCCTCTGTTCTGTCAACTCCCCTGGTGGCTCAGACGGTAAAGCGTCTGCCTACCATGTGGGAGATCCAGGTTCAATCCCTGGGTCAGGAAGATCCCCTTGAGAAGGAAATGGAAACCCACTCCAGTATTCTTGCCCAGAGAATCCCATGGACAGAGGAGCCTAGTAGGCTATACAGTCCATGGGGTCCCCAAGGGTCGCACATGACTGAATGACTTCAGTTTCCTTTTCTGTTAGGTCAGGGTGGGTTTTAATCTAGGGTGTGCTTTCTCTTTTTCCATGTGGAAAAGATAATACTTTTTTTTTTATTGTTCCTAGAAGAGTACCAGATATAAGTAGATGTTCAATAATAATTTATTGGCTAAATTAATAGTCTATGAATATACTGAAAGTTTTCTAATTTGTCCACATACCTTTGCAGTTAAGCTTAAGTTAAAGCAACATTCATGCTGTCCATATTCTTCTCTTAAATGAAAATTGATATTAATTGCTTATCTGAGTGATAAAATATTGCCATTCATTACTGAATACTTTGATGTGAAGTCTTCTGAAACTTGTTTGCTATATGTTCTCCAAAGACAAAGGCAGAACAGGTAGTTCATATCCATTACAGCTCTGGAATTAGACAACTTCTTCATTTCCAAAAGCTGATTTACTAGATTTATTACTAAGACAATTTGGAAGTCTATGGACTCCATTCCAAAGGCTTGACTTATTCACCTCCTTGGATGTGGAATATTTGTTCTCTGCATACCCTAAGTGGAAGTGAAAAGAAAGTGAAAGTGTTAGTCACTCAGTCATGTCCAACTCTTTGCAACCCCATGGACTATACCCTACTAGGCTCCTCTGTCTGTGAAATTTTCCAGGAAAAATACTGGAATGAGTAGACATTCCCTTCTTCAGGGGATCTTCCCGACATAGTAATTGAACCCTGGACTCTTTCATTGCAAGTTAGTTGTTTCCAAAGTAAGGTGTATGTATTAGCCCAGGAGATGAGGCAGATGACCCATTGAGATGCAAGAAGAAAATGTTATAATAAATGATACTTAAGTATAAAGAAGTAAATCAATTCTACACAATATTTAATATGTAGATGAATACTAATCGTCCCACTGCATCCCCAAAGCAGACAAAGGATTATAGCACATGATGTAGGACACTCGTTCAGGGAAGGACTGGAGCTCAGCCAGAAGAATGGATTTACAGTGACAACCTCTGTTTTATTCTCTACCAGGATGTCATGTGTTGTGACATAACCATTTCAGGGTCAGTAAATTCCCAGATCGTGTTATCCAGTTTTAACAAAAGCAAGTCATAAAATGGACAAGCAGCTGAAAAATACTCCTGTCAAGAATCATGGATTGAAGTTATTGCTAATAGAACAAGCAAACTAAAAACAGCAGAAGGTACACTTTTCTTACTTAGCAAAGTATTTAGATAAGCACTTACATCATCAACAAAAACAGAATAAAAATAATGTCAGTATTATAAGATTGAAAGGGAAGATGACAAAAAATAAGATAGAAAACAATTGGAAAAGTGCATTTATTTCTCATTTAAGTGTCTGTTATTCCTGGACATAATGTTAAATAATAGTATTAAGCCATCATGGTTAGCTAAACTATTAAGAAATAAGTGTTGAGAAAAGTGTCAATTTTTATTTAGCAATAAATATCAGTAATTATTTTATTGAGAGTTTGTCAACAATAAATGATATAAATTATCAAAACATAAGAATTATTGCATATTTACCATTGTTTCATCTTCTAAATTTTTCTATTTTTTACTTTATATTTTGCAGATATTTTATAATGCACATATATACATATCAGTATGGCAGTATAAATATATACATGTAAATATTCATATATTGAAAGTAAACAAACATTTTAATAATAGCGGTACATGATTAAAATGTTTTGATAACAGCTGTCTTAAGATATGAGTGGCCCATTGTCTACACATTTTATTCATATAAATCTAAAACCACTAATGGAATTTGCTTATTCAAGTAGTTGGTAAATTTGATAAATATTTAAAATCCATTAAACAGACTGGCATCATGCTGGGAAAAAAATGTTGCATTAATGTTAAAAAGCCTGTATATGAGAATTTTAATAATGTTTTAACTAGTTTTTCTACAATATATAGTTAAATTAGGTTAGTTCATCATATTATTGCTACATGAACATGAGCATTGGGGTTCAAAGACAATGTGAAGAAAACAAATGAAAACAAATAAAAATAAAAAAGTGTATTAGTAGTTAAATAAATTTGAAAGAAAATAACAGTTGTGCATGCACAAATGAACTTATATGGACTTGCAACTGAAAAATCTTGTTTTCTGTGTAATAATTAGTATGTTTAAAATAAACACACTGTATAATTGATACTACACATTATTAAATATTTTCAATAAAATGCTTAAATCAATGTGAGTTATAATTGTTTCTGATTAATAAAAAATATAAACTTTTTTTACAAGAATGAAATTGTATATTTAAGTTATTAACAATGTTGTTTTCTGAATGTGTGATATACATTAAACTTATAATAAAGGAATAGTGCATACTTTAAAATTTCTGCTCATGCTAATGATTCATACTGAAGATTTTCAAATACAAAATTAGTATATATAAAATAAAGACAATCAGCTAAGTTTTGTATTCCATTTGAAGTTAAATATTAAAGCAATTTTAAATTGGTTTTTGAGAAATAATTTGTTCTCATATGCTTGTTTTTAAAGATCAGTGAAATATTAAAAAGAATAGCCACAAGAATAGTAAATCATTCAGTCACATATTTTAAAATATTTTTATTTTATATTAAAGTTGATTAAAAATGTTGTGTTAGTTTCAGATATACAACAAAGTGATTCATTTATACATATACAAGTATCTATTCTTTTTCAAGTTTTTTTCCTGTTAAGATCATCACAGAATACTGAGCAGAGTCCCCTGTTCTTTAAGGTTGGTTCTTGTTAGTTATCTCTTTAAATGTAGCAGTGTGGAGAATTCTATGAAAGAGAAGTGCTTCCATACAAATTTAGGGCTTCCCAGGTGGTACTAGTGGGAACCTACTTGTCAGTGCAGGAGATGTAAGAAAGGAAGGTTTGATCCCTGGGAAGGAAAAATCCCTTGGAGGAAGGCATGGCAACCCACTCCAGTATTCTTGCCTGGAGAATCCCGTGGACAGAGGGCTACAGTCCATAGGGTCACAAAGAGTCAGACACAAATGAAGCAATTTAGTATGCTGCCCCCACGCATGCACATGTCAGTCTTAAAATCCCAGTCTATCCCTTCCCTCTCCCTAATCCCACTGGTAACCATAAAATGCCTCTCCAAAATTTGTGTGTTTCTATTTTGTACACAAGTTTATTTATATCACTATTTTTTTTAGATTCCACATGCAAACAATAGATGATATTTGTCTTTATCTGTCTACTTACATTAGTTAGTATGATAATCTCAAGGTCCAACTATGTTGCTGCTGCTGCTGCTAAGTCACTTCAGTCATGTCCGACTCTGTGCGACCCCATAGATGGCAGACCACCAGGCTCTGCTGTCCCTGGGATTCTCCAGGCAAGAACACTGGAGTGGGTTGCCATTTCCTTCTCCAATGCATGAAAGTGAAAAGTGAAAGTGAAGTGGCTCAGTCGTGTCCGACCAATGGCATTATTTCATTCTTTTTAATGGTTGAGTAATATTCCATTGTGTACATGCAGCACAACTTATTTATTTAGGTTGCTTCCATCTCTTGGCTATTGTAAACAGTCTTATGATGAACATTGGGGTGCATGTTTCCTTTTGAATCATATTTTTCTTTGAATATATGCCTGGAATGGGATTGCTGGATTATATGCTTGTTCTATTTTTAGTTTTTTAGGAAACCTCCATACTGTTCTGCATGGTGGCTTATCAATTTACATTCCCACCAAGAGTGGAGAAGGATTCCCTTTTCTCTGCACCCTCTCCAGCATTAACTATTTGTTGACTTTTTGATCATGACCTTTCTGACTGGTGTGAGGTGATATCTCATTGTAGTTTTGACCTCATTTCTCTAATAATTAGTGATGTTCGACATCTTTTCATGTGTCTCTTGGCCATCTGTATGTCATTGGGAAATGTATATTTAGGTCTTCTGCTCATTTTTGTATTGGGTTTGTGTTTCTTTGATATTGAGCTACTTGCGCCGTTAGTAAATTTTGGAGACTAATCCCTTATTAGTCACATTTTCTCCCACTCTATGGGTTGTCTTTTTTGTTTGTTTGTTTTATTGATCCTCTTGCTATGCAAAAGCTCTTGAGTTTAATTAGGTCGCATTTGTTTATTTGTGTCTTTATTTCTGTTACTACAGCCCCATAGACTGAAGCCTACCAGGCTCCTCTGTCCTTGGAATTCTCCAGGCAAGAATATTGGAGTGGTTGCCATCTTCTCTAGGAGACCTTCCTGACCCAGGAATCAAACTCAGGTCTCCTGCATTATATGCAGATTCTTTACTGAGTCACCAGGGAAGCCCTATAGGCAACTGTAGATATGCCTAAAAACTCCTTAAATTCTCAGTTATAATTAATGTACTTATTGTTTCAATACATTTTAAATGAAAAGAATAAAGTGGGACTATTGCACTTTAGAAATATCAAACTTTTAAAAAGTCTTGGAAAATTCTTACACCATGTTAACATACAAAAATTTAAATCACAATTTTAATTCTTTACTTGGGGAACAATGATTTTTTGCTTTATTTGCAAACTATAATCTTTATTTTTCTGTTTGGAGAAGGTTGAGAAAGAAAACTTTAGGGGAATAAGAAACTTCTGAGCATTTGAGGGATTTTAAATCCACTCTATTTTTTCTACTTTTAAAATAGGATCTAAAAAGTAGAAAAAAAAAAAGAAAAGAAATGCCAATCTCAAAGAAAAATACTTCAAACCGAGAGAAATACACAGTAGTTCTATTTCCAACTCTGTGGCTCAATTGGTATTTCAATTAAATATGAGGTAGTCAAGTAGGGTAGTCAAATAAATGTAAGATAATGAAAAGATGAAGTGCTCTTAATATAATCATCTTCAATTTAGTGTGCAGATAATAAAATGAGCTAACTGATGACAAGCTAAAATGCAAAGCAGTCCAAGTATTAATATTTATAATGTTCAAGGGAAGTTTAGCAATTGAAGTAACTTATAAGTAAGGTGATTTTTTTTTAATACCTTAGGGACACAAATTGTATTTCTGTAAGATTGTTTGCATTATCTAACAATCGGGAGCAATTATAGTTCACCTGGTTGTAAGTATTTGGCCCTTAGAAAAAAGCTTAACGAAAAGGAGATGCTGTGCTTTGGGTATTAAGACATAATACTTCCCACATTTAATATGCCAACTAAAAGGGTCAATTTTACCCCAAAATCATCTTCTCTATATTTTACCTTTCTTCCCCATCTACAGTATACTCTGGCTCTTTTAGATAAGATGATAAGATTTTTCAACTTCTCTGTTAAAATACTCCCCATATTCTGAATCTTGGGTTCACATCAGTGACCACTGATATGAACTGTTTTAATCCTTAAAAAAAAAAAAAATGCCACTGACATTCTCTACTTAAAATAAGAAAAGTCACCAATAGCAAGCAAATCAACCTGCCCAAATAAGCTTCTGTAAGTTACCTGTTGCCTATCATAAATTTATGATCTTGCCCCTTAACTTACTCCGAAATGTACTACCCAATTTCCCTTGGACTAATTGTTTAAGATTCATCACACTCAAAGCTCAGTCTCCTCCCAGAAAATCCTATGATCCTGCTATTCTAAACTGTTTGTTACTCCTGGATACATGTGAGCTGTTCAATGCATTGGACCTTTACATAGTCAAAAGTTAAAGAAGTCTCCAAGAAGGAGTTTTGCTTGTTTGTTTTTCCTAATGCAATCTAAATATATATATATATATATATATATTTCTATTACGATGGTGGATTTAACTTGTCATTCAGTTGCTAAGTTGCGTCTAACTCTTTAGGATCCTGTGAACTACCACACACCAGGCTTCTCTGTCCTTCACTATCTCCCTGAGTTTGCGCAAACTCATGTCTGTTGAGTCAGTGATGCCATCCAACCATCTCATCCTCTGTCACCCCCTTCTCCTCCTGCCCTCAGTCTTTCCCAGCATCAGGGTTTTTTCCAAAGAGTTGGTTCTTCACATCAGTTGGCCAAAGCTGAGCTTCAGTTTCAACACCAGTCTTCCCAATGAATTCAGAGTTGATTTCCTTTAGGATTGACTGGTTTGATCTCCTTGCTGTCCAAGAGACTCTCTCAAGAGTCCCTTCTGTCCTCATATTTAGCATGTGTCCTCATATTTGTTGACACTCCTCTTTCTAGGATCTGGAGCTTAATTCTCTTACCAGTGATCTTTGATTATATATAAAATTTGTGCACAATTTTAGAAGCTTATGAACATTTACAAGAAGATTAGGTGTATTTGTAAAGAGACAAATGCAATCAAATCTGGAATTTTCCAGAATGTTCTAAAAATGTCTACCTTGATTTGAATTCATTCAGATTTTCTTATGTAATTTATAAAAGGCAAAAATCAAAGAGTGAGCATTAAAATTACCAGATAATTTTTCAAAACTCTTTTGGTTATATATATATATATACACTTGCATGAATACACACACACACACACACACACACACACACACACACACACACATGGCTGTGCTGGGTCTTTGGGGTCTTCATTGCTCTGTGAGGGCTTTTTCTAGTTGTGGTGGGCAGGGGCTACTCTCTAGTTGTGGTGCTCAGGCTTCTCATTGCAATGACTTCTCCTGTTGCAGAGCATGGGCTCTGGGCACACAGGTTTTAGTAGCTGCAGCTTGTAGGCTCAAGAGCACAAGCTCAATAGTTGTGGAACAGGGACTCAGTTGCCCCACCTCACGTGGAATCTTGCTGGACCATGGATTGAACCCATGTCCCCTGTATTATCAGGCAGACTCTCATCCATTGGACCACCAGGGAACTAAAATGATATATTTCTAAGGACTGAATGTTGAATTTCTATTTGTAGCAAAATAAAAAGTTAAAGCATTTTTTTTTTCTGTTCTCCCAAATTTAAATCACACTTTGTAGAGGGGCTATTGACTTAAAAAAAATAGTGAGAGAAAGTTACATTATTTGTTAATTTTCAGAACAAACCTATGAACGTAACATAAAGTGTTGAAAGTTTGTTTCACTCACAGATCCATGGGCACATCTAGTGTCCTTCCCTAACCTCATAAATAACCAGTCAACATAGACAGATACTCATAGAAACCTACACAACTAGTATGCTATATAGTAAGCTATATAATAGCCTATTTATAGTAGATTTCAGAGTGTTTTCCTCATTTGTATATAGGAAAATAAAATGACAAGTGCATTAAAGTCCATTTTCTATTGTTTAGTCATTGGGGAACATAGAAAACTGCATCTCCCTACTAATTACTCTACATATGATTCATTTCTATTATCAGGTCAAGCCTGTCCTTTTCTCTAAGCTAAACAAATCTAATTCACTTAATGTCTATTTGCCAAAGGTTAATTATCTTTGCTTGTCTTCTCTGACCGTCTCTTTGTTCTTCCACATTTTTTTTTTTTTACTTTTTAAAGTTCAGTATCTAAAACTAGAAACAATTATAGAAACCTCATTGATGTAGAACAGCAAAGGTTACATCTACCTCTTCCGTGATTATTTTATTTAACATTCCTTAGTATCTTACTTGATTATTTATATCATGGCATTTCATTATAGATTTCACTGTGGTCATAGACGCCATCTTCTGTAATCCCTTCCCCCCCTAAATCTTATAACATTTTCCCTGAAATTCTCTTCTTAATTTTCCTAATTCATTCACACATCAAAATTTTGAGGCTCTAACAGTGCCATCTACCTCTTTAAATCCCCTGTCCAATCCAACTACCTTAAAGCATGAGATTAGCCATTCCAAACTAGCATTGCTTCACTACATCCCATGGGAAACTATTCTCTGTTAAGTGTAACATTCTGTCTACATTCAAAATGTTTCTCACCATAATACATCCCTGAACATGAAGGTGAGCTGGCTAGGTTGATATTCCTGACAAATTCTTTATAACACTCTCTTCCTCCTCTACCATGGTTTTTATAATGTTCCTTTGTACTTTTCCATAGTGGAGAACCAGCACGTCTGTTGTATTGAGAGACGATGATGATCCCATGGCAGAGCCTACACTTAAAGAGCTGAGGACAAGTATTGAATAGGGACATGTGGGAGGCCCCAGGGTTAGACAGTACCAAGGGCAAGAGCAGTGGTGGGGATGGGTCCACAAGGAGGGCTCAGCAGGCTCTGATGCGGCCAAGACACTCATGAGATTTCTGTCACAGTAATTACCATAAGTGGCAGAAGGACAACCAACGCTACAGAGTATCAATGAAGAAATAAGGACCCAAAAGACAGGAGAGGATCCATGAGATCCTTGAGCTTAGGCTCAAGGCCTTGTCATGATGGGGACACATAAAATCTTCCACACATCAACCATACTGAGGAGCGAAAGAAGCCGTGAAAGACTGTGCCTTTCTCTAAGGGAGACTGTTTCCCAAAAAATGTTTTTAAAGGCTTGCTTACTTTTAACCATAATTTTTCAAGGCTCCCTTGTCCTTAGCAGAAATGGAAACTTTGGAACCTAATGAAAAGGCTCATAGGACATAATACTAATATACTTTTTAGAATCCCTAGGGGTACTATGGAAAATTCTAGCCAGCAACAGATCATTTTTATTTTTATTTGTACAAACAAATCATTTGCCCCATTGTCACTGAGGTGGATTTATGGGAATTTGCTCCTCCTTCACAAAATCTGAATAACCATTTTAAACCTGCATGCAAGGTCGGAGTATAAAGTTCAGTTCAGTTCAGTCACTCAGTTGTGTCTGACTCTTTGCGACCCCATGGAATGCAGCATGCCAGGCTACCCTGTCCATCACCAACTCCTGGAGTTTACTCAAGCACATGTCCATTGAGTTGGTGATGTCACCCAACCATCTTATGCTCTGTTGTCCCTTTCTCCTCCCACCTTCAATCTTTCCCAGCATCAAGGTCTTTTCAAATGACTGAGTTCTTCACATCAGGTGGCCAAAGTATTGGAGTTTCACCTTCAACATCAGTCCTTCTAATGAATATTCAAGACTGATTTCCTTTAGGATGGACTGGTTGGATCTCCTTGCAGTCCAAGGGACTCTCAAGGGTCTTCTCCAACACCACAGTTCAAAAGCCTCAATTCTTCAGTGCTCAGCTTTCTTTATATTCCAACTCTCACAGCCATACATGACTACTGGAAAAATCACAGGTTTGACTATATGGACCTTTGCTGGCAAAGTACTCTCTCTGCTTTTTAACAAGCTGTTTAGGTTGGTCATAACTTTTTTTCCAGGGAGTAAGTGTTTTTTAACTTCATGGCTGCAGTCACCATCTGCAGTGATTTTGGAGCCCAGAAAAATAAAGTCTGTCACTGTTTCCACTGTTTCCCCATCTCTTTGCCATGAAGTGATGGGTCCAGATGCCATGATCTTAGTTTTCTGAATGTTGAGTTTTAAGCCAACTTTTTCACTCTCCTCCTTTACTTTCAATAAGAGGCTCTTTAGTTCTTCACTTTCTGCAACAAGGGTGGTGTCATCTGATATCTGAGGTTATTGATATTTCTCCCGGTAATCTTGATTTCAGATTGTGCTTCATCCAGACCCACATTTTGCATGATGTACTCTGCATGTAAGTTAAATAAGCAGGGTGACAATATACAGCCTTGATGTACTCTTTTTAGGATTTAAAACTTTCCCACAAATTCTAGCTCTAGTGGAGCAATCTTATCAATTTGATTGCATTTGGAGATTGAGCTTTTAAGGAGATAATTAAGGTTAAATAAAATCATAAGGGCATGTCCCTAATCTGATAGAATTAATAGCCCATAAAAAGAGTAAGAGAGTAAAAGGTCATGTCTGGACACAGGGAGAAGGTTGTTGTTTATAAACCTTCAAGAGAGGTCACACCAGAAACCAAATGTTCCAGTACCTTAATCTTGAACTTCTTGCCTCCAGAACTGTGAGAAAACTAATTTTTGTTGTTTAAGCCATCTAACCCATGGTATTTTGCTATGGAAACCTGCACATACCACTCTAAGTTTTCCCAGTCATATCAATTTCTCCACGGTGTGGCATAGTTTCCCATTTTTGTGCATTTATTCATGTACAACTGCATCTTTTTCTTCATTTTTTTCTTTTATCCTTGCTACTGCTGATCTTTCATGCTAAGTGAGCTTCTACCTTCTAGGTCCTAGTACACATTCTTCTCTCTATGCTAGGTTCTCAGAGCTGGACAATTTAGTCTGAACTGAATCTATATTGCTCATGTTTATTTATTAGATTTTATTAAGCAATTTGACTTTGAATTTCTTGGGAAAGTTGGAAATATTTATACTTCTTGAATGAACTGTACTGGAGCACTTTATTCTAAATGAGAAAATTGCAGGAATAAAAATTTAAAAAACTCTCAAAACAAGAGCATCTTATTTTTCCTAATTTCTCAGTTATCTCTTTTCTCTTTTTCTTTAGAAATTGAAGATCTTTAAAATTTTTTAAAAAGCCAAAAAAAACAACAACAACAACAAAAAAAAAAAACCCAGAAACACTACTATATCAAGCAGGATGTTTGATTATTAAATACTTTCTTTCAAGTTTATGGTCAATATGGACAGTCCAAGTCTATTTTATTTCATTTGCAGTTTCATGAGGTTACTTTATTACCATACATTTTAATTCCCTACTAATAATGTAAAAAATGTACATAATGTAAATGTAATGTAAAGTGTAAATAATGTAAAAAGCACATTTTACATTCCTTATTGATTTGTACTATGGAGGCTGTTTAGACAAATTTACGTTTTGGGTTTGTTTAAGTAATTTATGTTTTGGGTTTGTTTAAGTTTTTACTTTTAAGTTTCATTATGTGGCCAGCCACTTATTCAAAATAACCACATTTCTTATATCTGAATATCATCATTTCATTGCTATTGTTCAGTCATTCACTTGTGTCCAACTCTTTGCAACCCCATGGCCTGCAGCACACCAGGCTTCCCTGTCCTTTACTAACTCCCAGAGTTTCCTCAGACTCACATCCACTGAGTCAATGATGCCATCTGACCATCTCATCCTCTGTTTACCCTTCTCCTCCTGCCCTTAATCTTTCCAAGAATCAGGGTCTTTTCCAATGAGTCAGCTCTTCACATCAGGTGACAAAAGTATTGGAGCTTCAGCCTCAGCATCAGTACTTCCAATGAATATTCATGACTGATTTCCTTTAGAATTGACTGATTTGATATCCTTGCTGCCCAAGGGACTTTCAAGAGTCTTCTCCAGCACCATGGTTTGAAATCACCAGTTCAGTGTTCAGCCTTCTTTATGTTCCAACTATCACATATGTTCATGATTACTGGAAAAAGCATACCTTTGACTATATGGATCTTTGTTGGCAAAGTGATATCTCTACTTTCTAATATGCTGTTTGTTTATCATCATAACATGTCTAAAATGTTGTAGCAAAAGCAAAAGGTGTGGAGTCAGAAGACCCTGAAATAATGATCTCTTTTATCCTCTGGATTTTTGCATCCTTCTTCAGTCACTCACCTGTGTCCAACTGTTTGCAACCCCATGGACCAGGTTCCCCCCTCCATGGGATTTTTCATGCTAGAATACTGGAATGTGTTGCCATTTCCTCCTCCAGGGTATCTTCCCAACTCAGGAATCAAACCTGAATCTCCAGCATTGGCAGGTGGATTCTTTACCACTGAGCCACTGGGAGCTTCTTAGAATTCTATTAAACATATGGAAAATCCAGTCTCTACTTAATTATAAAGAACAACTAGAGAAATATATGAAAGTTTTTTAAGTCATCAACAAAGATAAATATATATTATTCTTTGGAAAGATCAGAAATGTTAAACTTATTTAAGTTCCAACTAATTCAGAATACTTTATAAATAATTTAAAACAAAAGACTACATCATATTTTGCATACTATGTCAAATGTTTGTCAAATTTCCATTTATCATATTATTTAGTGAAAATATGGTTAAATTTTTCGTTACTTAGATTAGCATATCAATGATATTGTTAGTTTTGATACAACTGTTCTTAAGTAAATTTGCTATATAGGCTATAACTTGCTTATGGTACTTACATAGATCTAAATATTCATCATGGTCACCTCTTCACTGCCACTAAATCTGTGAATTTAATTTTACTGCTTGCCCATCTGCCTTTGTAATAAAAGAACTGCATGAGATTTTTTAAAAAAAAGATCTTAGAAGATGTTTGATAATGGCATTGAAGGCAAAATCAAATTTACATAATATTTCCTATGTTTCAAGGGAAGGCGCTTTGCGTGTTACAAAAAGAGGTAGTGATAATTCAAGAAAACTACCACTGACTCTGGTTGGGGTGTGAAAAAAATGTGTGTATACAGATATACATGAATAATCGCAAGCACACATGCATACATATGTAATAGTTTATTTTTTCCTCATGAATGATATGTGTTCTAATGTGCTCTAGGTGAAGGCTCTGGGAGATCATTTACTTTGCCACATGTTACCAGTCATTACCCTCTTAGCTTACAATTGCTACCAAAAAGTTCTTTCCCTAAAAGTATCTGGTATCTCAAGCTTGATTTGCAAATTTCCATTTCATAAACACCCTCAGATTATCATACCTAAACAAGAGAAACTTTTATTATATAATATTCATTATAAAATTGTTTCCTTTTCCATTTTGTTTTTAATCATCCCTAGAAAGTCTACTTTCCATATCATATTTTTAATCAAAATAAGATACTGCTATGTTGTTCATAGAATACAAAAAAAAATCATTATTAAAGCCAATTGCAAAGTATAAGTATCATTCCTGTCTGGCCATTAAGTCTCTGATCAATATGAAAGTAGCCAGGAAACATAAGAGATAATCTGTTCACTAATAAACTGTAAATGAAAAGCTGTGATTTATTACATTTTTAGAATTTAATGTGTACATAAATATTTCAATTTACTCATTTCAACTATATTTGGACACTTACGAATAGACATTTGGATAACACCAAAGTTATGGTCTGAGGTTTTAAAATTGAATTATTATATTAAATGGAAATAACCAGTGATGAAAGGCTATATTTCTTGTAAAGTATCACAATGTCTAGCTTTAATAATTGTTTACACATATCCATTTTGCCAACACTCTCCGCTGTCCCAAATCTTACAAATCAGAATAAAGAGTTATTTTGTACCTTTAATTTCTCATTGTACTTGTATCTGTTTTGTGACACGTCACTCACTATTTGAATTACATCCACGTATTCATATACCTCTGTTCCATATTAGATTCTATAAAAAGGCATTTGAGAATATATTTAATACCACCTCTTTATTTTTTACAGAAGCTGGTATAGTCTTACACAAAGTACATATTCAATAATATCTCCTGACACAGTATATCTGTAACGAGCTGTTAAAGGAAAGTTTCTTCACTTTTGATGTTACATTCCAAAATAGCTTGTAAGGTACCACTCTGAACAGATGTTTTATGGTAGGTGACTGAGAAATAGTTGAAGGATTCACCCATATCTAACATACTAAAGGATCAGATTTGTCTGCAGAATTTTGCGAGGAGGGTGTAGCTGAAAAGATCTGCACTAAAATTTCAATCTCCAACAAATTGGAGAATGCAAGCCACTATCTCAAGTCATTAGAATGCAGAATCACTTGGAAGCTTCTTAGGTGTCTCCTGCCATTGGCGATCCAGGGAGCTGATGTCTGACCCATGCCTAACAAATGTGAGGGTGAGGACCTGGTAAGGGCAGGACTACGTCTGGGAATAAACTGCACTCTTCTCTCAAGCCAGTCAAAGGAGTGTGTGATTCCCAGTGACCTGTTTAAAAGGTTTCTGTTTTCTGAGGAATTCTGTCAGAGAGTCAGATGTCCTCAGAAGAAAGAGACGGAGTCTATCTTCAGATGCCAAAGCAGAAAGAGCTTTGGGACTGTGCAGATGAAAGCTGGGCATGATCTACATCGAGAGAGTTGAAACTGAAGAAGTCTAACACAGGGCATGTGATCACAGACCACAAAAGCCCAAAGACACTTTAAACTGATCCTAGTTCTGTGAAAGCTTTGGCTTTTGCTTTCCATCCCTCTCTACGCTCAGACCAGCTCTGGGAAAGCCAAGAAACTTTTACTGAAAGGGAAGTATCAAACAGAAGAGAGCAGAAAGACCCCCAACCTACTTCACAAACTAGGTTCTCACTGGCAGCAGACTCAGCAGGAGGTAAGAGAGAAAATATAATTGTCTTGTTTTGAAGAGCTTTCAATGATATGCTGAGATATCATTAATGTACAATAAACTGCACAAATTATAGTGTAAAATTTAATAAGCTTGACAGATACATACTCTGTAAGACTGTGGCATAATCAAGATAGTGAATATACCATCATCCCTCAAAATTTTCTCTTGTAACTTTGTAATTCATTCTTCCTTCTTTTTCTGCTCTGGGTATCTCTATTTATCAACTTTTTATCTTATATTGGACTATAGTTGATTAACAATGCCGTGTTAGTTCTGGATGCACAGTAAAGTGATTCAGTTATGTATATACATGTATCTATTTTTTTTCAAATCCTTCGCCAATTAGCTTGTTACATGGCATTGAGCAGAGTTCCCTGTGCTATACAGTAGGTCCTTGTTGGGTTCCATTTTAAATACTGCTGCTGCTAAGTCGGTTCAGTCGTGTCCGATTCTGTGCGACCCCATAGACGGCAGCCCATCAGGCTCCCCCGTCCCTGGGATTCTCCAGGCAAGAACACTGGAGTGGGTTTGCCATTTCCTTCTCCAATGAATGAAAGTGAAAGTGAAGTCACTCAGTCGTGTCCGACTCTTAGCGACATCGTGGACTGCAGCCTACCAGGCTCCTCCGTCCATGGGATTTTCCAGGCAAGAGTACTGGAGTGGGTTGCCATTGAATACAGCAGTGTGCAAATGTCCATCCCAAGTTCCCTATCTCTTTCCTTCACCTAACCCCCTGGCAACTATAAATTCATTTTCTAAGTCTTTGAGTCTATAATTGTTTGTAAATAAGTTCACGTGTATCATTTCTTTTTAGATTCCACATATAGGTGATATTCCCAAATAACCACTAACCAATTATCACTAAAGATTAGTTTACATTTTCTGTAGCTTTATATAAGTGAAAGCATATAGCATCTATTCTTTTGTGGGAGAGGAGCGGTCCAGTCTCTTTTATTCAACAGAATTATTATTATTTTGGTGTTCATCCATGATATTGCTTTTATCAATGGTTCATTCATTTTTGTTGCTAATATCTCATTTTTTAGGTATAGCACAATTTATTAACCGGAAGTTGACATTTAGACCATTTGTGTCTATTACCAATATTTCTGCTATGAATAAATGTATAATTTTGTGGGATGTATATATTTCCTTTTTTTTTCCTTGTGTAAATGCCTAGGATCAGAATGGCTGGTTAGATGTTTGGTATATGCTTTACTTTTAAAAAAGAATAATCTGGCAAACTTTTTCCAAGGTGGTTGAATCATTTTCTATTCACACAAGCAGTGATTGAAAGAGTTCAAATTTCTTCTCATCCTCTTCAATGCTCAATACAATCAGCTTTTTTTTTAATATTAACCATTCACATAGGCATTTCATAGGATTTTACTGTGACTTTAATTTTCCTTTAATTAAAAACTAAAGATGTTGAGCATATTTTAATGTGTATATTTGCAATTTACCTAAAAATGAACATTTCAAATTATAGAAATTAGATGGTTTTTATGACTTTAAATGACTCCAGACCTGTTTGTTCCTTGCTTAAGCAACATATCAGTCATAATTAAATGAACTTCTGTTCATCTTATTATTTCAGTAAACACCTCCTGACTTAGTAACTCAGTAAATCTGTAATATCTTGTTGAATTAGTTGAAAGTGGTATAGTCATTAAGGTGGCAGATTCTTAATCAAAGAAAGTTGCTCTTCAGAAACACTAGGGTAATTTTTGATTGTTACAGCACTAAGCAAGGCATTTGTGAGAAATTAAACCTATTACTAAAAGCAAATGATGAAACTTCAGAATGTTGTGAGGTTCAATGTAAGTCTTTTAAATGTTTCAAGATAGGTTTCAGACAACAGTTCAGACTGAAGCACCACCTAAGAATAAAAATTAAATAGAAAATCAATAAAATATGACTGCAAAGTTGATTTCAAACTATTCAGTGAGTGTTAAATGCAAATATTATGTCTAGTAAATGAGGATGCAATAGAGGCTTCAAATTCATCATATATGTGTTTTAAACAATCTTATAGGTGTTTGACTTTTAAATCTGGGACAGGAAGGAACTTGTGTTACATAATAATACATTCATTATATTTTAATATATTAACAAATTATCCATACATTTCCCCCAAGCTATTTGCTAGCTTGACCGATACATCTCCTATAATTACTCACTGATTCGATTTAAGAAAAAAATTGCAGTATTCTTTTAAAAAATGGGGTGAAGTGGTGGGGGGCGCGAGGGCACCCTGACAAGCAGCCAGGAAATATTTCCAGTTTGATAAATGCAAGTCCTTTGGCATTACATTAGACCTTTTGCATTATTGATCTAATGAGGAAGAGGGATATAAGAATAGTGATTTAATATTAACCGTCAAAGGTAAGACTTCACCAGCATCCTTGTTGTCAGTCTACTAAGATGATTGTAATGAATTATGAAGAAACATCACTATAATAGCTTTCCTTATAACAAAAGACAAAACGATCACAAAGTCAAAATTTCTTTTTTCCAATGACCACATACTCTGAGCACGTTTAATTCATTGATATATCATTTTAATCAGTTTTTACTTTGAGAAATGGAAATGCTAGAAAAGAAAAATGAATCCCAATTGTTAGCACATTTTCAGAATTGTTTAATAAATTTTATTAGCAAAATATTCAAAACTGAGGATAAGATGAATGATTCTTGCTGTTTGGAAATCTAAGAAATCTTGTCCTCTGATTATCTATAACAAGCTGATACTTTACCTTTCAGTTCGACACCAGAAAATCTATTCCACTATCATACAAAGTGGTTTCAAATTTAATAATAAATGACAATGCAGAAATCTAGCTAAATAGATTTTAGAAACTTTTAAAAAAATGTTTGTCTTTATACTGAAGGCATTATAGACAAAATGCTATGATGATATGTTTACACCTTACTTGGGTTATTTCTTTATCCCACCCTGACTCTGGTTGTGCCATTCATTTAAAGCAGAGTCAGTTTAATTTCTTTTCCATTTTAAAGATTTTTATCCAATCTCATTTATTTTATTGACTATATAAAATCTTGATGTGTATCCAAATATCAAAGATATATCAAAAGAAGGGAGATCTGAGATGTTTTAGAAGTTTTAGAACCATCATGCT
Source organism: Cervus canadensis (assembly GCF_019320065.1). Taxonomy (NCBI): domain Eukaryota; kingdom Metazoa; phylum Chordata; class Mammalia; order Artiodactyla; family Cervidae; genus Cervus; species Cervus canadensis. Next base: position 13,450,706 of record NC_057412.1, read on the forward strand.
TAGGTTTTGATTTTTTAAAGTAAATACATATGTGTATCCCATTTCCCTTCTTTCTTATGCAAATGGTGGCATACAATATACACTCTGTTTCTTTTTTTCCTGGCCTAACTTTATTAATTGAAATGACTTCACATCAGTTAATATAGATCTTCTTCCATTTTTCTAATTACTGCATGGACTCCAGTGTGTAAATAATAGGGTTTATTTAGCCAGTATGCTCTGTTTGTGGCTATATTTTCCTCCAGTATCTGGCACTTAGAAATAATGTGATAACAAATAATCTGGTGCATATATATTTTCATATAGTTTGAGTTTTTTTTCATTCTAGCAAGTGAAATTCCTAAATCTACGTTTTGTTTTAACATATAATAAAAAATTCTTTTTCTTAGGAATTATAAAAGCTTATATTTCTAGCAATAATGTTTGAATGCTTACATTTCTGTGTGCGTGTGTGTGTGTGTGTGTGTGTATCTATGTGACAGAGAGTGAGAGAGAAAAAGAGGGAAATTTGCTTCAGATATTTGACCTTTCAAGTAATTTCAGCAGTTTGACCTTATCCAGAACTGTTTAAGCAGTATTTATCAATCTGTTTTCTTGTGTCTGATGTTCAAGAGGGACACAGGGACAGACAACAAGGAGAGAAGGACAGTCCTCAGGGTAAAAGCAAGAACTAAATGGAACTCAAAGCACAAGCTATAGCGTGTGTGTGTGCGCGCGCGCGTGTGTGTGTGCGCCCGCGCATACGCGCGCGCTACATTGCTCAGTCCTGTCTGGCTCTTTGTGACCCTGATGGCTGTATTTAGCCTGTTTCCAGGCAAGAATACCTGAGTGGGTTGCCATTTCTTTCCAGGGGATCTTCCAGACCCAGGGATGGTACCGGCATGCCTTGCATCTCCTGCATTGGCAGACAGATTCTTTATCACCGAGCAACCTGGAAAACCCATGAGGAGAAACTAAAACCTGGGTCATTTGTCATTGTCTCTGTCTTCAGTGGTGTTGGTATCTACAGAAGCTGGGCTCCATTACAGAGCTAACACATTCCAGACTTAGGAGTTGGTGAAAGGATAAAAGAGGAGCAAGCAGAAGGAGAAGCAGTTGCAGGCATGGGCATAGTGTTACATGAAAGGGAAGAGTCAGGGTATCAGCAACGATGGGTGAGAGCTTCAGAATGGCTACTGCTTCACGGCCATTCTCCAAGTCTCTCACAGGAGTCTCTCCTGTAACCCAGCCTGACCGGAAATGTACAGGAAAGGAAATCACAGAAAAGCATTTCAGCATAGCCACATTGACACATCACAAGGCCACATAAACAATTCTATACCAGCTATTTCTATTTTAAGTCTCAATTCTCAATTTCTATGCTTTGTGATTATCTCTACCAGATAATTAGAGACCTCTTCCATGACTTTTGAGTATAAGTACAGTAGAAGCTTATATGTCCAGGCAGTTGAGGAAAACGAATTTTCAAACAAATTGTGTCTAGCCAGAATTAGTATTATTTAGCATGGTACTTCTGGAGAAGGAAATGGCAAGGCACTCCAGTATTCTTGCCTGGGAAATCCTATGGACAGAGGAGCCTGGCAAGATATGGTCCTCAGAGTTGCAAAGAATTGGATACCACGGAAGCGACTTAGCATGCAGGCAGCATGATACTTGGCTTCCCAGGTAGCTCAGTGGTAAAGAATCTGCTTGTCAACTCGGGAGACATGGGTTCTATCCCTAGGTCAGGAAGATCCCCTAGAGAAGAAAATGGCAAACTGCTCCAGTATTCTTGCTTTGAAAATTCCATCAACAAAGGAGCTGGTGGACTACAGTCCATGGGGTCACAAAGAGTTGAATACAGCTGAGCAGGCTTGCATGTGTGTGCACGCATACACACACACACACACACACACACACAAAACATAGTACCTAGAATGATGGCAAAAAGAAGGCACTCAATTCCTAGAGGAGGGCATGGCAACCAACCCCAGTATTCTTACCTGGAGAATATGATGGAAAGAGGAGTCTGGCGGGCTACAATCCGTAGGATCACAAAAAGCTGGACATGACTAAAGTCACTTAGCACTGCATGCATGTCGGCACTCAATTAGAACATAGTGAATAAATAGCTAGATTGAGGGAATTGGAGAGAGAAGGTGTAATACACACATAATTCATAATGGATATGAAAGTGGGGCAAATGATGCCAGAAACTTCATGGTCTTGGGGAAACAATAGAATGTCTTCAATTCAATATTTCTGAAATCATAGCTACAAGTCTAGTGAATCAAACTCTGGATTTTCACATGGTGCTGATAATCTGATAAATAGATGATCTTTTTGTTTGTTCATTTTAAACTTCCTTTTGTATATTTACAGTAGCAGGAATGTTTGCAAATGTTCTGTGGATGTAACTGGTTTCTGAAATACACATTGGAGAATTATTGTTTTTGTTTTGCACAGATTTGAAAAATATTTGAATTAGCCCAGAAATTGAATTTCTTGTAAACATTATGATGCAAGCGTGTGTCCTTTAGATCTATTGATTTCATAGCAAAGAAAAATTATTTTGGGGAAATTTTGAGTGAATTCTTAAATCTGTAATTTTCTTTCCCTCATATTCTCTTAGAATTCTATTTTTTTTTTTTAAGAAATGGTCCAAATGTCATAGTTTGTCTAGGGAGACTTTCAGTACATATGAAAGTTGGTAATTCTTAAAATTTTATTATTAATATTATATTAGCACAGTAAACTAGCGGATATGATCAGACCATTAATTACTGTAACAGAAAAAACTCTGAGGTATCATTTTTACCTGGATTCCTGTTTTGATGAAGCATGCAAACAGCATGAATCAGAACAAAGTTCTTTTAAAAATCAATAGTGATAAGTGATGGATGAAAAATGCAAATCTATCTTTGTGAGCAATAGAGTTTTTAATTGAAGTAATCTATATGGTCAAGAGAATAGTATGTGTCCCAGGAAGGGTTCACGCAAGGTGAAAGATGGGGAATTAGCTTTGTAAAAAGTGTAAAGGAAAAAAAAGTTAGACTTTTTTTATTTTAAATACCATAGAGTATTCTGTTCATTAGCCTTTGAAGTTTCCTGTTTTTCCATTGATTATTCACTGTAATTATAACCATGCATTAAACAAGGTCACCTAGGACATAACTGAATATAGTAAGCTTGAATTTTAGTTTTGGAGCCTCACTCCAAAATGGAAATGAGTGTGGTTACTTAGAAAAATAATTCTCATACCAATTAACATATTCCCATTGTTTCTTTTATGATGCAAATTGCCATTAAAGCACTGTGCAAAATTTTGCTACACATCACATAATGGAAGAGAAAAGTTCTTGCCGTCTAACTTTAATAAGTAAAAGGATTACCATTATAAGCATTTTCAGCATTCTGAATTATACCTTAAATATTTCTCACCAAGTGAAACACATAAACCAGTTATAGCTGCCAAGGCACCCTATTATATCTAATATGTTAATTCCAAGAGGTGAAATGGTAGCCTGATTACTCAAAAACATACACACAGCACATCAACTTTTTGATTCTACTTCTTCATTCACTGAGAACTCAGACGCTTACTTGAAAGACTTTTTCACTTTAATTGTCCTTGTTCTGGGATACCCAACTCCATGTGCACATGGGCTTCCTGTGCAATATCGGGACTTTAATTTTATGTCAATGACCAAAGTCTATTTCAGTCTTTAAATCTGATTATCAAGTGGAATGTTTCAGCCTTAAAAATTTTACTTCACTTTACCCACAGCCTAAATCATAGTGTTAAATAGCTTAAAGTGAAAGGAAAGTCACTCAGTCATCTCTGACTCTTTGCAACTATATAGTCCATGGAATTCTCTAGGAGTGAAAAGCCTTTCCCTTCTCCAGGGGATCTTTCCAAAACAGGGATTGTCTCCCGCACTGCAGACAGATTCTTTACCAGCTGAGCCACAAGGGAAGCCCAAGAATACCGGAGTGGGTAGCCTATCCCTTCTCCAGGGGATCTTCCTGACCCAGGAATTGAACTGGGGTCGCCTGCATTGCAGACAGATTCTTTACCAACTGAGCTATCAGGGAATTACTGCCAATACAGTCATTCATTTCAGGATTGTTTTCTTTCCACTATCTACTCCCTGACAACCACCATGTCTTTGAAGTCACTGCCCTCCTCCTACATTTCCTTATCCTGCACAGAGTACTGAATTTTGCTGTTAAAAAAAAAAATAATTCTATACAATAACATGTTGTTGCCATTTCAAGTACACTCTTGCCAAAAACTAAAAAAAATAATGGATCCATGTCATTTATTATTTTATGTAATCTCTTAGCTATACTCCCTATACTTGACCAATCTTTCTTGAAACATTTTCTCTTATGTCCATGACAAATACTACCTTGGTTGTTTACCTATAACACTGGCTTCTCCTTCTCAATCATGTTTTCTAGCTTTTCTGTACTTCTCTGAAAGCAAAGTGAAAGCAAAGTCACTCAGGCGTGTCCAACTCTTTGTGACCCCATGGACTGTAGCCTACCACACTTCTCTGTCCATGGGATTTTCCAGGCAAGAGTGCTGGAGTAGGTTGCCATTTCCTTCTCCAGGGGATCTTCCCAACCCAGGGATCGAAGCCAGGTCTCCCACATTGTACTCAGATGGTTTACCATTTGAGCCACCAGGGAAGATACTTCTCTATCTTCAACTATTGAAGGACTCTTTGGTCTTTTAGGGTTTTCCTTCTACTTTTAGACTCCATTCTCTTCAAGTTATTTCATTTATTCCCATAACTTTGAATCCAATTTGCTAGTTTTACCTGTGGCAGAGGAAATACTGTCGTTGGTTACTCACTGACTTTTCCTATGGAGGGTTATGTCCTTCAGCAAACACCTGGGATTATTGTGACTTGCTTTGACCAATGAAAGGTGAGCAGAAGTGACATGCCATGTCTGGGATCAGGGTAGAAATATTAAGAGCTGTTGCATATTATTGCACTTTACTTTTCAATGTTAACTTTCTTTTTTTACCTCCTTTGCTGTGAGACTGTCTTCTACCAGACAGAAATCTTGATTTCACTTGGATTCAGAACTGAAGACAGATGACAGGATTATAGAGAGCTTCAACTGGCATCTAACCGAGCAAGAAGTTAAAATTTGTATTTGCAAGCCAACATCTGCTTAGAATTATTTGTATATATGTCTGTGTGTACTAAATTGCTACAGTCATGTCCGACTCTGAGACCACATGAACTGCAGCCCACCAGGCTCCACTGTCCATGGAATTCTCCAAGCAAGAATACTTGAGTGGTTTACCAGGCTTTCCTCCAGGGGATCTTCCCGACCCAGGTTTCGAACCCATCTCTTATGTGTCCTACATTGGCAGATTGGTTCTTTACCACTAGTGCCCCCTGGGAAGCCCCATTTATATTCTTGCCTGGAGAATCCCAGGGACGGTGGAGCCTGGTAGGCTGCCATCTATGGGGTCACACAGAGTCGGACACGACTGAAGCGACTTAGCAGCAGCAGCAGCAGAGCAAAAAACATTGGAATATTCCCTAATGGCTCAGTGAGTAAAGAATCCCCTGCAATGCAGGAGATACAGGAGATGCAGTTTCAATCCCTCTATCTGGAAGATCCCCTGGAGGAGGAAAGGGCAACCCACTCCAATATTCTTGCCTGAAGAGTCCCATGGACAGAGGAATCTGGTGGACTACAGTCCAAAGGGTCGAAAAGAGTCACATATGACTGAGTACATTCCAAAAAATATTATATATGTGCCACATAATCTTTTATTCTTTATCCATTAATTTATTGATAGACAGGGTGTATTTCTAACTCAGCTATTACGAGTAATGTTGCATGGAGTGTGGGAGTGCTATCTCTTCAAGATAATTATTTCATTTTTTCAAACATATACCCAGAACTGGAGATGTTGAATTATACACTGTGATATTTTTCAATTTTTTGAGGAACCTCCATACTGTTTCCAATAAAGGCTGTACCACTTTATATTCCCAGCAACAGTGCACAAGGGTACCCTCTTCTCCACACCCTTGCCAACACTTGTTATTTCTTGTCTTTTTGATAAAAGACATACTAATAAGTGGGAAGTGACTTCTCATTGTGGCTATGATTTGTGTTTTCCTGATAGTTATTAATGTTGAACATCTTTTCATAAACCCATTGGCCGTATATATGTCTGCTGTGGAAGTAAAAAATATTTATTCATGTTGTTTCCCATTTTTAAATTGATTTTATTGTTGTTATTGCTCTGTCGTTTTGCTATTAAGTTGTGTGAATTCCTGATATATTTGGTATGTTTAACCCTTATTGGATATATTGTTTGCACACATTTTCTCCAATTCCATAGGTTGACTTTTTTTTTTTCATCCAGGATAGCTGCTTTTGCTGTGCAGAAGATTTTTAATTTTCTGTAAACCACTTATTTATTATTGCAATTGTTTCCTTTGCTTTTGATGCCAAATCCAAAAATGTCATTTCTAAACTACTGTTAGAAGACTATCCCCATGTATTCTTATAAGAGTTTTAGAGTTTCATATCTTATGCCCAGGTTTTTAATTCACATTGAGTTAATTTTGTGTACAATGTAAGATAGGGTTCTGATTTCTTCTCTTGTATGTGGATATCCAGTTTTATGACCAGCATTTATTGAAGAGATTATTATTTCCCCTTTGTGTATTTCAGGAGCATTGTAAAAAATTAATTAACCATATGTGTGTGGGCTTACTTCTAGGTTCTCAATTCTGATCCATTAATCTATCTGCCTGTCTATATTTCAATAGCACACCCTTGTTTACTATAGCTTTTTTATGTAATTTGAATTCAGGAAGTGTGATGTTTCCAGCACTTCTTATTCAAGATTTTTTTAGCTATTTGAGGTCTTTTGTGGTTCCATACAAATTTTAGAATATTTTTTCTTATCCTTGAAAAAGGCCTTTGGAATTTTGATAGGGATTGCACTGAATCTGTAGATCACTTTGGGTGACATGAGCATTTTAATAATCTTAATTTTTTAAATCCATAAATACAGAATATCTTTCCATTTATTGTGCTTCTTTCAATTTCTTTGATGAATATTTTATAGTTTCTTCTAAGTTATCCAATTTATTGGTGTACAATTGTTTGTACTCAATTTCTTATGATTCTTACTATCTCCGTGGTATCAAGTGTTAAACGTCTTATCTTTCATTTCTGATATTATTTATTTGGCTCTTCCCCCTTTTGTTCTTTGTCAGTCTAGTTAAAGTCTCATTAATTGTGTTTACCTTTTAAAAAACTAGCTGTTAGTTTCACTGGTTTCCACTGATTTCCTCATTCTTATTTCATTTATATTTTCTCTGATCTCTGTCATTTCCTTCCTTCTGTATACTATGTACTTAGTTTGATCTACTTCTCATAGTTCCTTGAAATGTAAATTTAATTGTTCACTTGAGACCTTCCTGAGAATGTTTCTCTCTGTAAATTTCCCTCTTACAATGATTTGGCTATGGCCCATATGCTGGATCCCATATGCTTGTGTTTCCATTTTTGTTTCTGTAAAGATATTTTTTGTTATCCCCTTTGATTCCTCTTTGACCCACTAGTTGTTCACAAACATGTTGTGCAAATTATCCATTTTTCCTATTACTGATTTCTAGTTTCATTGGAAAAGATACTTAATATTTTTCAACCTTCCTTAATTTTCTAGTAATAATTTTGTAACCTAACATTTGCTCTATTTTGGAGAACATTCTGTGAGTACTTGAGAATATGTATTTGGCTGCTGGTTGGATGGAGTGTTCCATGTATGTCTGTAGGACATATTTGTATAGCTAGTTACAAGAAGTGCATGCACACCCATTTAAAAACTGCCTCTTTGTTAACCATTAAGACTCTTGAATGCTAAGCTTCACTGTCTCTCAGATTCAATAAATTGGCTCTCAATTCAATAAATATTCCTTGAAATAATGAAGAAAGAAAAAAATGAAAAGTGAAAATATAATCACAGCACACTGTCAATACCAACTTTAATACATTTGCTCATTCTTTATGAATTTCCCAGAAATAATTTTGAATCTTTACCAGACATAACCTAAGGTGTTTGATAAATACTATTATCTTTATTTTTCTATAGATGGTTTCATTTTTATTGAATCCCAACTCTACACAATAGTGAACACTACATTTCTTTTAATATATGCCATCTTAAGCCCTTGCACTTTGAATAAGACTAAAGGAGAATAAGTGAAATTTGGCAGTACAAAATATTGAAAAGATGTACTTACTGCCCATTCTTTATCTTCCACTGTTCAAGCATCATCTGAGAAGTTCCTTTTTCTATCTGATCTTTGGATATAAATCAATGCCTGTCCCAGAAGCATATTTCAATTTCTAACATTAAACACACTCACAGACTTAGAAAATAGGCTTATAGTTATCAAAGGGGAAGGTGGGGGAGGGATAAATTCAGAGGTTGAGATTAACATATACGCACTACTACTATAGAGAAGAAAGATAATCAACAAGGACCTACTGTAGAAGCACAAGGAACTCTACTTGATAGTCTGCAATAACCAATATGGGAAAATAACCTTAAAAAGAATAGACACATGTATATGTACAACTAAATCACTTTGCTTTACATCTGAAACTAATACAACATTGTAAATTGACTATACTCCAATTTAAACAATATTTCCTTTTTTGTTTTTTAATTCTCTCTCTTTCTTTCTCTTTCCTGTCTCTCCTAGTTGTGAAGTACTGCAGGAGTGCAGGAAATTCACCAGAGTGGTCTTTGATTTTACACTCTTCTCAGTTTTACTTCGGTTTACATAGAAAATTATTCTGTTCCATATGTTGTCATGTTGCTGAGATATGCAGAAAATCCATGGAGTTATCTAAGAACCCACTTCATGGAAAATCAGTAACAATATCTACCCTCTTCACTTGAGTTATAATTAGGTAAACAAAACCTCTAGCTTTATACCATCATTTGGGGCATAAGTCTGTCCTGTGGTTCAGTTTCCTGTAAGTTTCTTAGTTTCATTTACTCAATTCCAGGCTCAGTCTCATGAATAAATCTCCGCTTAGGGACAGGTTTCCTTGCAAAACTCTTTTGTTTTTCCTATGTGTGTGTTCAGTAGCTAAGTCATGTCTTACTATCTGTGACACAAATGGACTGCAGCACACCAGGTTCCCCTGTCCTCTATTTCCTGGAGTTTGCTCAAATTCATGTCCATTGACTTGATGATGCTATTTCATTCTCTGCTGTCCCCTTCTCCTTTTGCCTTCAGTCTTTCACAGCATCAGGTTCTTTTCCAATGAGTTGGCTCTTTGCATCAAGTAGTCAAAGTATTCAAGCTGCAGGTTCAGTATCAGACATTCCAATGAATGGTCAGGATTGGTTTCCTTTAGTATTGACTGGTTTGATCTCCTTGCAGTCCAAAGGACTCTCAAGAGTCTTCTGCAACACCATAATTCCAAAGCATCAATTCTTCAGCACTCAGCTTTCTTTATGGTCCAACTCTCACATCTGTACATGACTACTGGAAAAGCCATAACTTTGACTATACAGACCTTCATTGACAAAGTGATGTCTTTACCTTTTAATACGCTGTCTAATGTTGTCATGTTTCCTTCCAAGAAGCAAGCATCTTTTAATTTTGTCTCTGCAGTCACTGTCTGCAGTGCTTTTGGAGCCCAAAAGTCAGTTTCCACTTTTCCCCCTTCCTTTTACCATGAAGAGATGGGACCAGATGCCATGATCTTAGTTCTTTGAATGTTGAGTTTTAAGCCAGCTTTTTCACTCTCCTCTTTCACCTTCATCAAGAGGCTCTTTAGTTCCTCTTCACTTTCTGCCGTTGGAGTGACATATCATCTGCATATCTGAGGTTGTTAATATTTCTCCCAGCAATCACAGCAGTCTTGATTCCGGCTTGGGATTCACTGATCCCAGCTTTCCACATGATGTTCTCTACATATAAGTTAAATTCGCTGGGTAACAATATATGACCTTGTCATACTTCTTTCACAATTTTAAATCAGTCTGTTCCATATGCGGTTCTAACTGTTGCTTCTTGACTTGCATTCAGGTTTCTTAGGAAGCAAGTAAGGTGGTCTGGTTTTCCCATCTCTTTAAGAATTTTCCACAGTTTGTTGCAATCCACATGGTAAAAGGCTTTTGTGTAGTCAATAAAGCAAAAGTAGGTGTTTTTCTGGAGTTCCCTTGCTTTATTATCCAATGAATGCTGGCAATTTGATCTCTGGTTCCTCTGCCTTTTCAGTTTGTACATTTGGAAGTTCTTGGTTCACATACTGGTGAAGCCTAGCTCAAAGCATTTTGAGCATAACCTTGATAACATGTGCAATGAGCACAGTTGTACGGTAGTCTGAGTATTCTTTGGTGTTACCCTTCTTTGAGGTTGGAAAAGAAACTGACATTTCCCAGTCTTGTGGCCACTGTGAGCTTTTTCAAATTTGCTGACATATTGAGTGCATCACTTTAACAGCATCATTTTTGAGGACTTTAAATAGCTCAGCTGAAATTCCATCACCTCCACTAGATTTCTTTTGTAGTAGTGCTTCTTAAGTTCCACTTGACACCAAACTTTCCTTTCTTCACTTAGTCCAGGAGCAAGGCAGATTCTCTCTTTGTATCATTCCAGTCTGAATGCAAAGTAATTAGACCCAAATCAACAAATATTCTTATTTTTAATGCATATGTACTTATCAAAATGAAAATCAAGTCAAGAAACTTTCCTTAACAGACTACTAACTCTTCAATAAATTCAATTCAGCAATTCCAAATATCAACGTAGGCTTTACTTAGCAATTTATCCAATCAAAATAATGACATTAAATACAAAGCATCCCAGAAACATATATTTACCGTTATGTGTGTTGGAAGTCACAGACATTATCAGTGTTTCTCAGAGCACAGTTCCTGATTCATCTTTAATTACCTGGATGTGATTTAAGAATTCAAACTTCCTGATTAACACCCCAGAAATACTTGGTGAGAATCACAGGGACAAAGGAAAATGAATCTGAGTTTTATGCACTTTAAAAATGAATGTACTAAAAATATAAATGTACATAAGAGCAAGATGATGCAATTAGGCCAATGACAATGACACATGTACTTGATTTATTTACATGCTATATAAATAATTTAATTCTATCCTCTCTTACAAGGTAGAACAACTTGCCCTAACAAAAATACTAATTATTAAGAATGCAGTAACCACAGAGTATAGAGATGCAGTGAAGCCTTCCAGATATTTGGACAAAATATCAAATTGCGGTTTTTCTGAGGAATTTGGAATTTCAGACACTATTGATTTATATATGAATAATTTAGTTAATATGGAAATTATTATTATTAGTGTACTTAGTTAACTTCAAGATCATGAATTTGGCTTCCTTACCTGGACTTTATATTTTAGAAACATTTAATTTGTAAAGCCACTCTAAACAAATTTGTGTTTGAAGTAACTCCTAAAACAGCCAAACAACTAATTATTGAAGTAATTAGGCTAATTAATCAGTTGAGACTACCAAATGTTCAGTATTTTTCAGTGTATTTTGAAATAATTTCAGAGAAGAATGGACTTTTTAAAGCACCTTACACACTAAAGGTTTTTCTTGTTTTTATTTTTATTTTTTGATTAATTCATTTGCAATATTTTATGACTGAGTAGTAAAAAATTGTTAGTCAAGACATCACTGAAGAATGATACTAACCAGAATACACTACTAATATAAATATTTATGCATTTTGTTCCAGTTAACTAGGTACATACATGCAATAACTCCCTGGATAATTGATGTTAAGCATTGATTTTACTTCTCAAATTGTCTTAAACACATCTGAAACTCAGACAAGTCTTTGAATAAAGTGGACATTAGAGTAATTATGAAAATGCTTATTGAGCTGTAATATTAACTACTTAACCTTTATTATAGTTTTTGACGTTTTAGCTGTATGCAAGCAGCTGACTCATTGCATAAGTCCCTGATGCTGGGAAGGATTGAGGACAGAAGGAGAAGAGGGTGTCAGAGGATGAGACGGCTGGATGGCATCACCGATGCAATGAACATGAACTTGAGCAAACTTCGGGAGATGGTGAGGGACAGAGGCGCCTGGTGTGCTGCAGTCCATGGAGTCTCAAAGGGTCAGACACAGCTGGGTGACTGAATAGCAACAACATGGTTTCTAATCTAAAGCCAGTCAACACAAGTCATTAGGAAATGGAACTTCAGCCATGTCACGGTATTAAACTTCTCTAATTCTCAATTCCTAATCCAGATGGCTTGTGGACAAAGTGAGTTATTGATGAAACTCTTAGCTGATGCTCACTCAATGAGAGCTATTATTAGACCTTGAGATACTGTCCTAGTTATATTCTTTACATATTCCAAAGTAGCTAAGTTTTTTAAAAAATAAGGATGCTTCTATCTTTGACATTGTGCATGTGTCTCACACACACACCTGAGCTTCATTGACTGTGTTCCCTCATTTGAAGTAATAAGAAACCATAATAATGAAACTGTAAAGATATTTTGAAGGACAGAAGAGAATCTCAGGTCAGCCTGTGACACCTATTTATTAAGGACACAATGATTATCTATTTTTGGAAGTATCATTTATAATTATTTAGGTACTATAAAATATCTCAAAAAGCCAACCTCTGTTTGCTTTGATTTACATATTACAAATGTATGTGATATCAAATAATCAGCATCTTCTATAAGCATGTAGAGACTCTGATCATCACAGTTGTGGCTACAGAGTCAACAGGCACAGTGGGATACTCTATCACCATACGATGTGCATATTCAGGTGAAAAAAATCTTACAGATGGAATTCATCTCACTTCCACTCTGAAGTGATGATGTCTTATAATAAAGAAGAACATGAGAAAGAACTATAGAATCTCAACTACTTTTTAGCTATATTAAAGGGAGAGAATAATAATATCAGGTAACAAGAAGGAAAAATGTGATAGTGTGCAGTGAATTTGTATAAAATGTAGTAGGGTGTATTATCATGTGAATGAGATGGGATTTTTTAGCAAAGAACAATGTAGACTTCTAATTTTGTAACCTGTGACTTACTGTAAAAGAAATCTTATTTTTCATTTTCCTCAGGCTATTCCCACTAACTTCTTCATCTAATTTACCAGCCAAATTGGTTTCCCAAATTCAAATGTCTGCCTATGCTAATAGAATCTATAGAGAAATGTAATTACTTAATCCATTCATTATATAGGATAAAGATAGTACAGTTAAAATGTCAAATAGAATCAAGGCTATCTGAATGAGAAATATTTTCAATTGTAATTTTTCCTTTCCCAAAAGAGACATGAAAGTATAATTTCCTGTATGCATGAAATGTTTTATATTAGCTCCTGAAATGAATAGTCTCAGAAACTATTTAAAAGTAGGAAGGATTCATATTACTGATTTTGGACCAGTTTTGCAATCTTTCAGGGCCTCAGTTTCCTCATCTCCAAACTAAGAATTATGAGCCAAATGTCCCTCATTAAATTGTTAACCAAAAGTTTTATGAGTCTAGAAAACAATCCACTTTTTAAATAAGGAAAGAATGCAGTGGGATTTGTCAATTTAATGGGATTGAAGAAATTACAGTATTAAATTGATTGACATTGAAAGCTGAAATTGTATTAAAAGTGTTTTAGAGAAAAATGCTTAAAAATAAAAAACTCCAGCTCATAAATTTAATTTTTGCCCACATATACTTGGAGAACTTCTGTTTTTGTCTCCTGCAGAAACCATGCATTTCTCAGAAAGGGTGTGACTCAGATGCAAGGAGGTGTCAAAAGGGATGCAACCTGTCTAGAGTCTGTTGTAATTATTCTGTGACAGTTTTCAATAGCAATATATCCATTCAGGATGGAGACCAGAAATTATAAAGAAAAGTGAATTCACATTTTATCTGCAAAACACGTATAAGCATACACACACACACTCACATACACACACACACATACACAAGATCGATGTGATTTTAGTAATCTCAGTGGGTCTAAAGTAAACAGTTTTCTGTAAAATCCATATAATATGGAGAATTTGAAGTTGAGAACTTAAATTTTGAAGGATATGAATACTACATATTCTTTATTTCATATCCATTCTTTCAATGGATGTTGAATGTTTAATACATTAGACACTTGGCATATATCTGTGAATAAAACATCGGAGATCCCATCATGGTAAGGATGTACATTCTAGGAAAGAATGTAGCTAAAATAAGTAATAACCACACAGTATATAATTAAATGTAACATTAAAAGTGAGTAAGTTCTTGAAAATAAAGAGAGAGAGAGAAGAAAATGAGACAGGTTTAGAATGGGTAGATTGAGGGGATTGAAAATATTCTTTTCAACCACATCAACCACATGCAATATAGGCATGTAGTAGTCAGGGAGATAAACTTAAGGAGGTTTTGCGAAATGGGTATGTGGAATCAGAAACTTAAAGTTCTCTGGAGATGTAGGCAAAGGATGGTTATCATGAATGACTATAGGGTGAAACCTCTGTGTGTGTGTGTGTGTGTGTGTGCGCGCGCACACCTCAGAGGTGTCCCACTCTTTGTGACTACTTGATGTGTAGCCCACCAGGCTCCTTTTTCCATGGGATTTTCCAAGCAATAATACTGGAGTTGCCATATCCTGCTCCTGGGGTTCTCTCTGACCCAGAGATCGGACCCTTGTCTCCTGCATTGGTAGGCAGATTCTTTTTTTTTTTTTTTTTCGTTTATTTTTATTAGTTGGAGGCTAATTACTTTACAATATTGTAGTGGGTTTTGTCATACACTGACATGAATCAGCCATGGATTTACATGTATTCCCCATCCGGATCCACCAGGGAAGTCCAAGTAATACACAGAAATCATTGAAGTGAAGAAGAGTTGATAAAAAGTTTGCATAGGGTCCACGAGATGTCTATTTAATAAAACAAAGATTGACTTAAATGGAATAAGTGGAACTATATTTGTTCTAAACCTGTATCCCTAATATATAATGAAGGTTGCAGTTATTGGTAATGTAAAACATATTAAAGATTCTTGTCTAAAAAGTAAAAATGTATTTCTATGAAAACAATAAAATAATAAATCACAGTACATTATTGACTATCTTTACTAGGAAAAATAAAATTATTGAAATCATGTCAAATCAAACCCAACACATGATGTAAACATTTTAGTAGTTTTTTTTTTTTTTTTGAGTTTGATATCTGTCAGTGAGATGACTTTGGAAGTTTGCATTTGTTTCTCTTACTTATATTGACTGGCATTTTACAGATACGGAAACAAAGGCACAGATAAAGAAAAGGCTTGCTGATAGAGAGTTTCCAGGACTTAGACTCAGAGGTTGACACTTGCTAGTGCTTTCCAGAAAAAAAAATACCAGTCCTTCCACATAGACATGTTCAGTCTCTTCTCTTTGCACCCCTGCATGGCAAGAGCAATAGCTATAAGAAAAGTTAATTGTAGTGCCTAATGAGAGGACTTCTCCTATGCAGATGACTTGAGCTATTATACATGTTATTGTACATGTAGTATTATAGCTATATGTAACAGTCACAGATGCACCAAAAATGAATAATACTTATAAAATTAACAACTTGAGGGAATACAATTCTGAATATGTTATTATTTATTATTTTTAATTAAGAAAGAAGAGCATTCAATTACCTTGACACTGACTTTTGATTAATTGCATTTTTACCAATCCCCATAAGAAAAAATGCAATTTTTCTTAAAGATGTCAGTGATTGTTTTCCTAACTGATGCAATGGTGTCCAACTTCCGACAATCCTGACACCCTCTCTGAATACAACACAATGTATCATTTTTCAATTTGACTCTAATGGGAAATCTTCAGTGTCATTTTTTTCTCTTTGGAATGTGCTAAATAGAGGTGAAAGTTTTTTATTTCCTAATCTACATTGAACTCACATTTAAAAGAGTAAAGATTAATATTAGACTTTCTGATTGAAATGCAGTTTAACCTTTGCATCATGTTTTGAAACATACTATGGTCTTCAGGTAGAACTGATGCAACTACATATTTTTATTCAATCTAATAATTTTAAAAAGTAAAAATAGTCTTTTTTAGTGCATTTCAAGAAAATTCTAAAATCATCAATGACAAGGTTAACATTTCAGGGCATTCAATCTGTCTTTTGAATATGCATTGTCAGACAAGCCCTAGATACCACCAAAATATGTTTCCCCAACAGTAAATCATCATCATGATTGCTATTATTGATCTGTAGAGTCAGTTACTGAATCTATCCATGGGATTCAACACCATCTATCTTGATATTATATAGCCCCATCCTGCTGCCTAAACCCATTAAACTGTCATCTGTGGGTTTACATCATTTTTATTTGAGGGGCCTAGTGAAACTTTGCACTTTACTTGTTTTCTAAAACACTTCTAAGACCAAACTATCTCATCAGGAAAATTTCATTGTTTCCTGTTAATATCTGTTACCAAGATTGGAGGTCATAATAACTTTTAGTGGGAGTATAACTATTATCACTGAACATAGCATGACATATGTAGTATGCATGCTTATTATCATGTCTATACATGCATGCATGTGTATATATATGTATAGGCTTCCCAGGTGGCTCAGTCACAGAGAATCAACCTGCCAATGCAGGAGACGTGGGTTGGATCTTGGGTCCTGAAGACCCTCTGGAGAAGGAAATGGCAACCCTCTCCAGTGCTCTGAGCACAGAAGCATTCACACACACACACACGTACACATCATGTATGTTGTTGTGTTAGTCACGAAGTCATGTCTGACTCTTTGCCACCCCATGGACTATAGCCCGCCATTCTCCTCTGTCCATGAGATTAACCAGGCAAGAACACTGGAGTGGGTTGCCATTTCCTTCTCCAGGGGATCTTCCTGACCCAGGGATCGAACCCGCCTCTCCTTCAAGTTTCTCCTGCGCTGCAGACAGATTCTTTACCACTGAGCCACACAATGATGATGATAATTTAAAGTTATTGGAACATGGGAAATATTATGTAACAGTATATGTCATGGGGCACACAGAGAATCAGTTAAGACTCAGTGAATGCTATTTTACTACTGTTAGCTAGCTCTCAAAAATAATTGAATAGTAATAAAGGAAAGATGGGCTTCCATCATAGCTCAGTTGGTAAAGAATTTGCCTGCAATGTAGGAGACCCGGCTTCGATTCCTGGGTTGGGAAGATTCCCCTGGAGAAGGGAAAGGCAACCCACTCCAGTATTCTTGCCTGGAGAATCCCATGGACAGAGGAGCCCAGCAGGCTATAGTCCATGGGGTCACAAAGAGTAGGACACGACTTAGCGATTAAACCAAACCAAAGGAAAGATATTACATATATAAATCAAGCACTTAATACCTTTTCCTAGAGTTAAATGGAAGATATATGGAGTATGAAATCAGGAGTTTTCCCTACCTTCATTTCCAAACACTTTCAGGGATTCATTAATGTATTTCAATGTGTGCATGGATAGCTTGCATGTAGGAGACCCGGGTTCAATTCCTGGCTCGGGAAGATACCCTGGTGAAGGAAAGGGCAACCAATTCCCACATTCTTGCCTGAAGAATCCCATGGACAGAGGAATCTGGCAGGCTACAGTTCATGGGGTCACAACAGTTGGACATGACTTACTGACTAAACAACCAATGGATATCTTGACAATGCAAGTGGAAGATTTTATCTATGCATCTCTGCTAATTGATGAGGAAAAGATCAATAGTTTTCAAGATCTCAGGAGATGTCATAATCTATAAATTATTAACAAATACAGGATAAACAGTAAACATATTTTTAATTTAAAAGATAATTAAGAAAATCAGTTTGCTGAAAATTAAAGGGTGACATACTTTACTTAGTTTACACTCAAAATTTTGAAAGTAAACTTTGGCTATTAGTTCAATATCAAAATGAAACACTAAACACTGCACATCTGTAGCCTAAAGCTCATTGCATGAAGTGTGTTAGATATATTCAGTGTAAAGCAAGTACATATTGCATGTAAAGAAGAAATGCACTCGTATAGTTATTTCATCTTTCTGTCTTTCAACCTATTTATCTAAAAGTTAGCATAACATATACCCTTTTGCTATGAGTAACTTTGTTATGGTTTTGCCTATATTTTCTCCATTTTGTGATTGCAAATTGCTTTTTATACTTATAAAATTATAAAAAATTACTGCTTCAATATAATGTTTTGTCGATTATATTTCATAGGTGATGAAGCTGAATTTTTAAATCATAGTAGTTATGTGCAATTGAACACGCTCTATAACAGCTATTCTAATTGTGAGGTAAGAAAATAAACTACAGTTAACTGCAAATAATTACTCCCATTTTTGTTCAATATTTTTCCCACATCAATGCCTCTGGAAACAATTTGAAGGACAGATAAATAATTTCCTTTAACTTGATAGAATTGGCAACATTCAGTCATAGGGAAAATAAATTCTTTCTTTCCTATGGTCACAAAGCTTCATTGTTTTTCTCAAGTGCCTGAGCACCAAAGAGTGAAGTTTTAACTAATCGTTGTTTTTTTTTTAACTTTATTTTATAAAATATGATCTTTACAGTATGGCAACATTTCCAGAAATTATGAAAGCACTAACAAAAGCAATGCTTAAAGAAATTTAAATATACACACACTGCATTTTCTCTAAGAAAATTCATGTGATATACAGAGCTTATCATATATTTATAAATGTATTAGACAATCATATTCTGCATATACAGTGCACTGGATTCCTGGCATCAGAGAGGGAAAATGATGAATCCATTTTTTATGCCTGTCTTTAAGGAACTTACACTTTGGTTGATTACATAATGATAATATAGTACAGGAAGTTCACTGCTGTGATGGAGATATTCCCTAGGCTGCATAAGATGAGCACATCAATTGATACTTTTCCTTAGGACTAGGGGGATGCTAGGAAGATTTTCCAGAGACAGTGACAGCAACATGACAATGCTGGTAGTTGTATACCGTTCTGTACAATCACAGTCACATTGTCCCAAATGACTGAATTTAACGGGTGGTAAATACATCACACAGTGTATATCATATGGCATCTATCAGTTGGCAGAGTACATTGTACACACTGGGTTCTTTATGAATAGTTGACAGTGAATGTAGTTAAGATATATACTTATCCATATTTTATTATTTTTCACCCTAGTGAGGCCTAATTTGTTTTGTTTTGTTTTTAAACTGGGTTGCATTTAAGCATGTTTTGAAGGCAGGAATCAAACATTAATAAAACATATCCATCTCAGTATTTTTCAGATTTCTAAGGTACTGGGCATCGAAAACAGTTCCAGCCATGATGAAATGTGCAGCTATAGGCCCTGTCTCTGTCTCTTTGTATCTCTCTCAACCCCATTATCTCTCATTATTCACTTTTAAATACATACATATATATTAATAATATATTATAAGTATGTATATATTAACCAAAACCTTTACTGAACTTATAAATGGTGGGCACATTCTTCACATCAGGGATTTCAAGAGGAATAAGACTGGCCCTAAAGCGGTGGACCTAGAAAAGGTCACTCAGTGTGATAGATGTCAGGAATATGTTGAGATGAACATATATTTTTTCTGGGCCTTAAATTTTCAAAATTTTATCCTAACTACCACACTAAAATTGCTGAGTTTTTTAGTTTAAAAAAAAAAAGGAGTGACATGTGAAGGGCTCAGGGTGTGAGCAAACCCGGGACACAGCGGATGGGGAGAGATGGTGAGGATGAGTGAATGGGGATTTGGGGTGGGGAAAACAGACCTGAAAGATTTTGTGCCAGGTTAGGGAATTCAAGACACTATTCTACAGGCAAAAGGAAATAAGCGGAAGGTGCGTGCACAGCTTTGTTTCATGAATCTAGGTTCAGTATAAGTGTTGGATTCAGCACACAAGAGGCCAGTGACAATAACAACGATTTTTGCTAGGGCTAAGGAGAGAGAGGCTAGCTGCCCGGATTCAGAGTTTCCAAATTCCCAAAGTGAAAATAAGAGAAGGCTTGGGTAGCCTCATTCAATTGTATGTCTACAGTGGGACAGTGAGAACAGTCTACTTTGCGTCTGTTTTGGGGGGATAGCTGCTTTACAATGTTGTGTTCATCTCTGCTGTACAATGAAGTGAGTCAGTTGTATGTAATCATATATCCCCTCCTTCTTGGACCTCCCCTCACCCACTTAGGTCACCAGAAAGCACCAGACTCAGCTCCCTGAGCTGTAATAGCAGGTTCCCTCTGTTTGTTTGACATGTGGCAATCAATGCACATACATCAATCCCAATCTCCCAATTCATTCTTACCCCTGCCCATGTCCACGTATCTGTCTCTATGTCTGTGTCTCTATTCCTGCCCTACAAATAGCTTCATCTGTGCCATTTTTCTATATTCCACATCCATGCATTAATATACGATATTTTTCTCTTTCTGGAGAACAGTGTACTTTGTGTAGAGGCAACAAAAAATGCTTTTTGTACTTTGCAGAGAAATTGAAAGCATAAATACACTAGCTGAAAGTTTGTTGGCTTTGTTCTATCATTGTGATTGACTGAACAATGCTAAATAAGGCTTCCCCGGTGGCTTAGACAGTAAAGCATCTGCCTGCATTGCAAGAGACCCAGGTTTGATCCCTGGGTCAGGAAGATGCCCTGGAGAAGGGAATGGCTACCCACTAGAGTGTTCTTGCCTGGAGAATTCCATGGACAGAGGATACTGGTGGGATACAGTCCATGGGTTTGCAAAGAGTTGGACATGATTAAGCAACTAACACACTCCCAACTCAATATATCTGTAAGCTTCAACTTATTGCATTGTATTATTTATCCTTTATCAAACATTAATACAAAGAATTTCTATGTGAAAATTAATGTGGAGAGTTTCTAGTCACAGAGACATCCTCCAATGCTTAGCTACGCCAGTTCAACTTGACAGTAAGTTCGTAAGGATTCACATTTGTTTTACCTTTTTCAGTGCATCTTTTTTGACTCCAGCCTCAAAAATATTATATAATTTTTTTTGCAAGAGCCGTATGCAATTTTTATTTTATCAGCTTTCATTCCTCCCCATGTGAAACTTTAAATGAGTTTAATCAGAAGCAAAATATATTCACAAACAGCCATAATTAGCCTTGAAAAATGTACAGTGAAACACTAAACTTTGAAATCATCCTTTGAAAGTCTGTGCATGGAAATTGTGGAGTAGGCCATTCATTATGAAACCACAAAATAAAGAAATGAAACCTTCCAAAGAAAAGTAGATTCAAATTTCAAAAGAGAATTCTTGGAGAACTGACAAAAGATGCTCATCTTATACTGCCAAAGACTTCAAAAGAGAAATGCTTTATTTCCTTGATTATTTCCGTCAAGAACTGGATACTCATTCTGAATTAATGAATCAATAACATCAACCTTTACTACCATTTAGCCATTTTAAGTGCTTTTTGTAGAAGAAAAATAGCTTCAGAAGTTTTTAATAAATATAATTGAACTGATGATATATTTTTGTATGTTAAGATATTTCATGGAAAATTTGTGAGAAAACACAAAATAATACTATAATAGATTTCTTAGATTGTTATGAATCGTCACACAACTTATATTTAAGACTTTTCTTAACCATTTGTACAAGCTAATTCATGTAAAATAATAATTCGAAAATTAAAATGCTTTTCAAAATGAATAAGAAAGACGCTTGAACAATAAGGAGAGAAAATAGTTGACAAATCTGCTGTAACAGCTAATGAATATGACAAAGAATAATTTTAAATAAGTCACTGACAAATTTGGGTAAATTCAGCCTCAAAAACAAAAACTGTAATGTTATCTATTAATGCAAGAGATTGATATACAGGCATTTTTTTCTTCTTCCTAAAAATTATACTGAACACAATTCAAAGTAGTAAAAATCCATTATTTTTTCTTTATATATATTTCTATTTTTCTGTGATAATTTAATACATATGAAGTTTGACAAAATACTATCCATCATTTTTCTGGCCATATTTGACACTTGTTTTATCTTATTATTATTCTTGAAAACAATTGGGTCATATAGATAAGGGAGAAGTTAAAAAATGATTCACTCTGACTATCAAATAAGCCAGGCACACACTGCCTTCATTAGACCTCCAAAGATCTCATTTTAAGTCTAACCTTGTGTCAAACTCTGGGAGACTTTAAATAAATTCTATGAAGAATTCATTGTATAAATCAAATACTAAGGATACTAAGGGGTTTTGTTAGATATGGTAATGGCATTGAGATCATTTAAGAAAATGGTCATACTTTTTATAGTCAAACAATGAGTGAAAAGCTATCAAGGACTGAAGTTTGCTTAAAAGTACTTCATCATTGAAAAAGAGGAAAGAAAAGGAATGAAGTAGGGAGAAATTTTAAAAAGAGGAAAGTTTAGAAAAATGTTAATCATTTTCAACCTGAATGATATTTGTTTATTATTCTAGTCTCTCTGCCTATAAAATTAATGTTATTTTTCATAATAAAAATAGTCAAAGAAAGGGTTTATCTTGATATTTGGACTTGAATTGACACATTAAGTCACTATATTTTCTGAAAGAAGCTGACCTCCAATATGACCGAGTAAAAGAAAGAAGTTTAACTTTCTGTCACTTGCTTTAAAGACTAGAAGTACTAGTAGTGTTCATCACTCAGCCAGTCATCTTTGTGACCCCATGAACTGTAGCCCACCAGGCTCCTCTGTCTATGGAATTCTCCAGGCAAGAATACAGGAGTGGGTTGCCATTTCTTGCTCCAGGGGATCCTCTCAACTCAGGGATGGAACCTCTATCTCCTGCATCTCTTGTACTGGCAGGCAGATTCTTTACTGCTGAGACACCAGGCAAGTTCTTTTGCTTGTATTACTCTTAGATAAAAGAGATATTAACAAAAATGAATCTACACTCCACATAGTGATAATCTATAAAGGGAAGGGAGATTCTAGAATTTCATGTATCTGTAGAATCTATGTCTGAAATTATTTATTAGAATCTCTAGAGAATATCCATGAATAAATTGCAGGTTGCTATTGTATTACTGAAATTAAAAGCCCAAACCACTTTCCAGGGAGAGGAATTTTGACTCAAAAGATCAAAAATCACCATTAGAGCCCAGCTGTATCCTTTTTCAAGTGAGGCATTTGAAATTCAGACCAGTGAAATATCTTATACAAAATCATAGAGGTATTAACTATAAAATTAACACCAGAAAAAAATTTCCCTCATCTCTAGTCCAGTAGTCATGTAGGGATGTGAGAGTTGGACAATAAAGGAAGATGAGCACCAAAGAATCAATGCTTTTGAACTGTGGTGTTGGAGAAGACTCTTGAGAGTCCCTTGGACTGCAAGGAGATCCAACCAGTTCATCCTGAAGGAAATCAGTCCTGAATATTCATTGGAAGGATTGATGCTGAAGCTGAAACTCCAATACTTTGGTCACCTGATGCAAAGAACTGACTCGTTAGAAAAGACCCTGATGCTGGGAAAGATTGAAGGCAGGAGGAAACAGGGATGGCAGAGGATGAAATGGCTGGATGGCATCGCCAACTCAATGGACTTGAGTTTGGATAAACTCCAGGAGTTGGTGATGAACAGGGAGGCCTGGTGTGCTGCAGTTCATGGGGTCGCAAAGAGTCAGACACGACTGAGCAACTGAACTGAGCTGAATTGAACTGAACTGATAGCCCTTTATTCTTTTCCATGTATTATTTTTAATGTCTTTACTATTCTTGAAGATTTCTAGAAACTGGAAAAAACTTTAATGATTGAGTTATACCCAGAGGCAAGGAATGTTGCATCCTTTTCAAAAGGTTTTACAGCTGTGATTTTCTGTTGCTTCCATTGTAAAGATGTTTGGAAACCATTCTCATAAGCATAACCTTTTATATGTTTGAGTATAGTTATTAAATCTGTCTAGGCCTTTCAGGCAAGATAGTGCAAATTCTTCTACTCTCTCTGTACATACCATATTTTCTGCCATTCTTGTAATATTTGCTCTCTGAAAAATACAAGTCTTTTCCATGCATTTTTATATTGGATAACCACAAATAGAAGATATAGTATAAAAAAAATAAAAGCTCTAGTAAAATATGCAATTCATGAAACATTTTCTATTACATATTCTCTATCTCTGTAAATATTCCACTTCTGCAGTTCTTTGATCTCTCTAAATTTGAGAAACCATAAAAGTATTCATCTAACTGAATGCAATACTTCACAATGCCTTAATGAAAGTTTTTGAGATTTTTATGACATTTCATAGCAGCGTGATGGAAACAGAATATCCAATAGATTATTTTTTAAACTGCTTTGAAATCCTCTTTCCAACAATTAAATGTGTGACATTATCTTATTTTGAAAAATAAGAAAAGACCCTTTTCCTCATTGGAAAAGACCCTGATGCTGGGAAAGATTGAAGGCAGCAGGAGAAGGGGACGACAGAGGATGAGATGGTTGGATGGCATCACTAATCTGATGGACATGGGTTTGAGTAAGCTCCAGGAGTTGGTGATGGACTGGGAAGCCTGGTGTGCTGTGGTCCATGGGGTCACAAAGAGTTGGACACAACTGAGCGACTGAATTGACTGATACAGATCTTATTTTAGTTTTGTAGGTCAACAAATTATTCTTAAAATTAATGTACTAATACAGAGGTTGAAGATATTTCTTTAAAAAAGCCAAATATATTAATGAATTAGATATAATGGGTTTCAATTTGCTTGAAAACTATACTTCCTCAGTAAAACTTACTTAGCTGTAAAACTCCTGGTTCACAGGGAATCCTTGATGACCAAAAGGTAAAATCAATAGAATCAAAGTTGCTATCATGTAATCATAGGTCGATAGTTCAGTGTTTTATCCTCTCATTTAACTTCTCATTCCACTACTATAAAATTCCAGAGAATTTATTTTAAAAAGGAGTATACCTATTTATAGGAGGATTATGTTTGAACTCTTTTTCCTAAGTAAAGAATGTATTTTCTACAATGAACATAATATGTTAAAGGTATAAAATGTGTTTTTATTGAGTGTGTGTGTGTGTATGTGGTTGATGGTGGTGATACTATATGTCGACATTGAACCTTAGCAAACAGGAACGATAATATTGGTTCCTTCTAAAAAAATATTTTTAGTTCCCACAACTCCTAATTATCCTATTTCCTTTGCCTAATAATTTATTTCTAAGGGATAAGCTTTTTAAAAGTTTGGAAAAGAGAAAGCAAAATGGTTTCCCATGCTTATGCTATTGTGAAACTCTTCTCCCCAACCCTAAGGAATACAGGATGATAAAGAACTAGAACACTACTATATAGTCAATGCTTTATTACAATAACATATTCACATGTTCCAGAATCTCATTAACTTGCAACTCTGTACTTATTTTATTTATGTATTTGCCTGTTTTCACAGGTTAATTTAAAATATGCTTACTAGTAAATTATGAAGAATCCCAATAAATAATTCAAATTACTACTGCGGAAATAGATAAATTTGTAGTCTGAAATATGAATATTACATCTTTTTGCAGGAAATGAGAATACTATCTTTTCTGGATAAAGAATAGCAGTCATATAAGTTAATGTCTGAATTACAGCATGATATAGCACAAAGTAGCATAATATATCACAGTAACAACACTGAGTACAATGCACCACTGTGCTGTAAACTTTGAATTGTTTTATTGAGAGCTTGGCACTGCAAGCGTGAGTATCTAGTATTATAATTTAACATGACCAATGTTTGTGCAGGCATTTTAACAATGAAAATTCTTATTGTTAGTCAAATCTCAGCTTATGCAAGGCACATAAACATAACAACAAAGACATATTACTTCATCTTTTAGGGGCCAATATATTGAATACAAAATTTCCCAGTACAAACAACTTCTATATTTGTTAACCCAAGGAGATATAAATATTTGTCAGTATTGAATTTAATGAATAATGTTTTACATGTGATTTTTCATTGTTGCATAAGTACATTGATTTTAA
This sequence comes from Cervus canadensis, assembly GCF_019320065.1. NCBI lineage: Eukaryota > Metazoa > Chordata > Mammalia > Artiodactyla > Cervidae > Cervus > Cervus canadensis. Next base: position 13,476,774 of record NC_057412.1, read on the forward strand.
GAGATTTAACTCTTCATGCTTATACATACACGCAGACACACACACACATACACACACATATCTATCTATCTATCTATATATATATATATATGTATGTATGTATAATTCCATGGACTGTGTAGTCCATGGGTTCCCAAAGAGTCAGACATGACTGAGTGACTTTCACTTTCACTTGTTAAAGTGTATATATATATATACTAAATATATAAAAATATATATACTATATATATAAAACCCTAAATCTTCACTGTAAGGTCTGATGCTATAGATGAAGCTCCAATACTTTGCCACTTGATGCATACAGCCAACTCATTGGAAAAGACCCTGATACTGAGAACGATGGGAGGCAAAAGGAAAAGGAGTAGAAGAGGATGAGATGGTTAGATAGCATCACTGACTCAATGGACATGAATATGAGCAAATTCCAGGAGACACTTGAGGACAGGGGAGCCTGGTATGCTGCATCATAAAGAGTCAGACATGACTTAGTGCTTGAAAAACAACTGTATATATATACATATATATATATGCATAAGCACATATACATATATACAGTATTTTATTGAAATAATTCAAAATTAATAATGAAAATATGATATTTCTTGGCTCTTGGAGCCATGCATTTATGAGTTTAAAAATACTAGTACCTAGCAAGTGTCTGATACTCAGTAGAAACTTATTTTTTAAAAAGAAAAACAAAAACTACCTCTTACATTAATTTCAAGTTTATAAATTTACTTTCTATAATCTTCAAAAACAGTACTTTTATTTACTGTCAACCTATACAAATTGCCAGTGCAGGTCAAAACTACCCCCTTATCTTCAAACAAAGCCAGGAATGGCAGTACAAGATCTTCATCTATAGAACAAAATTGATATCCATAAGTCTGAACTGATGCGGTTAAATTACTGAATAAATGCGGAGGAGGGGGGCAGCTCTTCTTCAGAAGAATTCCAACGAGTAAATGTAGCAGGCAGTAGGAAGCGACTGTCTCCCAGGGAGCTCAGCTCGGGGCTCTGTGGTCACCTAGACCGCCTGTGTCACCTCTGTCGCCTAGAGGTTGGGATGGGGATGAGGTCGGAAGGAGGTCTAAGGGGGAGGGGACATATGTGTACACAAAGCTGATTCACTTTGCTGTACAGCAAAAGCTAACAACATTGGAAAGCAATTACCTTCCAATTAAAAGATAAATAAATAAATGTAGCAGGCATGAGGAAAACATAAACTTCCCATTAGAAAACCGTAGTAATAATTGCTACAGGCAAGGTTCACTGATGGATGTTAGTGGGTAAAAGTTTAAAGAGAAAAAACAAAAACAAAACAAAACAAAAAAAACAAAGTGAAAACAATTCCTTATTATTGGACAGTCTAATTCACATGTCATCTCTAAGCAAATATCTCACAAATTTTAAATGATATCTAATTTTTCTTTCACTTGCCAATCTAGTCATAAACATGTGTTGTGTACATATATCAGCCTAAGTATTATGGTGGGTATGGAAAACACAATGTCAACAAGAAAAATACATTTCCTCTCCTCATGGGTCTTATACGCTAATGGAAGAATACAGTATGCAAACAAATACAGAAATAATAATTTCAGAGATTGCTATGTGCTTTGAAAAATCACAGCAGAATTAGTGGTCAACTAGCAAGAGGAAAATCTACTCAGGTAGGATGCTGAAAGAATTCCTCAGATGGGTGGACGTCCTGATATCTTATTGATAAACTATGAAAATCTGGGGCAAATGCCATCGAGGTAAAGAAACAACAGGTTAATGCCTTGAGACTGGAAATACGTTCGACTTAGCAAAGGAAAAGAAATTCAATCATCTATGTTTACATTGCAGGAATAATTTCCTATTTCTATCTTTGCCACCCTATATTCAGTTCTCCAAACAGCAGTGTTTGTTTAAAAATTTCATCATATGCTCCACTTGTCTAGATAAAGAACTCCAGTAGCTTCTTTTCAAATGCAAAATAAATTGTATTCCAAATGACTTAACTTGCCTGTATAGCCTTGTCAGTCTGAATTCTGGTTATCTGCCTGACATCATCCATCAGTCCTCTCACTCAGCTACAAGTTCCAGCCGTAATGACTTGATGGTAAAGGGTAGTAGGTTAACGCATACATCAATGTACTAATTTGCAAGTAGATGTTTTTGACCACTAAGATATGCTAGTGAAGGTGACAAGAAATGGCTAGATTTGAGATCGTTATATATGCTACTCTGTAGAGTTGTTTTAATAGAGAAAGAAAAACCAAGGATGTGCCCAAGATTTTTGGTCTGAAAAACTTAATAAGGGACTAAATGTAACCAAATGCAGCATGGCAAAGTTGAATCTATTATTGGCTCCCAATCTGAACCTTTTTGTTCATTACATGGCAAGTAATACATTTGGGGTCTTTATAGCCTCTTATTATGTACATTTTCATAATGCATCAATAATTAGATTCAGTTGATTAGAGCTCTTGATATTTTTTCTGTCTGCTTTTCCTACCAAAATCAGGTATTACCTAAGTTAATATTAATATCTATGTACACATTAACCTTACAGCTTTTAAACTTCCTCCTCTTGAAATTATATTTGCAAAATTCAAGTTCTGTCATGCCATGTCCTGCACTAAATCGTTTGTAACTTTCTAAAATCACCTTCAATATCAAATCTGAACTTCATATTGGGATATACATGAACCTCCACCTTAATATTTTGGCTTTAACCCCTGACTTCTATTTCACTATGCCCTTTCTAGGACTCCTGTTTCAGTTAGTCTAAATGAGTTGTGGACCTTTAAATCTGAACGTTTCAATTTTTTTCTACGCTAATTTTTTTTCCCTGTAATATCCTCTTCCATCATTGGAAACCTATTCATCTTTGAAGGCTCATTTTGAGAGTGTTGTCATAATGAGATTCACCTTCTCCTCATTTATAGCTTACAGTCTCCTTTGTGAACCCATTTGCCGTAGGCAATTCTTATTTCTCTTTAGCTTTTTGATATCAAGTGATTTTGGTTAATGGTGATGGTGATGAATATTGTAACAATGTAGAAGGTACAGAAGGATAGAAAGTACAAAAGGAAGAGGCAGTTTTCATGGAGATTTAAATAGATGATTCAGAGAGAGCCAGTCTTAACAGAGATTATCTCTATAGCAAGTTCTGGCTTCAAGGTCCTGCGACAAACTTAACATGAATTTTTCTGCTTATTCTCCTTTGCTCTGTATGGCTCATTCGCATTCTTAAACTCTCTTACTATCTTTCAAAAGGAGAAGGGTACAAAAAAGGAGAAGATGGTTGAGTGGCATTACTGACTCAATGGACATGAGTTTGAGCAATCTCCAGGAGATAGTGAAGGACAGGGAAGCCTGGAGTGCTGCAGCCCATGGGATCCCTACCTAATGACTGAACAACAACAATCTTTCAATTTGCTCAAAATTTCTCTTTCTTTTCTTGGTAAAGCCCCTATAAATTTAACATGCATAAAACTCAATATGTTCTGCTCCAGTTCCAATGCTTTTTCTGTAACCAGAAAATCGTATTTTTAGTTCAAATTTTAGAAAGCTAATCTGAATAATCCAGCTCATTTTGGTATGAACCATATCACAAAAGCTATACGCGTCTCAAAGAAACTCCTGTATTTCTTGTTCTTCATTATTTCTTGTGGGTCTATAAGCACATTGAATAAACCAAAGCTGACTAAGTGAAATGGACCATGAATTTTTTAAAAAATTCCATGATAAGGAAGAATGGATCAAATGAACATCAATCTAAAATGTGTCATCCTCTAATTATTATGCAAGTTTCTATTTACTTGACACACAGCATCATTTATAAAGATGTTTGCTAAATGTGATCGAACCATCTTACCCAAACATTAAAATCATTCTCATAACCACCTCACAGAAAGTCTGATCAGACATATAACCTGTTATAAATCCAGCGGTAAGAGAGAAGAAAAAATCCTCTTTAAAAATATTTTCCAGTTTTAAAATCTAGGATTTCCAAGCTGTGTTCATTAATTTCCTAGTTGACTCATAATCCCATTGTGATGCTATTTCCTATGAATCAAATAGAATAAATAGTTAATACAACTACAAATGACAAAGCTTAAGTATAATATTGAGATAAAGGCAGAAAAACTGTAATAGCATGTCCCATCTCTAATGGGAATTAAAAAAAAAAAGATCAAGGGTAACACAACGTATTAGTCACTGGTTACATGCACTGCTTCATAAAACATCACAAAGCTTTGTGGACTAAAAGAACAAAAGTCATTTATTTTGTACATGTATTCGCAGTTTAGGAAGGGTTTGGAAAAGATTCAGCAGGGAGCTTATCTTTAAGAGATTCAGCAGAAGGAGTTCAACTAGAGCTGGGGGATCTACTTTCAAAATGGGAAATTCACACAGATGGCAATTTAACACTAGCTGTCAGCTGGGATGGCATCTATACTGTCAGCAAATACTCATTCACAGAGCCTTTTCTTGGAGTCTCTCTGCTCTTTCAAGAGCAAGTATCACAGATGACCATGGTGGATGTACATGGTATGTTTATACAACATGCTAAGATAATTGTAAGGAGTCATTCAGTTTTGAAGAGAGAATAGATTCTATTAGTCACACTGTAGAAAAAACCTGTGGAATGGAGATACTGCTGCGCTCATTGTTGGAAAACTCAGTCCCTAGCAATGGCTTTGACTATATCCCTCACACTCCAAAATACATTACTGAGATTTATGGCTCTCGTTCTAAAGTAACCAACAATTTGTTAGTTATTGTGGATATATCAATGACTTAATCTAATGGTAAATATTATTTTACCCCATTTTTTCCCCTCATTTGTAGATGGTATGCTTTCTACTCATACCCAGAAATGACATGGTGGGAAGAAGCTCAGTTTACCCCTCGTATGAATCACATACAGAATAATGATCATCAAGCTTGGATTATTTGGTAATTCATCTTCTTCCCAAAGTAATACCATTAAGATTATAGGAATTCCCTGGGAGTCCGGTGATTAGGACTTGGTGCTATCACTGCAAGGGACCAGATTCAATCCTTGGTCAGGGAACTAAAATCCTACAAGCTGCATGGTGCAGTCAAAATAATAATAATAAATAGATTATAACATCTTTCTATCCCTGTTTACTTTAATAATGCTCTGGAAGTTGGTGATGAACAGGGAAGCCAGGCATGCTGCAGTCCATGGGATTGCAAAGAGTCAGACGTGACTGAGCAACTGAACTGAACTGAACTGATCCTTGTTTACTTGAAAAATGGCATCAGGAGGATTATCTTGCTTAACAGATTCCAAGTGTAACTAACCCCAAATCACCTGCACAGTCCTCAAAATATCCAACATACCTCAGAGAGTAATAAGAAATTGTTCTCTTCCAATGCAGAGAAATATGGCCTATGATACCTTTTCTAGCCTAATTCAATCTTATTACTTTCAAAAATTTCACCACTCAAAGCCTTAGTCTTAGTTCAGATTTCTATGAAAGAAATTGTTCTTAGGTAGTATCGTCTTTAGGCTTCCCAGGTGGTGCTAGTTGTAAAGACTCTATCTACAATACAAGAGATGTAGAGAGATGTGGGTTTGACCCCTGGGTCAAGAAGATCCTCTGGAGAAAGGCATAGCAGCCCACTCCAGTATTCTTGCCTGGAGAATTGCTTGGATAGAGGAGCCTGGTGTCTGTATAAGCCCATTTTGCATAGACTGTAAGTGGTGTAAACTGAATGCTTTGGTGATGCAGCAACTTCCTGGTGGAGTCTCTGACCCTAAAGTGGAATCTCTTGGTCATTTATAATGAAGCCTGACCAATGAGGCAGATGTAGCTGGAAGGATGCAAGGTGAGGATGAGGCAGAAGTAAGCATCTTCCACTGCAAAGTATATGGATGGTAGGCATAAAGATTAACCTATCCAGAAAGACATAATGGAACTTGCATTTGGTTTATTATATTGCATCCCTTGCATTCACAGTACAGGTCTGACTCACACTCTATACACTATGGCTGACACACAGTAATACTTTAATGTTATATACATTAATAAAATAACAGAACAAAGGAACCAATAGGTTATATTCTCTATTATCACCACGATGACACTAGGAGACTATAAATAGAATTCATGTCAGCTCTTATTGACAATAATATGAAACCATGCTGTAAACAGTGAAAAGTCAGACAATTTTCAGGCATTGAAGTCAGGCATATTTCTATACAATGGAAAAGAAATGATCTATGAAGCAATTTGCTCTTATGTTTAGTTAATCAATTATTTAAATCTACCCTACTATACATGTTATCAGGAGATATGTATGCTCTAACCTGCCTACTAAGGGGAAATATTTCAAGCTTAATACCTAGTTGCAAGCCAGGCACAATACTTTTAAGTGCTTGCTTATGAATGGATAACATGAATTCTTCTGTATAAACACTGAAAGACTAAAGTAGGAAACCAGAAAATTGGTTACAAATTTTACAGATATTCTGTTTAACCCAGGTACAGTAAACATCTTAAAGCATATTACCTGGTTATCTTAGTTATATATGAAAATGGGGGCACAGAAGAGTGAGAAAAACATGGTAGAAGAAGCTGATGGAGATAAAATGATATGGAGAAGTTGGGAGTATTTATTTTATATAATTAGGACCTGAAAGGACAAATGAATAAGATTAGAATCCAAAGACACAAAATAATTATTTTCTGACAATATGGTGCACAAAATACCACTCTTATTTTTCATTATATAGGATACTGTAAGTGGAACAAAAGAGGGCCATTGAATACAAATTATAAAAAAGACATAATTTGCATTAATGCTTCTTACAAAGATTGGAATTCTATTCAAAATTAGGATTTACACAATTGTATGGTGGACTTGAGATGGAAATCCTGACCCATAGCATTCTAATTATAGAGACAATATAGAAGCTGTGCCTTTAGCTTGCTGGTTATAATTTTGCAGATATTGACCCTCCAATGAAAGTTCACTTTAGCAACACAGTGTTTCCTCTGATGCAAAACCCTCATAGATTCCAGAATCATCTGATTCTGGTTTTAACTATCATCCATCCTGAAGTCTTGAGAGAGTGCTTCTCACCTCCACTGAGCGTTTCTGATTGTGAGGTGGCACGTGGTGCTATAAGGGCTACAGCCAATGAGCTGCCAGATGTGCTTGTGAAGGGGTTCATTCCACTGGATTTAAGTCTTGCCTGGAAAGACTTGGAGAGATGGAAACAGTTGACCTCCTACGGAGAATTTGAGATTGAGCCATTAAACTTGCTATAGCAAAAATGCGATGTATGAGATTGCCTTGCTTTGAATTTTCATATGTTTCAAGCAAATCTGTGATAGCCAACAACTCAACATAGAAATACCTGTTTATCTACAAATCAGAGTTTCATCTCAGTGCTTCCAAGCACTGAAAATACATATATAAATATTTACACACATGTGTATATGTGTGCATATATTTTTGATACAGAAAATCCAGTTTATCTGAGGCAAGATTTCTCATTTACAGAAACTGAGACACTAGATGTTTTAAGGTACTAAATTTGCTATAATTTTCATGCAGTATAGCGACAAATACACTCATACATTCATGTGCCTGCAGTTTCAGTAGACTACAATCTGAACTGCATGAAATTAGCCGTGATTTATTTTTAAAAATGTCCATATTTAATAACTATTTAACATTTTGAGGAAAAATATTTAACAAGGAAATTATTTTATCTCTATATTTTGTGCTGTGGGATCCATTAAAATGAGTATCAATGTAGATAGGAGAAAAAGAGATTCTCTCCCCTGACTAACAGCCCTTAAATTCTATGGTTCTAAAGCAACATTGTAATTCAGAATCATTCATGAAAGTTATTAAAATGCTATAAGAATAATTAAAGTCAATTCTCAACTCCTTAATATTTGGGCCGACTGACTAAGTATCTTCATGTTCTCTCTCTTTAGACACATCGGCAAGGGAACAAGTAAGAACTGCTATCCTCCCTTAAAGGAAAGTAACCTTTTTAAGGACTAGAAAGGCAAATCTGATGAACACACCTAATAACAGACACTACTTTAATGGTCTTTTGGTTCCCCCAAGACAGATACAGTCTGACACTCAAGGCCGTTCACAGTAGGAATCCAATTACCTTCCCAACATTCTGCCCTGCATTCCGGATACACGAAAATGTTCAGTTCTCCAAACAGGTCTGGAAATCTGATTTTATTGGTCTATGAACTACCTGTAATGCCTTTTCGTATTTTGTCCTCTAGCCAGTTTCCTCCTTTCATTCAGGCATGAGTTCCTAGTCCTGCGTCAGTGGACACACTGCCCAGCTTTCATGTTGCATCATGCTTCAGAACGCATGCTTCTTTTCAGTTCAGTTCAGTTCAGTCGCTCCGTCATGTCTGACCCTTTGTGACCCCATGAACTGCAGCATGCCTGGCTTCCCTGTCTATCACCAACTCCTGAAGCTTGCTCAAACTCATGCCCATCCACTCAGTGATGCCATCCAACCATCTCATCCCCTGTGGTCCCCTTCTCCTCCTGCCTTCAATCTTTCGCAGCATCAGGGTTAGATACTTCTTTTAGCACCAAGAATTCTATGCTGTGATATTTTGCACATGTATTTATCTTTTTCACTAGACAGCAATTGTTCAAGCTCGGAGTCGGTGTCTCAGTCATCCTTATATGGCCAATGCTTTAAATATAGATGCATAAACATATATGTGCATATATATGTGTGTATATATATATTTATATGTATAGTGCTATATAATAAATATGTAGTAAGGACTCTACTGAATCTGATTTAATTTTAAAATATCTTTACAAAAATAGTAAGTCCTTTAAATGAAGCTTTTATCCTATAATAATTTCCATAAATGGAATAGTTATCTTTACCTGTCAATATGGATAAGCTATAGGACCCAGTTCTTTAATGATACACTAGTCTAGGTTTTTTAAATATATAAAATTAATTGAGGATGCTATTAACATTTACAATCAGTTGACATAAAGTGAAACAGACTACCCTCCATAATGTGGGTGGGTCTCTTCCAATAATCTGAGGAACTTAAAAGAAGAGTTTCTTAAAAAGGAAGCAATTCTTCCTAAACACTGCAACATATAAACCTTACCTGAGTTTCCAGACTGCTGGTCCTCCCCACAGATTTTGGATTTAAGACCACAACATCAACTGTTAGCTGAATTTCCATTCTGCTAGCTAATACTGCAAATTTCAGACATAGCAGATCCCACAAGTGCTTGAGCCAATTGCTTAAAATGAATATTTCTTTAGATAGATATATAGAAAATAGATCGATGGATAGATAGATATATAGATATACATAGAGACATTTTTCTTTGCAATTCCGTTTCTCTGGAGAATTCTAACAGTAAATTTATTTTTATTGATGATGGTCTAATATTTAAAAATGGTCAACCCAACAGGAAATGTAAAGCAGTCTTCTCAATCACTTTATTTTGAAACTTAAACAAGATTTTTAAACATAAATAGGATTTATCCTTTGAAATATTAAAAAAAAGTAGGTGAAAGTAAAGTAAAAATGTCATATTTATAAAATATGTCATGATTAAAGAGGAAAAAATATAAGCCAATGTAAATCTTACTTCTTAAGTTTCCTTATGTATCCATGTTAATGTTTAAATCTAAGCATTGATTTAGATAGAGAATTAAATGACTTAAAGATGTCATAATGAAATAGACTGCTTTTAATATGGTTTTTATTGATAAATGGGCATAGAGTTTTTCTTTTTATGCCTTCACAATGTATTCTTTGGTGGGATACCTTTATGAAATGAAAAGAAAATAAATATTTCTTTTAACAGATATATGTCCTCTGGAAATGCTCAGAGCAATAGAAATATGCAGAATATGCAGAGTATGCAGAATAATGCCCACCCCCAGCCTCCTCCAAACATATGCTCACATGCTAATCACCAGAATTTGTCATTATATTACTCTGTATGAGACAAAGGATGTTGCAAATGTTATTAAGTTCCTCAAGATGCTTAGGTTAGGCCGGGTCCAGTTTAGTCACATGAATCTTTAAAAATGGAGAACCTTTTCCAACATGATCAGAGGGAGACTTGACTAGGGAAGATGATCAGACAAATGCAAAGGCACTGGCTTTGAAGATGAAGAAAGTTGGCCATGAGCCCAGGAATGTGGGTGGCCTCAAAAAGCTTTGCTGTTCAGTCGCTAAGTCGTATCTGACTCTTTGTGAATCCATGGACTGTTGCAGCCCACCAGGTTTCCCTATCTGCCACTATCTCCCAGAGTTTGCTTAAATCTATGTCCACTGAATAGGTGATGCTACCTAACCATCTCATCCTCTGCCACCTTCTACTTTTGCCATCAATCTTTCCCACCATCAGGGTCTTTTGCAATGAGTAAGTTCTTTGCATTAGGTGGCCAAATTATTGGAGCTTCAGCTTCAGCATCAGTCCTTTCAGTGAATATTCTGGGTTGATTTCCTTTAGGATTGACTGGTTTTTTCTCCTTGTAATCCAAGGGACTTTCAAGAGGCTTCTTCAGCACTGCAATTTGAAAACATCAATTCTTTAGTGCTCAGACTTCTTTATAGTCAGACTCTTATATCCATACATGACTACTGGAAAAACCATAGCTTTGACTATACAGACCTTTATTGGCAAAGTGATGTCTTTGCTTTTCAAAATGCTGTCTAGGTTTGTCAGAGCTTCTTCCAAAGAGCAAGCCTCCTTTAATTTCATGGCTGCAGTCACCATCTGCAGTGATTTTGGGGCCAAAGAAAATAAAATCTGCCTCTGCTTCTAATGTTCCCTCTTCTGTTTGCCATGAAGTGATGGGACTGGATGCCATAGTGTTAGTTTTTTTTTTTTTTAAATATTGAGTTCTAAGCCAGCTTTTTCACTCTCCTCTTTCACCTTCATCAAGAGGTTTTTTAATTCCCCTTTGTGTTCTGCCATTAGGGTGGTGTCATCTGCATATCTGAGGTTGTTGATATTTCTCCCAGCAATCTTGATTCCAGTTTGTGATTCATCCATCCTGGCATATTGCATGATATACTCTGCATATCAGTTAAATAAACCAGATGGCAATATACAGCCTTGACGAACTCCTTTTCTAATTTTGAACCAGCTAGTTCCTTTTTTTTTAATTTAATTTTTGTTGAACCAGTCAACTGTTTCATGTAAGCTTCTAACTGTTGCTTTGACCACATATAGGTTTCTCTGGGGACAGGTAAAGTAGTCTGGTATTCCTATCTCTAAGAATTTTCCACTCTTTGCTCTGATCCACACAGTCAAAGGCTTTCACACAGTCAATGAAGCAGAATTTTTTCCAGAATTTCCTTGCTTTCTCTGTAATCCAACACATGTTGGCAGTTTGATCTCTAAAAGCTGGATAATAGGAAATAGATTCTCCCCAGAGCCTCCAGAACAAAATGTTGTAGGTGCTGACACCTTATTTTAAGACAATGAAGCCCATGTCAGACTCCTAAAGAAACGGCAAATAATAAATGTGCATTGTTTTAAGCCAAAAAGACTGTGATAATTTATCACAGAACCATTAGAAAACTACATACAGGCTTTCATAATAATTATGATAAAGAGACATATCCATAAAACTTAAATACAAAAGAAAGAAACACAAGGTTAATTTTGAAAGTGTCTTTCCATATTCTGCAACATTGGGATCCCAAAGTAAGCCATCTTGAACTTCCCTTTCTCTGTACAGTTTAAATAAGGCCCTGAGCACTTGAGAACATATTTGGTCACACCCCTGACAGTTTACCACCAGCAGGCAGTGTGAGCACACCTCAAGTAGTTTAGCTGGTGACTGCACAGCTGCAGCTTCATGAAATTATTGTTTCCGTGAAGTAGACCTCAGTTCAGGACTGTAGCCAATTTATTTGCACTATGGGACATTATTTGAAGGAAAATACAAATATTGGACTTCATGATGCTACCTTCCTTCCTAAATGATCACAGGCTGAAATTCTTTTTTTTTCTAATTTTATTAAGTATAGGTGCTTTACAATGTTATGTTAGTTTCTGTGGTAGAGCAAAGCGAAGCACCTATACGTTCACATATGCTCCCTCTCTTTTGGATTTCATTCCCATTTAGATCACCACAAAGCATTGAGTAGATTTCCCTGTGCTATATAGCAAGTTTTCACCAGGTATCTATTTTACACGCAGTGTTGTATATATGTCAATCCGATCTCCCGATTCCTTCCACTCCCTTTGCTTCTCGTGGTGTCCATACATTTGTTCTGTATGTCTGTGTCTCTGTTTCTGCTTTGAAATAGATTCATCTACCATTTTTCCAGATTCTGCATATATGTGTTAACATATGATATTTGCTTGTCTCTTTCTGACTGACTTCACTCTCTATGACAGTTTCTCAGTCCATACATGTCTCTGCAAATGGCACAATTTTGTGTTTTTTTAATGGATGAGTAATATTGCATTGTGGTGTGTGTGTGTGTATTTATATATGTGTATATATATATACTAAAGCTTCTCTATCCATTCCTCTGTTGATGGACAGTTAGGTTGCCTCCATGTCCTGGCTATTATAAATAATGATGCAATGAATTTGGGGGTGTATAATTATTTTGGAATTATAGTTTTCTCTGGGCATATTTCCAGGAGTTAGATTGCTGGGTCATATGTTAGTTTTATTTTTAGTTTTTTAAGAAACCATTCTCCATCGTGGCTGTATCAATTTACACTCCCACCAACAGTGTAAGAGGGTTCCTTTTTCTGCAAATCTTCTCCAGCATTTATTGCTAGTAGTTTTTATTTTTGATGATGGCCATTCTGACCAGTGTAAGAGGTAGATCTGCAGTGGCATTGGTCACAGGTGTAATACCCAAAGTGAAACGCTAGCTTGAGGAAGCACAGTGAATTTATCTACATGGATAAGTAGCATGTGGCACTCCAAAAGAATGATATTAAAGATAGCTTTTTCAAAAGTATTAGTTTTGTAAAAATAAGGTAAAAATAATCTGTGACTAAGTATTGAATGAATAACTAAACTGTAAATTATTCACTGAAGAAGTGTTGTAAGCTATTCTGTTCCCTAGAGGCAAATGAGTCAAAGATTTCCTTGATAAAGGGGAGATAAAGTTTATCTTACCACACAGAGTTATTTTGAGATAAAATTCAATAAAGATAAAATGTTTGATATAATATACATGTGGAAAAGCATACTTTAGCAAAAATAGCAAGGCTGCTGAAGGAAAGAAGAAATAAAAGAAAAATCTTATGTCATTTATAATGGTAATTTATAAAATCTTTGAAAGGACTCAATAATAAAAATAGCTTGAAAGCATTTTCTTCTTAAACAAACAAAAAAACTCCTTGGTCAATCTTTCAAACATTGAGAGTTCAAGAAAAATTCATTGCCATCATGGTCTATGTTCTCTGAGAGTTTTGCACTTGCACTGTCCACCAAAGCAAAATGAGAGACCATTCAATTTTTAATTTCAAGTATCTGCATTAAAAATGTTCAAAAAGGTGCAAATAATATATTTCAATTAATCCACTATACCCAAAATAGTATTTCGACATGAAATCAATGCTTAAATTACTATCAATGTATTTTACCTTTTCCTTTCCTTTGTCTATAAAATATGGCGGGTAGATAGTATTGGACCACATTTCATGTACCTAATAACCACATGTGGTTAGTGGTTACTATATTTGAAAGAATAGTTCTAAATGCAATGCTTTTACCATCTTTGGTTAAACAAAAAAAGCTGGCCATCCAGTGCAAAAGTTTATCCATTTTATTTCTAAGAAAGCAACTTGATATATTCTCATCCAGGGATCATCAATCTGTGGGGGAGATATGGACAGTTCTGAGCGCTGACCTCCCTTCACAGTTTCACAGCTTCAACTAGTCATTCCAATTTATTCTAGTTTGTTTTGTTTCTATATCATTCTTTTTGAATAGGCTTTCCTTGATAATATATATATACATATATAGGTATATATATTATATATTTTTTAGATTATATATATAAATCTCAAAAAACAATGCTTTAAGGCAGTGATTGCAAAACAGAACCCAGACTCAGAAAGAAGCACATGGATATCACATACTTCGGGCCTGTATAATACTTTATGATTATCTTTTCACATCAACAGACACATCTGTAGCTTCTTTAAAAAATGACACATTCTTTGCCTGCCTGCTTCTGTCATCCAAAGGCTCCTCTGTCCCTAGTACTATCTTATACTAACCCTCAATATTCATGCATCACATATCAAGTTCCTGCAGAAAATGAATTCTTTACTCTGTGCTCTAATTAATGTAATTATAGGTAGCTCCCAAGATCAGATGCCCAGAATATCTGCTCATGTAAAGAGAAAGTCCACAATTATTTTTTATCCAGGTACTTGAACAACAGTTAATAGTACAACTGGTCAGGAAATCTCAAATTTTATCACAACCAAGCACAGATCTCCTTATTGAATAATTCTGATGGATGTATCAAAGATAGTAATCCAGCTGTATGTACCCGATTATAAATGAACACTAAATAAAACAATGCTATCTAGTTCTACTTTACAAACTGAATTGCTAAAATCCAAGGAAAATAATCATTATACTAATATAACTTCAAGGTAAAAAGCCCCTATGTAACTGAGAATTTCATTAGTAAGGAGAACTTTCAAATCTGGTCAAGGGAGAGTAACAAAGAAAGGATTTGCTTTCATCTGAAAAACCTAAAAAGCAGAAAAAAGCAAAATATAGTTTTAAGGCCACCAGACATTGGACAATGATGGATAGCAAACTATGAGATATAGAAACAGCTAGAAGAGTGCTACTGTCATCTTTAATCAATGCCTTGAGTAGGTTGGCTTCATAGCCATGAAACAGAGTCCAATATTTAATGCAATGCCCACTGTCACTTTCTTTAAATTCTTAATAATGTTTGAATAAGGGCTCTTGTACCTTCCTTTTAGCAAAGGGCCTGCAAATTATGTAACTAGTTCAGTCTAAGACTTTCTGTATCACAGTACAAAATGAGGATCTCAGGTAGGGTTTAATAGGATTCTCGGGATTTAATAGGATACTCAGGTTTAATAGGATTCCCCATTTTTAAAAGATGGAGCAGAAGGGCAGGGAGACAGAAGCAGCTAGAATTGACAATGTAGGATACCAGAGAGATGAAGTACACACAGATAGAGAATTCCAGAAAATCACAGATGGCCCCATTTGAGTATTTTAGCAGACACATGAAAAAACTGCAGGAAGCTCAGGAAGAAAAACCCGAGAGAATCATTGGAAATACTGATTTGATCTCATACCTGTCTGAGAATGGTGACAATTTTCACCACTCAGAGTTGAAACCAACACAGTTCATGAGGCACTGGACTTAAACTTCAGATAAAGTTTTCTCTGATCCAAGCTAACAAAATTGAAAAGCAAGCCCAAATAGACTGTTTTCAAGTAACTTTAATGAATCTCAGAACAAAGCACAAAATTATTTGAAGGAGTACAAAATAAAAATTCAACTTCTTGTAAAGTGAGAGTCACAGTGTCTGGTATTTAGTTAAAAATTACCAGGTGCTCAAAGAGGTAGGGAAATTCTCTCCCCAATGAAAAGAATAATCTGTCAGTCAAAGCATATGCAGAATGGACACATATTCTATATTAGTAGATAAGGACATTAAAAGCAATTATTATAACTGTATTACCAATTATTATAACTGTATTTCAGATATCCAAGCAACTAGAGGAGGGAATGAACAGTTTTAGAGAGAGACATAGAAGGTATAAAAATGGAGCAAATAAAACTTTAAGCATAGAAAACCACAAAATTCAAGATGAAAAATATAGTGGTTAGGGATGAGGATTTCATCAAGTTAGACACTGCAGAAGAAAACATTATTGAATTTAAAGACAGAAAAAGAAATATTCTGAAACAAAACACTGAGATAAATATAAATAGTAATATAAGAATCAGAGAGGTTTTACAGTTGCAAAGAAGTGGCTATATATGTAAGTAGAGTTATAAAAGGAAAGGAGGAATGAGGAAAAAAGTTCAATTTTGTTTCACAGTATAAATTAAAGGTCTTACAGGGAAATGATTTATGTAAATTCTGCTAATAACTTGACCAGAACTGATCATTTGGTCCTACAAGGGGAGCATTAAGAATATTATGTTTCAAAAAAAAAAAAAATCTGTTAATGTTTAACAAATAAAATAATGACTATCACGCTGAGGTTCTTCTTTATGATATAGTTAAATCCAAATTTTCTTTTAATATCTTGATGCATTATTTAGAGAGATAGAGTAACACTAGTTGCCATAACAAATACTTTCTACAGTTTCAGTAACAACAAGATCAGGGCTGTATTTTTATTCTACAAATACCTATGGCAGCTGTTGCTTTCATTTAACTGCTTTCTTACACTTGAAAGTTCAAGGATTTAGACTATTTCCTTTTTGTATTTCTGAATTTCCCTAGGGCTTCAGAAGATTCTTCATCCAGGTTTAAAGAAAAAAAAAACAAAAAACAAAAAAACAGGTAGAAAAGGCATCCATGCTTCTTAGTTCACTTGGCCAGAAAATAATCCACATAATTTCCATTTATATTATAGTGGATATGGCTCCAACTTATTGCAGGGGATTAAGAAGTGTAGTTTTCATTACAGTTTTGTAAGGTTTACCCATTTTTTATAAATGTCTTTTTGAAAATCAGAAACAAAAGGAATTATTTCGCGACATACACTAGGGTACAACAGACTAATTCCAACTTAAGATTGGACATCCACAGTATAGGAGGTTCAGGAATGGAGCTGGAACACCTAAGTGATTGTCCTTTCTATCTCATTTTATTTTGTGTGCTTTTCTTTTTTCAGTATTTCTTCTGCTCTGACTTCACACTATCCATCCTACGTGGTGAACAAAGCAGTCTCACAGAGTCCAATTCTCACCTTTTTTTTTTTTTTTTTTTGTACACTTTTTTTAGGTATACACTTAGTTTTTTTGTTTTTTTATTTATTTATTTTTCATTTATTTTTATTAGTTGGAAGCTAATTACTTTACAATATTGTAGTGGTTTTTGCCATACATTGACATGAATCAGCCATGGATTTACATGTGTTCCCCATCCCGATCCCCCCTCCCGCCTCCCTCCCCATCCGAGAATCCCACACCAGAGGAAGAATGATTCCTGGTTATTCTCATTCCAAACTGTAAAAAGTCTTGGTGAAGGACTCTATTTAATCCAATGGAGTCAGGTAGTTACTACTGGACATACAATTGACCAAAAAAACACACGGCATATAAGAACAGGAGTGCACTCTTATTAACTATACTTTTTAGTGTAGTGCTTAAAAAGACAGGAGTGTTTCCAGAAGCAAGAAAAGAATTCATGATTAGGACAAACAACAGCAAAAAGACACCTTTATCTTCTAGTGATCTTTTCTCTCCTTTTGAAATTATTTCTCCCACTTCAAAATCCTGATACCTACCCAAAACCCAATTACCAATTATGGCCAATTATGCAATTCAACAACTGAGAATGTTTTCCTGAAGTTCTTTACCCTAATTTTCCTCATTCTTCTCTGTCATTGAAGGCAACACAACCACTCTTTAACAGAGTGAATTTCAGCTTCCTGCTATTTTAGTGATACTGTGCGTACTTGTTCAGTCATGTCTGACTCTTTGAGATTCTGTGGACTGTAGCCTGCCAGGCTCCTCAAACGATGGGATTTTCCAGGCAAGATATTGGAGTGCATTGCCACGCCCTCCTCCAGGGGATCTTCCTAACCCAGGATTCAAAACTACCTCTCCTGAGTGTTCTGCATTGCAGGTGGATTCTTTACTATGCAGAGCCACTGGGGAAGCCGCTAGTGAGATTTTATTCATATCTACATCTTTCATTACCTCCTCCTTTCCTTTAGTTTAAGGAACTATTTTTTTTTTAATTTGAATTTATTATCCCTATCTCATCTTTGCATGAGATGTTCCTTTGGAATTTCTTATTTTCTTGAAGAGATCTCTAGTCTTTCCCATTCTGTTGTGTTCCTCTATATCTTTGCACAGATCACTGAGAAAGGCTTTCTTATCTCTCTTTGTTATTCTTTGGAACTCTGCATTCAGATGGGTATATCTTTCCTTTTCTCCTTTGCTTTTTGCTTCTCGTATTTTCAAAGCTATTTATAAGGCTTCTCAGACAGCCATTTTGCTTTTCTGCATCTCCTTTTCTTGGGAATGGTCATGATCCTCGTCTCCTGTATAATGTCATGAACCTCCATCCATAGTTCATCAGGCACTCTGTCTATCAGATCTAGTCCCTTGAATCTATTTCCCACTTCCACTGTATAATCATAAGTGATTGATTTAGGTCATAAACTGAACGGTCTAGGGGTTTTCCCCACTTTCTTCAATTTAAGTACGAATTTAGCAATACGGAGTTCATGATCTGAGCCACAGTCAGCTCCTAGTCTTGTTCTTGCTGACTCTATAGAGCTTCTCCATCTTTGGCTGCAAAGAATATAATCAATCTGATTTCAGTGTTGACCACCTGGTGATGTCCATGTGTATAGTCTTCTCTTGTGTTGTTGGAAGAGGGTGTTTGCTATGACCAGTGTATTCTCTTGGCAAAACTCTACTAGCCTTTGCCCTGCTTCATTCTGTACTCCAAGGCCAAATTTGCCTGTAAGTCCAGGTATTTCTTCACTTCCTGCTTTTGCATTCCAGTTCCCTATAATGAAAAGGACATCTTTCTTGAGTGTTAGTTCTAGAAGGTCTTGTAGATCTTCATAGAACCGTTCAACTTCAGCTTCCTCAGTGCTACTGGTCGGTCATAGACCTGGATTACTGTGATATTGAATGGTTTGCCTTGGAAATGAACAGAGATCATTCTGTCATTTTTGAGCTTGCATCCAAGTACTGCATTTCTGACTCTTTTGTTGGCTCTGATGGTTACTCCATTTCTTCTAAGGGATTCCTGCCCACAGTAGTAGATATAATGGTCATCTGAGTTAAATTCACCCATTCCAGTACATTTTATTTCGCTGATTCCTAAAATGTCAATGTTCACTCTTGCCATTTCCTGTAGGACCATTTCTAATTTGCCTTGTTTAATGTACCTAACTTTCCAGGATGCTATGCAATATTGTTGTTTACAGCACTGGACTTTGCTTCTATCATCAGTCACATCCACAACTGGGTGTTGTTTTTGCTTTGACTCTGTCTCTTCACCATTTCTGGAGTTATTTCTCCACTGATCTCCAGTAGCATATTGGGCACCTACCGAGCTGGGGAGTTCATCTTACAGTGTCCTATCTTTGTGCCCTTTCATACTGTTCATGGTGTTCTCAAGGCAAGCATGTTGAAGTGATCAACATTTCATGCATTTCAGAACATTTCATGCAAAGATGGGCTCAATAAAGGACAGGAATGGTATGGACCTAACAGAAGCAGAAGATATTAAAAAGAGATGGCAAGGATATACAGAAGAACTGTAGATAAAAAGATCTTGATGACCCAGATAATCACAATGGCATGATCACTCACCTAGAGCCAGACATCCTGGAATGTGAAGTCAAGTGGGCCTCAGAAAGCATCACTACGAACAAACCTAGTGGAGGTGATGGAATTCCAGTTGAGCTATTTCAAATCCAAAAGATGATGCTGTGAAAGTGTTGGGCTCAATATGCCAGCAAATTTGAAAAACTTAGCAGTGGCCACAGGACTGGAAAATGTCTGTTTTCATTCCAATCTGAAAGAAAGGCAATGCCAAAGAATGCTCCAACTACTGCACAATTTCACTCATCTCACACTTTAGTAAAGCAATGCTCAAAATTCTCCAAGGCATGTTTCAGTAATACATGAACCATGAACTTCCAGATGTTCAAGCTGGATTTAGAACAGGCAGAGGAACCAGAGTAAACATTGCCAATATCCTCTAGAACATTGAAAAAGCAAGAGAGTTCCAGAAAAAAAAATCTATTTTTGCTTTATTGACTATGCCAAAACCTTTGACTGTGTGGATCACAATAAACTGGATAAGTCTGAAAGAGACGAGATTACCAGACCACCTGATCTGCCTTTTGAGAAATCTGTATGCAGTTCAGGAAGCAAAAGTTAGAACTGGACATGGAACAAGAAACTGGTTCCAAATAGGAAAAGGAGTATGTCAAGGCTGTATATTGTCACCCTGATTATTTAACTTATATGCAGTTTACATCATGAGAAATGCTGGACTGAATGAAGCACAAGCTGGAATCAAGATTGCCGGGAGAAATATCAATAACCTCAGCTATGTAGATGACAGCACCCTTATGGCACAAAGTAAAGAAGAACTAAAGAGCCCCTTGATGAAAGTGAAAGAGGAGAGTGAACTAGTTGGCTTAAAGCTCAACATTCAGAAAACTAAGCTCATGGCATCCGGTCCCTCACTTTTTGGCAAATAAATGGGGAAACAGTGACTGATTTTATTTTTGGGGGCTCCAAAATCACTGCAGATGTTGACTGCAGCCCTGGAATAAAAAGACACTTAGCCCTTGGAAGGAAATCTATGACCAACATAAACAGTATATTAAAAAGCAGAGACATTACTTTGCCGACAAAGGTCTGTCTAGTCAAGGCTATGGGGTTTTCCGGTAGTCATGTATGGATGTGAGATTTGGACTATAAAGAAAGCTGAGTGCCGAAGAATTGATGCTTTTGAACTGTGATGTTGGAGAAGCCTCTTGAGAGTCCCTTGGTTTGCAAGGAGATCCAACCCATTCAGTCTAAAGGAGATCAGTCTTGAGCATTCATTTGAAGGACTGATGTTGAACCTGAAACTCCAATACTTTAGCCACCTAATGCAAAGAGCTGACTCATTTGAAAAGACCCTTATGCTGGGAAAGATTGAAGGCAGGAGGAGAAGGGGATGACAGAGGATGAGATGGTTGGTTGGCATCACCAACTCAATGAACTTGAGTTTGAGTTAATTCCGGGAGTTGGTGATGGACAGGGAGGCCTGGCGTGCTGTGGTTCATGGGGTCGCAAAGAGTCAGACACTACTGAGCAACTGAACTGAACTGATTTCTATCCCATATTTTCATCCCCAAATCTCTCGTAGCCTTCAGGCTATTCATTGTATTTTAATCTCATTTCTTTTCTTACATTTTCAATTTCTTTTTCCCTTTTCATCCTTTTTTAGCAGTTTTATCCAGAATACATATCTGTTTCCCTAACTAAGAAATGGCACAGTTCAGTTCAGTCGTTCAGCCATGTCCAACTCTGCGACCCCATGAATCGCAGCACACCAGGCCTCCCTGTCCATCACCAGCTCCCAGAGTTTACTCAAACTCATGCCCATCGAGTTGGTGATGCCATCCAGCCATCTCATCCTCTGTCGTCCCCTTCTCCTCCTGACCACAATCCCTCCCACCATCAGGGCCTTTTCCGCTGAGTCAACTCTCACATGAAGTGACCAAAGTATTGCAGTTTCAGCTTTAGCATCAGTCCTACCAATGAACACCCAGGGCTGATCTCCTTTAGGATGGACTGGATGGATCTCCTTGCAGTCCAAGGGACTCTCAAGAGTTTTCTCCAACACCACAGTTCAAAAACATCAATTCTTTGGCACTCAGCTTTCTTCACAGTCCCACTCTCACATACATACATGACCATTGGAAAAACCATGGTCTTGACTAGATGGACCTTTGTTGGCAAAATTATTTCTCTGCTTTTTAATATGCTATCTAGGTTGGTCACAACTTTCCTTCCAAGGAGTCAGCATCTTTTAATTTCATGGCTGCAATCACCATCTGCAGTGATTTTGGAGACCAAAAAAATAAAGTCTGACACTGTTTCTCCTGTTTCCCCATCTATTTCCCATGAAGTTATGGGAACGGATGCCATGATCTTAGTTTTCTGAATGTTGACCTTTAAGCCAACTTTTTCAGTCTCCTCTTTCACTTTCATCAAGAGGCTCTTTACTTCTTCTTCTCCTTCTGCCATAAGGGTGGTGTCATCTGTATATCTGAGGTTATTAATATTTCTCCTGGCAATATTGACTCCAGCTTGTGCTTCTTCCAGCCCAGCATTTCTCATGATGTACTCTACATATAAGTTAAATAAGCAGGGTGACAATATACAGACTTAACGTACTCCGTTTCTTATTTGGAACCATTCTGTGGTTCCATGTCCAGTTCTAACTATTGCTTTGTGACCTGAATATAGGTTTCTCAAGAGGCAGGTCAGGTGGTCTGATATTCCCATCTCTTTCAGAATTTTCTACTGTTTATTGTGATCCACACAGTCAAAGGCTCTGGCATAGTCAATAAAGCAGAAATAGATGTTTTTCTGGAACTCTCTTGCTCTTTGGGTGATCCAGCAGATGTTGTCAATTTGATCTCTAGTTCCTCTGCCTTTTCTAAAACCAGCTTGAACATCTGGAAGTTCATGGTTCACGTATTGCTGAAGCCTGGCTTGGAGAATTTTGAGCATTACTTTACTAGTGTGGGAGATGAGTGCAATTGTGCAGCAGTTTGAGCATTCGTTGGGACTGCCTTTCTATGGGATTGGAATAAAAACTGACCTTTTCTAGTCTTGTGGCCACTGTTGAGTATAATAATGGTGAATATCCAACTGGGCTGGACATTGGACTCACCTGGGGATTATAGCTGCTACTAAAGACTCTGAATTAATTCTAAGATGTTGACTGTGTACCAAAAATCTTTAAAGTTGTTCCCAGAGGACTCCAAGAAGCAGAAGTTTGAGAACCACTGATCTATATAATTTCTTAGCCCAAGTCTGATTCATCCTTGATTTAGTCTCTGACTATACTAGTCACATACCATTAAAAAACTGAAAACACAGAAGTCCTATTAATCTCATTCGTTGACTGTCAAATTTATTCCCTCTGTACATGCACATTGCTACCACTTTTTTGAAGAAATTCCTCATTTCTCAGGAATACTTTATATTAAAATTAATATTGCTTAACTTGATCTGCTTCCTGGTCAGAAAGGCCTGAAAACTGTCATCAGACTATTCTTTTAAAATCACAGAGCAAATATTTCACATTTGATTTAAAAATTTTAGAAATTTACTCTTGTGTTCAGCATGAAGTCCAAATGCTTTAGTTGGATATATAGAACTACACTTAATCTGGTACCTGCCTAGCTATTCAGTCATCTACTATAGCATGCTCCCTCCATCCCATGCTGTACCAACTTGCTGTTTATGCTGAGTACCGGAATTTCTTAGATTTCAATATTTAAATTAAATCATCAATTTTACACTGCATACTCCAACTCAAGTGGAGTTATTCTCCTCTGCTTTGATGCCATGTATGCTTGTCTTTTTGTATAAGATCTTTAAGTTTCATTGCCTTATTCAGTTATAGGTTTAGCTTCATTCTCTAGAATTTAAGACCCTTAAAGCCAGGGCTCATATATTATTCATCTATGTATTACACTTGTGCCCCCTGAAGTGATGAATAGATACTACACCTTCCAAACTATTAATTCCAAATAAAAAGAGAAAATATAATAGTGGAAAGTCATGATTTTTAAGGATGAAATTTCAAACATCTGGAATTATTTTGTTAATGATATCCTCAGATTAGATAATGGTCTGCATTTATCCACATATAAGTAAACACTCACATTTCATTCAGTTAGGCCACATTATAACTTTCATGGGTCCCTTTACAAATCTGATCTAAAATAGCTATTCTCAAGGTATGATCCCTAAACCAGCAGGGTCACTGCCATCATACAGTCCTTCAGATATTTCTGATGTCTCAGAGTTTGAGAACTACTGTAAAGGTTAGGGAAAGAGCTCGTGTTTGTTGCCTGACTTGCTTGTTTTCCTTTATATCTTGTGCAGTGATTGGGAAACCAAGCTCTAAATGTGAATTATAGACAACATGCATCATTTGGGTAGTGTGAGGTCCTGGCTTAATCTTTTGAACCTACATTCTTTAATTTATATGATGGGGTAAAGTATCCCCTACCTCTAGAGTTGCTATGAATATTAAATAAGCTAATCCATAGGAAATGTCTACCACAATTTATGGAGAAAATGCTTAGCATGATGCTTGCTCAGATATTCTGTTTTTTTTTTTTTTCTTTCTTTCTTTTCATTTGATACTATTGCTGCTATTTCCATTATTCCTATCACTGCTATGGTACTATTTTTAATACCATTACTACCACTACAATTAGTTTTACAGCTCTTAAAAAAAATAGTTGTGAAATGTTATATTTAGTCTCATTTTAGAGAGGCGGGAACAGACTGGAAGAGGCAGATTAATAAGATCACACAATTATGAAGTGACACCAGATTAAACGAGTCATTCTGGTGAAATCAGATAACACAATTTTCATAGCAAATATTACTACATAAATAATTTGTATTTCAAGTGAGGATGAAATACTTTAAGAAATGTTTAGTACACAAGTGAGAAGGAAGTTTGATTATGTGATTTTAAAAATCCAGATACTGTTAAATAATGCCAGGTTAGTGTCTTCTTAAAGAGTAGTAACTCAACAGGTCAAAGTGGAAATGCAGTTAAAATATGAAAAGAAATATGCAATCCTTAAAGCCCTATTGATTTTTTTTCTTTCAACATTTGTAGTTATGAATGTCAACACAAATTCAAGTATATGAAAGGAATAACATATTTTCCCCAATGATTCAGTTAACTTCTAATTTGAATGCCCATAGCACTGTGGTTTAAGATTTTAACTCACTCAATCCAGAGTTTTTACCCAGTCCTGAGATTTTATCAGATTCACTTAATCCTTGATGTAATATCTCAATAGGAAAATCTTGAGATTTTCTTCATCCCATCTGGTCTTCATTCAGGTCATCATTGAAATATTCCTCTTTCCTATGTGCTGACTTTATTCAAATCCTATTATTTTTGCTGCTATTTTCACACCAATCCTAAAGCCATAAACACTTTCTCAGGCTTCTTGGTCACCCTAGGGATGGAAATCCTTGGAACACTATTTATGTTCCTATAAATCCAAAAGATTATTCAGTGCTTAACACTGAAAATTTCCATCCTCAGTTTTGGTGGACACAGAATAGGCTAAATGCTTTGGTATGACAGAGAGTGAACTACAGAAAGAACAAGGACAAGAAAATCAATATTCATCACATAAAAAAAAATTCAGCCATATATTTTGCACATTGCACATTTTCTGTACTATTGCAAGGCTTAAATCATGTCCTCAAATTCACTCTCAGTCTGAGGTCACCTAAGCCCTTCAGCTTTCCTTCACAAAACAAATGAATAGTAACCATTCAGCTGATAAGCTAATTCACTTTAACATGAACTACACACAATTTTAATATCTATAATGTGTTTGGCAGCAATGGGAAAAATTTGTATCACTAGAACAGATGTTAACATTTTTACCCTGTAGAAAGATGAGAAGAGAAGTATGCTGTTCACAACGTGAGTGATTAAATCTTAAGAAGTTTAGAAAAGAAATATTAAACACTCATGCAAAATGGAATTAAATAACAGTTCATAGAATCAAGAGGAATTACTTGGAATGAAGAGATAACAAAAAATGTGAGTTGAAACTGACAAACTTATCTCTAGTGTCAGAAATAAGTTTGAAATGCCATCAAGTCCAAGTCTCAACTGTTCAGAAGAATTGATAATTTAATAATTGGTTTTGAGACCCTACATACTCACCAAACACACCCACACATAAACACAACTTTGCATACATGATGATTTTTTTTTGATAGACGATTGTAATAAACTTTAGGTCATAGTTTTAATTATATAGGTTTATTTATTGCACCAAATAATTCATTCATTTATTTCAAATTTGTCTTAATTATTAAATTGATATTTTCATCCTTTAAATGAAACAGTATTTTATCAGATTGAACAAGCTGACTCTATGATCTGAAACTCAAGTATCTAATTCTAGTGGTAAGCTAGCTCATAGAACAATTACCTACCCAGAAAGAAAACAAACTTTCGCAGAATAGGTACTTAGTATTTAATTTTTTAATGAATGCATTTTAAAACAATGAGGAAAGGATAAAGGGAGAGAACAAGGAACAGCAAAAATGAGGGAAGGGAGAGGAGGGAAGGGAAGTCAGGAAGGAAATTTGGAAAGGAGGGAGGAAAGGAAATAGAGAAAGAAGTAATGGAAAAGAATTTTCAGAAAACCCAGTGATAAATACACAAAACTACTCCTGATACTGCCCTCACTATTACCATTAGTAAACTATTTCTTCAACATAAACATAACTTTATACTATAGTATCAGCCATCTTTTCATAATAGAGATTGAGAATCCTGTTTCTTTCAATATTACCTTATTATTTCATGTATTTTGATCCCAGAAGCTAATTTTTAAAATTCACTTTCCTTTGACACAAATTCCAGTAGCTCTTATGAAGTTTTGAAGACACTTTCTTCTACAGTGCCTATGATTCTTTTAAATTTCTACTTCTACCACCATATTTAGATTTTTATCTTATGTCTTTAATGACATTCCAGGTATAATGACCTCCAGGTTTCTCTGTAGACCAACCAAAAAGGCTTTTAAAAGCTATCTTGGACTGGTTCTGATATACTATAATGCAAGTCTTGTGGAGAAATAGTAGGTTTACTTCCTGGACTGGAAGTCATACTGTTGATAAAGATTTGGTTTCCTGTGCTGGTTGCTGCAGATTTTGGGTAAAAGCTCTATTTTTATAGATGGTCTGTGGACTGAAAAAAAAAAAAAAAAACACCATGTGAGACCTGTGAGTTTAGTTTTATTTGTAGCTACTGAGGACTATTGCCCCAGAGATGGCCTCTTAGATAGCTCAGAGGGACTGTTTGAAAGAGGTGGTGCAGAGGAATGCTTCCTTATATGTATGGACTTGGTGCAGAGAGTACTTGCTATCAGTCATACTTCTCAGCAGAAGACTGATGCTAACCATGAGGAGCAGATATCTCTGTTAGTGATTATACTGCTTCCCAGTTATGAGAAGGGGAAAGAAATCACACTCATAAAATTTTCTCCTGAAAATATTTAATTTCCTGAGGGCCTGTTCTGCCAGCTTTATGCAGAGCATAGGGCCTCATTCCTGATCTCAGCCCTGAGTTTTCAATGCATTAAAGTCAGTGACCGCAGTGTTTAGTGACTTCATCCTTGTAGAAACAAAGGGTCAAGTGGCACTCTTTAACTTGCAGGTCTAACCATTGTCCACCTGTGTAATCAGCCTCTAATATGAACTATCACACTATCTGGATATGTGTGCTTCTTCCTCATAATGATAACTAGATGAAGCTTCACTGTAAAAAGCACTACAGAGGGGATGTGTGTTTTCATTTACTTTGTATATCTAGGTACAGAAAGCCATTGTATCTCGCTGTTTGTGTGCCAAGTTGAATCACTTAGATGTGGTATTGTCCACCAGATTCCTTTTTTGTAGGAAATCTTAAAATTTTGGCCATCAGTGATTTATAAGGTGATACTTTAAGAGGCTGCAAATATATTATAAGTAATCTATTCTCCAACAACGTTTTACCCATTTAGCTTTATTGATAATTATGGCACTGAGGGGCTTCCCTAACAGCTCAGTTGGTAAAGAATCCGCCTGCAATGCAGGAGGCCCCGGTTTGATTCCTGGTCAGGAAGATTCCCTGGAGAAGGGATAGGCTATCCACTGCAGTGTTCTTGGGATTCCTTTGTGGCTCAGCTGGTAAAGAATCCCCAGACAATGCGGGAGACCTGGGTTCGATCCCCTGGTTGGGAAGATCCCCTGGAGAACGGAAAGGCTACCCACTCCAGCATTCTGGCCTGGAGAATTCTATGGACTGTAAAGTCCATGGGGTCGCAAAGAGTTGGACACGACTGAGCCACTTTCACCTTCACAGGGCATCGAGGGTGGCAAGATAGCCATCTTTTGAATTATCTCTTTCTTTCTCTGTATATAGTAAAGAAGAGCTTTTTCTTTACCTCCTCCTTTCTTTGTTAAAGCATCATTGTGGAAACTTTTGTTATTCAAGTTTTTATAATACTTTTCATCAATCATTTTCTTATTTCTGTGTTTTTTTTTTAATACACAATCTATATTAAATTCGGCCCATGGGGATAAAAGTTCTTGTCCTTTTCATACATTCACAGAAGAATTTGAGCACAAACTTGCTTCCTAGAACAACATATTACATGCTTATCTTCTACATTCTCCCCATTATAAAACCAGCCATTTCTCCAAAGAACATTGATACCTTTTATTGGGATCAAATTATTGCTTTACTTTCGATGAAGAGAAAACTGGAATCATATTTTCTACTTTGCTGAAGATATTTATTAATAAAAAGCTATGTTAAAATTATTATTAATCTTAATACTAAAAATTCTGTGATGACTATATAGTGATTATCAATATAATCGTTGTGTTAGTCACTAAGATGTGTCTGACTTTTCTGTGACCCTGCGGACTGCAGTCCACCAGGCTCCTCTGTCCATGGGGTTTCTCAGGCAAGAATACTGGAGTGGGTTATCATTTCCTTCTCCAGGGCATCTTGCAGACCCAAGGGCTGAACCCATGTCTCCCGCATTGGCAGGAATATTCTTAACCACTGAGCCACCAGAGAAGCCCATTGGCATAACATATACCTCCAAATTACTCAGTAATTTTCTAAACAGTTACTGCTTTATTAATTCACTTTGATCTCTGTATACATAAATACATGTGAGTATTATTGGAATACATTGGATAAATTAAAAAAGTAAGAATGTCAAGGGACAAACTTTGTTCAGTCAGATGTTTCCTTACCAGGGACTCTCCTTTTGTAATATGTTAGAAAACCAAAATAAAAATACCAAATTTTCTTTCAAATTTTTGGGTATGTGGGAAAACAAATGCAAATAAGAGGAAAAAGTAAAGTGTGTGCAAATTTTGAACTACTCCAAGAAGAGAAAATACTTGCTGGTAGTAATACTGGGAATAATTTGGATTTAATAAGATGAAATAACTATAGAATTATAATAGGAAACAAAGATTAGAAAATAATTACACTAATTTAATTCTCTCATTATTTCTGTGTGAGAATGATGTAGGATGACCAAAACAATAAGGTTTTGTGTGTTCAAACTGATACATGATAAATGAGATAAAATTTAAATAATCTACATCATGTAATATGGTTTTAAATAAGAGAAAAATGACTTGGAAGTTTAGAAATCAATTAAAAATTGAATAATTTATTAAAATAATTGTGTTGTTTAAATATGACCTTTTTTATCTTTTATGTCAAACAGATCATATATTTCAAAATGATTAACTATCAATAACTCATGCAATATTCTTCCTAAACCTGCAAAAATTTGGCTATAATAATAAATTATTGAGTTGCTGTGAAATTATAATAATTTCAGTTGGCTTGAAAGAATTGACTGTATTAAAAACCACTATATATTGTGAGAGTTTTATATATATTTCTAAGTTGTATGTTCCCTTTTAAAAGAAGGTCCCTTGAAAAAGACTAAAAACGTTGAGGGCAGTCAAAATGGAATCGCCTCAAAAAATTAGTTCAGTTGCTCAGTCATGACTGACTCTTTGCGATACCATGGACTGCAGCACACCAGGCTTCCCTATTCATCACCAACTGCCAGAGCTTACTCGAACTCATGTCCATTGAGATGGTGATGCCATCAAACCATCTCATCCTCTGTTGACCCTTTCTCCTCCCAAATTCAATATTTCCCAGCATCAGGATCTTTTCAAATGAGTCAGTTCTTCACATCACGAGGCCAAAGTATTGGAGTTTCAGCTTCACCATCAGTCCTTCCAACGAATATTCAGGACTGATTTCCTTTAGGATGGACTGGTTGGATCTCCAAAGGGACTCTCAAGAGGCTTCTCCAACACCACAGTTCAAAAGCATCAATTCTTCAGCACTCAGCTTTCTTTATAGTCCAACTCTCACATCCATACATGACTACTGGAAAAACCATAGCCTTGATTAGACAGACCTTTGTTGGCAAAGTAATGTCTCTGCTCTTTAATATGTTGAATAGGTTGGTCACAGCTTTTCCTCTAGAAGCAAGCATCTTTTAATTTTCATGGTTGCACTCACCATCTGCAGTGATTTTGAAGCCCCCCAAAATAAAATCTCTCACTGTTTCCATTGTTTCCCCATCTAATTGCCATGAAGTGATGGGACTAGATGCCATGATCTTAGTTTTCTGAATGCTGAGTTTTAAGCCAACTTTCCCACTCTGGTCTTTCACTGTAATCAAGAAGCTCTTTAGTTCTTTTTTGCTTCCTGCCATAAGGGTGGTGTCATCTGCATATCTGAGGTTATTGATATTTCTCCCAGCAATCTTGATTCCAGTTTATGCTTCATCCAGCCCTGCATTTCACACGATGTACTCTGCATATAAGCTAAACAATCAGGGTAATAATATATAGCTTTAACATCGTCTTTCCTGGTTTGGAACTAGTCTGTTGTTCCATGTCAAGTTCTAACCATTGCTTCTTGACCTGCTACAGATTTCTCAAGAGGCATTTCAGGTGGTCCTGTATTCCCATCTCTTTTAGAATTTTCCACAGTTTGTTGTGATCCACACAGTCAAAGGCTTTGGCATAGTCAATAAAGCAGAAATAGATGTTTTTCTGGAACTCTCTTGTTTTTTTGATGATCCAGCAGATGTTGGCAAATTGATCTCTGGCTCCTCTGCCTTTTCTAAATCAACTTGAACATCTGTAAGTTCACAGTTTACATCCTGTTGAAGCCTGGCATGAAGAATTTTGAGCATTACTTTGCTAGCATATGAGATGAGTGCAATTGTGTGGTAGTGTGAGCATTCTTTGGCATTGCCTTTCTTTGGGATTGAAATGAAAACTGACCTTTTCCAGTCCTGTGGCCACTGCTGAATTTTCCAAGTTTACTGACATATTGAGTGCAGCAGTTTACCAGCATCATCTTTTAGGATTAGAACTAGCTCAACTGGAATTCCATCACCTTCACTAGCTTTGTTCATAGTGATGCTAATTAGGCCCACTTGACTTAGCATTCCAGGATGTCTGGCTCTAGGTGAGTGATCACACCATCATGGTTATCTGGGTCATGAAGATCTTTTTTGTACAGTTCTTCTGTGTATTATGGCCACCTCTTCTTAATATCTTCTGCTTCTGTTAGGTCCATACCATTTCTGTCCTTTATTGTGCCTGTCTTTGCATGAAATGTTCCCTTGGTATCTCTAATTTCTTGAAGAGATCTCTAATCTTTCCCATTCTATTGTTTTCCTCTATTTCTTTGCATTGATCACTGAGGAAGGCTTTCTTATCTCTCTTTGCTCCTCTTTGAAACTCTGCATTCAAATGGGCATATCTTTCCTTTTCTTCTTTGCCTTTAGTTTCTCTTCTTTTCTCAGATATTTGTAAGGCCTCCTCAGACAACCATTTTGCCATTTTGCATTTCTTTTATTTGGGGATGGGCTTGATCACTGCCTCCTCAACAATGTCACAAACCTCCGTCCGTATTTCTTCAAGCACTCTGTCTATCAGATCTAAAGTCTTGAATCTATTTGTCACCTCCACTGTATAATTGTAAGGGATTTGATTTAGGTCATACCTGAATGGTCTAGTGGTTTTCCCTACTTGCTTCAATTTAAGCTCTGGATCAACCTAGAGGGGTGGGATGGGGAGAGAGATGGAAGTCTCAAAAGGGAGGGGATATATGCATACCTATAGCTGATTCATGTTTAGGTTTGACAGAAAATAGCAAAATTTTGTGTAGCAATTATTCTTTGGTAAAAAAATTAATAAACTTCTAAAAAAAGAAAAAACAAACAAAAATAAAGTCTAAATTTTGTAATAAGGAGTTCAAGATCTTAGTCACAGTCAACTCCTAGTCTTGTTTTGGCTGACTGTACAGAGCTTCTCCATCTTTGACCACAAATATAATCAGTCTGATTTTGGTATTGACCATTTGGTGATGTCCATTAGTAGTGTCTTGTGTTGTTGGTAGAGGGTGTTTGCTATGACCAGTGCATTCTCTTGGCAAAATTCTATTAGCCTTTGACCTGCTTTGTTTTGTACTCCAAGGCCAAATTTCCTGTTATTCCAGGTATCTCTTGATTTCTTACTTTTGCATTCCAGTCCTCTATAATGAAAAGGACATCTTTTTTGGGTGTTAGTTCTAGAAGGTCTTGTAGGTCTTCATAGAACTGTTCAACTTCAGCTTCTTCAGCATAACTGGTTGGGGCATAGAATTAGCCTACTCTGATATTGCATGCTTTGCCTTGGAAATGAACAGAGATCATTCTGTCGTTTTTGAGATTACATCCAAGTACTGCACTTCGGACTCTTGTGAACTATGACAGCTACTCCATCTCTTCCAAGGGATTCTTGCCCACAGTAGTAGATATAATGGTTTTCTGAGTTAAATCCACCCATTCCAGTCCATTTTAGTTCTCTGATTCTTAAAATGTCAATGTTCACTCTTGCCATCTCCTGTCTGACCACTTCTAATTTGCCTTGATTCATGGACCTAACATTCCAGGTTCCTGTGCAATAATGTTCTTTACAGCACCAGACTTTACTTCCATCACGAGTCACATCCACAACTGTGTGTTGTTTTTGCTTTGGCTTTAAAAATTAATGGCACCTATTTGCTTTATTTTTTAAAGTTGAACCTAATATTACTGGAAAAGTCACTGAGTCTGTTATATATATTAGAATATAAAATTAAGTGATATAGATGATGTTCAAGTGATATAGATGATGTTGAAGAATAAAGAAAATTTAAAATAGGAATTTCACCTTAGCTTATTTTCATTTCTGTCTGGCACATTTATTGAGTTTAGAAATCTCTATGACCCACCTCCCAGAGTAATGGAAGTAAAAGCAAAAATAAACAAATGGGACCTAATTAAACGTAAAAGCTTTTGCCCAACAAAGGAAACTATTAACAAGGTGAAAAGACAGCCTTCAGAATGGGAGAAAATAATAGGAAATGAAGCAATTGACAAAGAATTAATCTCAAAAATATACAAGCAACTCCTGCAGCTCAATTTCAGAAAAATAAATAACCGAATCAAAAAAATGAGCCAAAGAACTAAACAGACACTTCTCCAAAGAAGACATACCAATGGCTAACAAACACATGAAAAGATGCTTAGCATCACTCATTATCAGAGAAATGCAAATCAAAACCACAACGAGGTACCATCTCACGCCACTCAGAATGTCTGCTGTCAAAAAGTCTACAAAAAATAAATGCTGGAACGGGTGTGGAGAAAAAGGAACCCTCTTACATTGTTGGTGGGAATGCAAACTAGTACAGCCACTATGGAGAACAGCGTGGAGATTCCTTAAAAAACTGGAAATAGAACTGCCAGCAATCCCGCTGCTGGGCATACACACCGAGGAAACCAGAATTGAAAGAGACACGTGCACCCCAATGTTTATCGCAGCACTGTTTACAATAGCCAGGACATGGAAGCAACCTAGATGTCCGTTGGCAGACAAATGGGTAAGAAAGCGGTGGTACATATGCACAATGGAATATTACCCAGCTATAAAAAAAAGAATGCATTTGAGTCAGTTCTAATGAGATGGAGGAAACTGGAACCTATTATACAGAGTGAAGTAAGTCAGAAAGAAAAACACCAATACAGTATATTAACACATATATATGGAATTTAGAAAGATGGCAACAATGGCCCTATATGTGAGACAGCAAAAGAGACACAGATGTAAAGAACAGACTGTTGGACTCTGTGGGAGAAGGAAAGGGTGGGATGATTTGAGAGAATAGCATTGAAACATATACATTATCGTATGTGAAGTAGATTGCCAGTCCAGGTTCAATGCTTGAGGCAGGGTGCTCAGGGCTGGTGCACTGGGGTGACCCAGAGGGATGGGATGGGGAGCGAGGCGGGAGGGGGGTTCAGGATGGAGAACACATGTACACCCCTGGCTGATTCATGTCAGTGTATGGCAAAAATCACCACAATATTGTAAAGCAATTAGCTTCCAATTTAAAAAAAAACTCTATTTCTACCATATACCGAAAATGGATTAGAAGAAGGAACATGGAATTTAGTTAAAATAATAATTATTGCATTGTGCATTTAATATGTACCTGACACTATTGTGCTTGACTAACTCATTGATCCTTCTAACAACCCTACAGGAGAGTATTACTAGCACCATTGTGTAGCAGGGATAAATGAGCTCAGGTTAATAAAATAATCCTCCTTCTGTCTTGTAATCTTAGGTATGGAGTTGAGGCCCCAAACTAGGCAGCATTAATCCACAGTATCTTGTTCTATGTCATGAAGTAATAAGCCTTAAAAATAGATTCATAATAATTTATGTAAAAAGGAGAATGCAAGTTATAATGTTGAAATGTCTACACATTGTAACTTAAAATATTTCATTTGAAACTTACACAGAATAAAACTAACTTTCTTTCCATTTAAATGATTTGCCAAAGAATGGAGAAATAGTTGAAACTGGGATAAGATATAGATTTTCTAAAATTAAATTCATTTTACTTTTGTAAGAACTTAAAATCTAGTAATAAAATATTAGAATTATGTTGGATGAAATTAATGGGGAAAAGGTACACTAATAATAAGCTCAAATAATGCTTACTGTGTGCTATCCATGTTCCTAAATATTGCTATTCATTGCTGTTGTTCGGTTGCTCAGTAGTGTCTGACTCTTTGCAATCACATGGACTGCAGCACTCCAGGCTCCATTGTCTTTCACTATCTCTCAGAGTTTGCACATGCCGTGACCACTGTTTCAATGATGCCATCCAGCTAGCTCATCCTCTGTTGCCCCCTTCTGCATTTGCCTTTATTTTTCCAAGCATTAGTCTGTTTTCCAATGAGTTGGATTTTCACATCAGGTGGCCAAAGTATTGGAGCTTCAGCATTTAATCCTTCCAATGAATCTTCAGGGTTTATTTCCTTTAGGATTGACAGGTTTGATCTCTTTGTAGTCCAAGGGACTCTCAAGAGTCTTCTGCAGCACCACAGTTCGAAAGCATCAATTTTTCAGTGCCCGACCTTCTTCATGGTCCAACTCTCACATCAGTATGTGACTACTGGAAAAACCATAGCTTTGATGATACAGACCTTTGTTGGCTAAGTGATGTCTTTGCTTTTTAATACTCTGTCTAGTTTTGTCATAGTTTTCCTTCCAAGGAGCAAGCATATTTTAATTTTGGCTGCAGTCACTGTCTGCAGTGATTTTGGAGTTCAAGAAAATAAAGTCTGCCACCATTTCTACCTTTTCCCACCTATTTGACATGAAAACCAGTGTGTTGTTCTATGTCTGGTTCTCATTATTGCTTCTTGGCCTACATACAGGTTTCCCAGGAGACAGGTATGGTGATCTCTTATTTCTATCTCTGTAAGAATATTCCAGTTTGTTGTGATGCATACTGTCAAAGGCTTTAACATAGTCAATGAAGCAGGGCTTCCCTGGTGGCTCAGTGGTAAGGAAACTGCCTACCAATGCAGAAGATATGGGTTCGATCAGGAAGACACCCTGGAAAAGGAAATGGCGACCCACTCCAGTATTCTCGCCTGAGAAATCTCATAGACAGTGGAGTTTGGCGTGTTGCAGTCCACAGGGTCACAAAAGAGTCCAACACGACTTTGCAACTAAATAATGACAATGACATAGTCAAAGGTTTAACATAGTCAGTGAAGCAGAAGTAGGTGTTTTTCTGGAATTCCCTTGCTTTTTATATGATCCAGCAGATATTGGCAACTTGATTTCTGCTTCCTCTGATTTTTTTCTAAATTCAACTTGTACATCTGGAAGTTCTCAGCTCATGTACTGCTGAAGCCTAGTAGGAAGGATTTTGAGCATTAACTTGGTAGCATGTGAAATAGAGGCAACAGTACCGTGGTTTGTACATTCTTTGGTATTGTCCTTCTTTGGGATTGGAAAGAAAACTGACCTTTTCCAGTCTTGTGGCCACTGCTGAATTTTCCAAATTTGCTGACGTATTGAATGCAGCTCTTTAACAGCATCATCTTTTAGAATTTTAAATAGCCCAGCTGGAATTCCATTATCTCCACTAGCTTTGTTCATAACAATGCTCCCTAAGGCCCACTTGAATTCACCCTGCAGGAATGTCTGGCTCTAGGAGAGTAAACACACCATCCTGGTTATCTGGGTCATTAAGAACCTTTTTGTAGAGTTCTGTATATTTTTGCCACCTCTTCTTAATCTCTTCTGCTTTTGTTAGGTCCTTGCTATTTCTGTCTTTTATGGTGCTCATCCTTACATGAAATGTTCTCTTTTTCTTGATCTCTAATTTTCTTGAAGGATCTCTAATCTTTCCATTCTATTGTTTTCCTCTATTTCTTTGCATTGTTTATTTAAGAAGGCTCTCTTACCCCTCCTTGCTATTCTCTAGAATTCCACATTCATTTTTTCCTTTGCCTTTCACTTCTCTTCTTTTCTCAGCTATTTGTAAGGACTCCTAAGACAACCCTTTTTTTTCTTGCATTTCTTTTTTCTTGGGGATCATTTTGATCACAGCCTCCTGTACAAGGCTGCAACCCTCTGTTCATAGTTCTTTAGGCACTCTGTCTTCCAGATCTAATCCCTTGAATGTATTTTTCACCTCCATTGTATAATCATAAGGGATTTAATTTAGGTCGTGCCTCAACGGCCTAGTGGTTTTCCCTACTTTCCTCAATTTAAACCTGAATTTTGCAATAAGGAGTTCATGATCTGAGCCACAGTCAGCTCCAGGTCTTGTTTTTTTACTGACTATATAAAGCTTCTCCTAAATATTATATATTTTAGTACACTTAATCCACAGAATAACCATATGAGATAAGTTATTATCATTCCTACTTTTTAGATGCAGAAACTAAGGTACAAAAAAAAGTAAAAACACATCTCAAGGTCACCGAACTGATAGCTAGGAAAACCAGGATTCAAACACAAAACAAAGTTTGCATGTGCAGTTTTTGGTTTTAAGTCCAAAGAAATGGTTACATTTCAGTTTTTTAGTCTCGGAGGATTTCTATTAGTAGAAATGAGAAAGGCAGAGAAAGAAAATGCTGTTTCATATTTTTTCCCCAAGAAATGTGGAATATGAGTGAAAGTTTTACATTGCTATGTTTTAGTTGTCAAAGGTGTGCTATACAGAAGGAAATACATCTGCAATAAAAAATAATATAGGGGACTAAATCCTAGACCAGAAATCTGAATAGAAATTTGTAATTCATCTACCATAGGAGTTATTTAAGCAAAGAGAGTAGAAATAACATTATTAATAATAAAAATGTTATTGCAATTATAATATACACTGTAATAATTCATCTGTATATTTAGGTTGTAATTTATAGCAAGAGTTCTTCTCATGTGTAAATGAAAGTGTTAGTCACTCAGTTGTGTCTGACTCTTTGCAACCCCGTGGACTGGAGCCCACCAGGCTCCTCTGTCCATGAGATTCTCCAGAGAATACTGGAGTGATTTGCCATTCCCTTCTCCAAGGGATCTTCCCGACCTAGGTCTCAAATCCTGGTCTCCCACCTTGCAGGCAGATTCTTTACCATCTGAGCCACCAGGGAAGCTTATATTTTTTTAAACTTAAAATATATAGGTATAAATATATTACCTTATTTAAACTTGTATATTGTTTAATTTAATGTCAGAGATAATGCCCTATATAGAACAGAGAAGAATTTCAGGACAACTCAGGAAAAATAGTCAGTTAAGTAGTAAGTGGCTGTGGAGATGAGAACTGATCCAAATATAAACCAAATTTCAAGAGTTTCAGGGGTAGGTGAATGATAAGCCAGTGAAACTGAAAAGATATTTTATACTTTCAAGAGATTTTCAGTGAAAGAAAGGAGAGTTTAAAGAGTTGGTTAGAAAAAAACAATAAAAAGAGTTGGTTAGAACTAAAGAAAACAAAATAACTGTTAGGATAGGACAAAATAGAACACATTTAGAGATGGGGAAGAGAACTGATGGAGAAAAATAAAACACAGAATTGGGGATGGGGTGGTGAATGGATTGTGTTCCTTGTGACTTGAGTGAATAAAATCAAAAACCTTCTTTTTTTTTTTCATTAGAGATCAAGGACACTCTAGTCAGTAAGGGAAGTTTTAGTAGAAATTATGGGATAAGAAAGTAAAACATTTGAACTGGATGGCTTCAGGAACATAGTCACTAAATTAATACATTGAGAATAATAAATGGGAGTATAGTATTCTTACTCCAAGAAAAAAATGGCATAGGCATATGAGGAAGTATATTAAGGGATCAGGAAGGGAAATATTTTCAATTAAGTTTATGGCATCTACTGCTCAGCATTCTGTCTCATGTACTTTTACTAAGAATAATCACTTCAGTCTTTTAAAATTGAAGAATAAGGCTCATATTTCACTATCATAATACAACTATTTGACATTCATTTCACTGTTGTGTTAAGTAGATAGACAATGGTAAAAATCTAAGTCTGAATGTATTCCCAAATGGGTCAATAAAGGATTTCTGTCATCATAAAATGTTAATGAAAAAAATATTTTAATGATAATTACCACAATCTACACTGGAGCACAGAGAAGGCAATAAAGTCAATCACTAAATGATTTATTATCAATTAGTATTTCAGTGTCCATAAGAATCTTATGGTTATTTCATCAAGTACTGAGAGTTGTATGTATAACAAATTAACTTTTAAAAATCTCATTTAATTTCTCTATTTTAACTATCTTCATTTTAATCTTCAGTTCATGAAGCTATATTTTTTTTACCTGCTTGAATGTCCAAAATATGCCACACACAGCTCTTGAAGGAAAACAAAATAACAAAATCATTTGAAAAATAAATAAATAAATAAAACTGCAAGTGAATGTTGTCCTTTGTAACATTAAATGTCCTTATGAATTGTGGATTCCATGAAAAGTGCCATAAAAGTGTGAATCCATGATTTTTTAAATTTCTATAGAATCTAGACTTACTGTAAAGTTTTATCAGAACACATGTTTCTAGAATCTCCTAAAAAGTTCCAGAAACATCTAGATACAAATCATGAACAAGAATGAAAGAAATAAGATGCAAGGAAATATCAATTAAATTTTTTGTGTTAGAATCATAGATGTATTGTCCTTGTGCAATAACAATTGTTTTGGGTATTGCTTCAATATAGAATTATTCTATATACTCTATAGTTATCTGTAGCATGGATGAGAATTCTTTACCAAAGTTTTACATGATTATTGTCTGAAAAACTAAGGTAACAAATAATCAGAACCATTTAAAATCAAAATAAAAATTAATTCTTTAAATATAATATGTGCTTCAAGGACAGAGTTCACAGTGGTCAGCTATGATACAACGTGCAGTTTTAAACGAAATCTTAAGTCTGCTATAACAAATTGCCACAAATTCTATGGCTTAATGCAATACAAATTTAATCTTATACAGTCCTGGAGACTAGAAGTTCAAAATCAGTTTCACTGGACTGAAACCAAGATGTCCACCTGGCCAAGCTCCCTTTGGAGGAACAAAGGAAGAATTTGTTTCCTCTCCTTTTCCAGCTTTTAGAGTTGTATGTCTTTACTCATGGACTCTTCTTCCATTGTCAAAGTCAATGCCTTTCTCTCTGAATCCTGGTAGCTCAACTGGTAAAGAATCCACCTGCAATTTAGGAGACTCCAGTTCAATTCCTGGGTCAGGATGATCCACTGGAGAAGGGATAGGCTATCCACTCCAATATTCTTGGGCTTCACTGATGGCCCAGCTGGTAAAGATACCTCCTGCAATGTGGGAGACCTGGGTTTGATCCCTGGGTTGGGAAGATCCCCTGGAGAAGGCAAAGGTTACCCACTCCAGTATTCTAGCCTGGAGGATTCCATGGACTGTATAGTCCATGGCGTCACAAAGAGTCAGACACAACTGAGAGACTTTCACTTTCACTGCTTCTCTCAACTACCTTCACACAGCTTTCTTTTTCTGTTCAGTTCAGTTTCAGTTCAGTGGTTCAGTCATGTCTGACTCTGCGACCCCATGAATTGCAGCACACCAGTCCTCCCTGTCCATCACCAACTCCTGGAGTTTACTCAAACTCATGTCCATCTAGTTGGTGATGCCATCCAGCCATCTCATCCTCTGTCGTCCCCTTCTCCTCCTGCCCCCAATCAGCATCAGGGTCTTTTCCAATGAGTCAACTTTTCACATGAGGTGGCCCAAGTACTGGAGTTTCAGCTTTAGCATCAGTCCTTCCAAGGAACACACAAGACTGATCTCCTTTAGGATGGACTGGTTGGATCTCCTTGCAGCCCAAGGGACTCTCAAGAGTCTTCTCCAACACCACAGTTCAAAAGCATCAATTTTTCGGTGCTCAGCTTTCTTCACAGTCCAACTCTCACATCCATACAAGACCAGTGGAAAAACCATAGCCTTGATTAGATGGACCTTTGTCGGCAATGTAATGTCTCTGCTTTTTAATATGCTATCTAGGTTGATCATAGCTTTCCTTCCAAGGAGTAAGCGTCTGTTAATTTCATGGCTGCAATCACCATCTGCAGTGATTTTGGAGCCCAAAAAAATAAAGTCTGACACTGGTCTGGGTCAATTAACTCTTACATATGGAAACATATAATGGCATTTAAAGTCCACCTGAAAAATTGAAATTGATCATTCTATCTCAGTATCCTTAACTTAATAATATATGCAAATTATTTTTGTCATACTTGGTAACCTTCACAGTTTCTGTGATTAAGATATGGATATCTTTGGGGGATCCATTATTTAACCTACTACAGTACACAAAGCATACAATAGCCCATAACATGTTATCTAATGTGTTTTCCCTTTATCTAAGACTTTCAGGAAAACCCCTAATAATTGAGAACTTGCATACTGAAAGAAGCATATGGTGTCAGAAATCATGCTTCTACAAATACTTGGAAAACAGAAGCTGAGCTTCAACTCCAAGAGCTGTCACTTTCTTCTGCCACAAATCCCCAAGAAGTGATGGCTGTGAAGACATATTTCAGCAATATCACTTTTCTGTCAAAAACACTACCTAGCAGTATTTGCCCATGGAGGAAAGAGTAGAAATGTAGCAATGAAAGCAGAATGTCATGAAATCAAATGAAAGTCAAGAACCAAGGTTATTCAAAATGCAGTGAGGATAATATAAGAATAATATCTCTGTACCAATTGTCTAAGATTGCTTATATTTCTGTATAAATATATATGTATATCTGTTAATTCTATATATATGCAACTATATACATAAACTAGATATAGATATACATATGATTTGATGGTTGAGCATATTATAAGTATGTATGACATGACGGTCTGTCTCTCCTCTACAATTGGTAGAGACAACAATGGCAGAAATGTAAATATAGGTTAAAATATTTTGTTAAAATCACAGATTAGTAACAGCAGGTGATATACACTTGCGTTAATTTCAAGTGAGATAGAACGATTGTGCCTTGGAAAACTGAGTCCTGGACAAATTTTAACATGGCTTATTCTGGCATGACAAGGGTGCAAATTCAGATCTTCACAAATTCCTAATCAAGACATGTGGCTCAGTGTCTATGTGCCACTAATTGGGATATTATTTGTGGTCATATTTGTTAGTTAACTTTTCATATATTTCTATCTCTTCATATATATGTATATATGTATATATATATATATATATATATATATATATGTATATATGATTTATATATAATATCTCTTCAAACAGAACTTCTGCCCTCTATGGGATAGATCATAGATCAGGCATAAGATATATGCATGCATAGCAATACATATTCTTAGAAAAATTTTGTTTCCTTTCTGACAATGGAAAACCCAGGAGTTCAAAGTTAATTGTGAAGTCACTCAAGCAAAACTCTCTCATTTATTATAACACCTATGAGACCACCTCACACATAGCATGTAATCAGTAAAAGAATATCAAATACAACTCATTAATGTAATGTGTAAAATAAAATAATCTATACTCAGCTAAATAATTCATTTTCAAAATGAGCAAAAAAAAAAAAAGTAGTGTGTTCAACATCAGCAAATTCTTAGCCAAATAAAATGTTGTCATGTTTTTCTGTGGAAAAACAGTAAGACTCAACCATGAGAATTTGAAGAATATGCTCTTCTTATTTTTCATCTGTTTTTTAGATCTGTGATTTGAATACATAGATATTTCTCAGATGATTTACCTGGGTTTAAGATAGCTTCTAATAATAAAGAAAGTAAGGTAGATTTTAGATAGACATCTGTATCTGGGCACATTGCCAACCAAAGTAAAAATCACATTTCTAAGTCTA
Source organism: Cervus canadensis (assembly GCF_019320065.1). Classification (NCBI taxonomy): domain Eukaryota; kingdom Metazoa; phylum Chordata; class Mammalia; order Artiodactyla; family Cervidae; genus Cervus; species Cervus canadensis. Next base: position 13,519,087 of record NC_057412.1, read on the forward strand.
GTTTTTGGATAGCTATAACTTTGAAAGTAAGTTCAGGACACTGGGAAATAAGCATTTATTACCTTAGCAACTATTGAAATGGATAGGGAGTGAGTTAAGCCCATCTCCTGTTTTTTTTTTTTTGGCCCCCCCTCTTCTCTTTTGCTGGTTGGAATATGTACATAGTTATTATAACTGGAGATGTCATCATGGACCAAGATAAACCCTTGTGAATAGGGTGTCTCATAGGTTGAGTCACTGAAGCAGACACTGAAATGGAGATAGGCATGAAAGATATATTTTTTTTAGTGCCTTTTGGCTCATCCACAGTCAAAGTTAGGAAAAGGAAACAGGATTAGGCAGAAGGAGAAGCTGAACTGAGATGTAGTTACCACAGTAACCACCAGAAATTTTATAAGATTTCTGGAGCTAGACTTGCCCTTCACAATAGTCCCGTGGCGTTTCTATTATTGATCAATCACTGTTGACACCTGTGTGCTCAAAGCTCACAAAGAACTGGGAAAACAGTCCTTCAGTGGTGGATCTAAAGGTGCATTGCATGGGTCAACACAATGGCCATGTCCAATGGTAATAAAAGAGAGACATATTATGAGTCCTGGAACCCTAACAGAACTTTACAGTCTTGGAATGCCAATCTCTGGACTTTGACCTCAGAGAAAAAATTCAAACACATTCACTGTGACATCTCTGCCACTAGCATGATTTTATTACCATCATTATGATCTTGTGTCCCCAAATTTACCTCTACTCTAGATTAAATGCCATCATTATGCAGTATAGTGAAAGTGAGGTCGCTCAGTCGTGTCCGACTCTTTGCGACCCCATGGACTGTAGCCTACCAGGCTCCTCCGTCCTTGGGATTTTCCAGGCAAGAATACTGAAGTGGGTTGCCATTTCCTTCTCCAGGACATATAGTAAGTACTTGGTATTTCCATTTCAAACAATGACTGCATCTTTACTTCAACATGATCAAACTAAAACAAACATCATCTTTCCACCAGACAAATTTTCTTTTTGTACTAACAATCTGAGCATATGATAAAAAAATCCATGTAGATGTTCTTATTTCATAGTCAAAGTTCTTAGCTCAGGGAGCATTTTATGAGCTGACCTTTTTATACCATCTCATGACATCCCCATCATCCATTCAAAATTCCCTTTAGTTCTACAAAGGAGCTGTGTGCTTGCTAAGTCACTTCAGTCATGTCCAACTCTTTGAAACCCTATGGATCATAACCTGCCAGGTTGCTCTGTCCATAGGATTCCCCAGGCAAGAATACTTGAGTTGCCATGTCCTCTTCCAGTGGATCTTCCCAACCGAGAGATGGAACCTGCATCTCGCTGCATTGGCTGATAGGTTCTTTACCACTAGCACCACCTGGGAAGCCATTCCCTTATCCAGGGAATTCTCCTGACCCAGGGATCAAACCTGGGTCTCCTGTACTGCAGGCAGATTCTTTGTCTACCAGGAAAGGGCTACCAGGGAAGTCACAAAGGGGCTATTTTCTCTTAATTCTGTAATCCTTTGTCCACATCATTTTCTCTTTCAATATTCTTATACTCATCTTGCCTCGAATTACCTTTTGTTAATTTAATTGCTTTTGTAACCATTTATCTCCAAACAAAGCATAATAATCTCAATCTATTATTGTGTCTCCAGCACTTACAAAATGCCTGGTTCACAGTAGGTGTGTATTCATACTGAGTAGAATGTATGCTTGAATGAAAGAAACCTTTGGTTCCATCTACCCAAGTTCTGCCTCCTTTCCACAGAAGCATGCCACTGTCAAGTCTTCACATGTTCTAAAAGTTGTGAACTATAAACCTGAAAAATATATTAGGATCAAATAACAAAGCCAAATCTAAGAAAAAGTAAATTAGATTTAATTTGCTTAACAGTATGGAGCCACTGACAATTTTTCAGAAGTCTTCAGGCAAAACCATGACTTTTTAAATTCCAGGCTTTAGTCAATTAAAGATAACCAGAATGATCATTTCATTAACTGGAATTCTTATGAGAAGTATATGATCAGTGTTAAGCTGTGAATCACTTAACAAAAGGAACTCTGAAATCAAGAAGATGGAATATTGACTGTGTGCATTAACTCTTCAGATAACATTAAATAGCAAGAGGGGGAAAGGCAGTGACTTAAAACTAAGAAGATATGATAATGATTTAAAGTGACCTCCAGAAGTGTAAAGACAGAACAAAATGCATTGAAGATGAGATAAGGGAAATATAACTGGAGGGTAAAATAATTTTTAAAAATGCAAAAATATAAGGTGTGCAAGTTTGGCAGATACATAAGTAACTGTCATAGTAGATAACAAACTAGCTATGATCAGCGAAGCAACTCTGGGGAAAGCAAATACAGTGGTGAATTCTAAGTAGAAACAGTTCACCCGGAGATGATGCAAGTTCTCAAATTACATTGTGTGTTTAGCCTGTCTTTTTTTTTTTTTTTTTTTTTTTTAACACTGCAATCAAGGAGCTTTGTGGAAAATGTGGGGCAGATTTGCAGAAAGGAAATGTACTTTGTTAAATGGTTAATGAATAAGTTCAATAAAGGAAGAGTAAATAAGAAGTGACCGTACTGAAGGTAACTAGGAGTTATATTCTGCAAAGGGTGACATACAGGCTATTTCCACAGAGCTTTACAGTTTGGGAGGTATTGAGAGCTCAAAGTAATGTGACAGACTACATATGATTTCCTAATACTTGAAAAAAATGCCAACATAAGTTGCTATAAAGACAAAGATAAAAATTGATTACAACTTTGAATGATTAAAGTAAAATTCTACTGAACAGGAAATGATGCACAAATATATTTTTAAGTTACCCTTATCTATTGTAAACATTTTGCTACTACCAATCTTAATATTTTGAGGGAAAACTGATTAACAATACATTCTCAGGGTATATATTTATACTTAAAGAAAATGACAATAGAGAGGCTAACACTGAAACAAACTTGACACAGTGAAATGATTGCCAGCCTTGCAAGTGATCTTGAAAACGGCAGTGATGAGTGTTACCAGTGATTCATGGTTTCTCTGCTGGGAGCCATGCTGATCACATTTTGTGCTTGGTCACATTGAAATCTGATGATTCTATGGATAGACATGATCATCAATCTCAATTTTAAAAGTGAAAATAGGTTTAATAAGATTAAGCACACTCATACCCTGGAAATATGTACACTTGTTTTATGTTTCTTGGACACCAAACGACATGTTCCTAACCATAAATAATACTGGAGTATCAGTCTCAAGAGAACAGGAGAGTCAGGTTGTTTGTTTGTTTTTTTCCAGCATCCCTAGGATTAAGAACATGGTATTATATTTACTTAGGTACTTGTTAAAATAATCCTATAAATGGAAAAATTTAGAAAATAAGTTGAGATAGCATGAAGATGTTAAACAATCTATTAAAGAGTATAACACATCCCTTAAATGAATGTGCATTGTGTAAATGGATGGTATACGAACTAAAATGTTGTTGTTGCTTTTCAGTCACTCAATTGTGTTCAGTTTGTTGAGACCCCATGGACTACAGCATGCCAGGCTTCCCTGTCCTTCACCATCACCCAGAGCTTGCTAAAACTCAGGTCCATCGAATCAGTGATACCATCCAATGATCTCATCCTCTGTCCACCCCGTCTCCTGCCCTCAATCTTTCCCAGCATCACGGTCTTTTCTAATGAGTCAGTTCTTCACATCAGGTGGCCAAAGTATTGGAGTTTCAGCTTCAGCATCAGTCCTTCCAATGAACACCCAGGACTGATCTCCTTTAGGATTGGCTGGTTGGATCTCCTTGCAGTCCAAGGGACTCTCAAGAGTCTTCTCCAACACCACAGTTCAAAAGCATCAATTCTTCGGTGCTGAGATTTCTCTACAGTCCAACTCTCACATCCATACATGACTTCTGGAAAAACCATAGCCTTGACTAGATGGATCTTTGTTGGCAAAGTAATCTCTCTGCTTTTTAATATGCTGTCAGCTTTGGTCATACCTTTTCTTCCAAGGAGTGTCTTTTTATTTCATGGCTGCAGTCACCATCTGCAGTGATTTTGGAGCCACCCAAAATAAAGTCTGTCACTGTTTCCCCATCTATTTCCCATGAAGTGATGGGACCAGATACCATGATCTTAGTTTTCTGAATGTTGAGCTTTAAGCCGACTTTTTCACTCTCCTCCTTCACTTTCAAGAGGCTCTTAAGTTCTTCTTTGCTTTCTGCCATAAGGGTGGTGTCATCTGCAAATCTGAGGTTATTGATATTTTCCCCGGCAATCTTGATTCGAGCTTGTACTTCATCCAGGCCAGCATGTTGCATGATGTACTTTGCATATAAGGTAAATAAGCAGGGTGATGATATACAGCCTTGGCATACTCCTATCCGAATTTGGAACCAGTCTGTTGTTCCGTGTCCTGTTCTAACCATTGCTTCTTGACCTGCATACAGGTTTCTCAGGAGGCAGATAAGGTGGTCTGGTATTCTCATCTCTTGAAGAATTTTCCATAGTTTTTGTCATCCACACAGTGGGTTTTCAGTTCAATTCAGTTCAGCCACTCAGTTGTATCCGACTCTTTGCGACACCATGGACTCCAGCACACCAGGCCTCCACCATCACCAACTATTGGAGTTTGCTCAAACCCATGTCCATGGAGTCAGTGATGCCATCCAATCATCTCATCCTCCGTCAACCCCTTCTCCTCCTGCCTTCAATCTTTCCCAGCATCAGGGTCTTTGCCAATGAGTTAGTTCTTCACATGAGGTGGCCAAAATATTGGAGTTCCAGCTTCAGCATCAGTCCTTCCAGTGTATATTCAGGATTGATTTGCTTTCGGTTTGGCTGGTTTGATCTCCTTGCAGTCCAAGGGACTCTCAAGGGTCTTTTCCAACACCACAGTTCAAAAGCATCAATTCTTCAGTGTTCAGCTTTCTTTACAGTCCAGTTCTCACATCCTAGTCAATAAAGCAGAAGTAGATGTTTTTCTGGAACTCTTGATTTTTCGATGATCCTATGGATGCTGGCAATTTGATCTCTGGTTCCTCTGTCTTTTCTAAATCCAGCTTGAACATCTGGAAGTTCATGCTTCATGTACTCTTGAAGCCTAGCTTAGAGAATTTTGAGCATTACTTTGCTAGCGTGTGAAATGAGTGCAATGTTGCAGTAGTTTGAACATTCTTTGATATTACCTTTCTTTAGGTTTGAATGAAAATTGATCTTTACCAGTCCTGTGGCCACTGCTGAGTTTTCCAAATTTGCTGGCATATTGAGTGAACTGTGCATCCCCAAAATTCATATGTTGATTCCAAACCCTCAGTGTGATTGTTTTGAAGACAGGCCCTTTAAGAGACCATTTAATGTAAATGAGGTCATAAGGTCGGGGCCTTAATCCAGTAGAACCAGTGCCTTTATAAGAAGAGGAAGAGATATCAGAGATCGTAGTCCAGAAACACACAGAGAAAAGGTTACAATTGGACACAGCTAGAGACAGTCATTTGAAAGCTAGAAAGAAAGTTTTCACCAGAACCTGGGTCTTGTTGATTTTGAACTTGCAAGCCTCTACAACTGTGAGGAAATTAATCACTGTTACTGGAATCAAACAGTCAGTGTGATCTTATTATGGCAATATAAACAGACTAAGATGATAGCTTTAAATTAAAAGAATTCTGCTAAAACTATATAGTTTATAATGCCAGGTTAATAGGCTGAAAGCTCCCATATAGACCTTGGTCCCATAAAGGATAAAGTCAGAGAACAACTGATGAAGATACCAGCTATTTGTAAGAGTATGATAAAGACATTGGGCACTTTGGTATTCATCTAGTAAGGAACAGAAAAGGAGATTTGTTGTTGTTGCCATTATTAGTGCTGCTGTTTCTTTGTTTAAATCTAGGATAGACACAATTTTTTTTTTTTTTTTTTTTTTTTTTTTTTTAGTTTCAGTACACTAATATATTTTTTACTTTTAATACAACATAGCTGTCACATACAATGGCTCTGGTAGGCTTAAATCAAATGTCAATGGGCACAGAAGGCCAGAGAAGAGTTTATACAATATTCAATAAGCAATAATATCTATTCAGTGTACAATAACAAAATTTTAAAAGTACTAACCTTGAGACACAGAGAAAGAATTTATTGTTTTTAAGTTCCAGAAATAAAAATAACACAATAGCATGGAATCCGTAACAAGCTGGCCCTATCATTTCTAAACTATGGTCCAATTAAAACATTTAAGAAACAGAAACAATCTACATGTTTTTCTAGCAGGTAAATACACCTGAGAAAGTTACCTATAAAGAAATAGGCTTTAAAACTCTTAACCACAAAGACTCTTCTACTGTGACATTATGAGGATGTGCTAGGCACCTGTCAGGGCACGGAGCCATTTCCCACAGTCTGTTCACCGCACAGCTGCCCGTTGCAGCTTGTCAGCAACACAATATTTCAGATCAACACCAAGCTCGTTTGACCAAAGAAGCACAGTAACGTTTCAAACCATCTACTTATATTCATTAGTATGTAAAAATCACCATACACAATTTGGAAATGTTTACTCACTTGTCCATAAATAAGAGTGTATTATCTCAGCATAAACTTTAAAGAAAAAAAAAAGGGTCTGAGTAGTCAACCCAAATATAGGAGTAACAGATTCTACATTTTGACTAAAGCAAAACTATTTTAAAATTATAGTTGCTGTCACTGCCAAGAATTAACAAATAAATACAAATTTAAAAATTTTAAGTAGTTCTGGCAGCAAAATGAACATCTACCATATAACTTCTCCAAGCAAAAAAATCAATTCAGAGCCTGAATCAATTTGTGCTTTGTTTCTATAAAAATTCAAATGTAGTATTACTTTCGGACATTTTTAGACAACTAGATTTGTAAATAAACAGTGAATTCCCTTCTATCACAGTTTATTTCTAGTTCATCCTATGCACATTACAGATAGAACTAAAAATTGCTTAGTTCTTTTTCTCCAGGACTTTTAAACTGTGTGAATCAAGGTCCTTTTAAACAGTGATTATTATTCTTAAGGTAAACCACAAAAACAAACCCTAAAATTTTAATTTTTAAATTAAATGATTAAAATTTCAGATGACAGAGCCAAAAACTGCTAACAGCCTTTTAGATTTCATATTAATAATCTAATTAAAAACACTAACCACTACCTGGCAAGAGATTGGAAAGAATCAGGTTTCTGTGAAGGGAAACAAACAAACTAAAAAAAAAAACATGCAAAAATTCTACCCCCTCAACCATGTGATCTTCTCTCATATCTAAATTTGAAAAAAATTTATAAATACATGATCATTTTAGACAATACAGACCTTCTAGAGCATTTCTAAAGGAAATTACAGCTTTTGGTCTTAGGGAATAAGACTAAGATGGAAAGGGGCATGAAAATAGTGAACTCTGGGGGGACAGCCTGTTCTTTCCACACACAAGCCCGCCGCTGTTCATCCAGTCCAGTGGTTACAGTTCGGTACAGGATTTTCAAGGCAACTAAGATGTCAAAACACAGGTATTTCCTCTTCCTAGAGTTAACAATTCTTAAAAGATCTACCCACCGAGGATTATTCGGTTTTGTTTTTTTTTTCCAAAAGGGAACAATGACTAAATGGGGGAGGGAGAGAGTTTCCAGCCCCAAATTCTTATACACAAGAGGCCTATAAGCTAGGTGTAGACTGCCCAGTGAAATAGAATTACTGGTACCATCTGAGGTAGGTGCTACCCTAGATGGTTCAAAACACAATCCAGTAAAACAATACATGTTTTTATGCCTCTAACAGCTAGAAAGCATTTATTACTGTTCTAACACCAAGGTTAATGAACTCCTAAGACAACAGACTTCTAGGATGTTGTACCTTAGTGGCATCTCTGAATCATTACTAGCAACAGAATGCCAAATTCAAAAAATTGCTATGAAAGTAAAATCAGCATTAGAAAAACTCAATCTTACTGTAAACTGAGGGAGCACTTAGTGTTTACTAAGACCAAATGTATGAAGGCAGGATCTTTACTTGGGAAGACAGAGTGAAGGGAATAGATGCGCCCAATTGAGACCAATCAGAAGACGGAACACAGGATGAAAAATGTCTTAAAAAAAAAAAATAGAGGAGGAAGAAAGAAAAATGGAGGAGAGCCAGGCAGCAAAAAATAATTACTGGAGAGAATGAAAAATCTTTAAAATGAGGCATGTGCACATGGCTCGTTTTCCTGTCCTCTGTGTTCCTAATGATTTACAATGTAAGTGGCATAGAAGTCACGCTAGCAGGCAAGAATGAGCTTTCTGATGGACAGAGATGGAGGACTAGGGGCTAATGAATTGCTTTGTTTTCTTGGTTTTGCTTTTAATTCATACCTGAAAGCCTTGAATCCTTGCTAAATATTCCAGCTGTTTTGAAGGTTGTACTGGAGAACAAGGGGGAGTAGGAGAACTTCCTTTTAAACCTATGGCTTCAGCTGTAGAAGATGTTCCGTTCATAAGGAGTTCCCTGGCAATTGTAGCTGAACTACTCGATGTGGGAGATATACTGAAGAAAGAGCTCGAGGGTTGGTTCATATCTTTGGGTGACAAATAGCCTAGAGTCGTGCCAGAGATTACTTTGTGGCGGCTGGCTTCCATCTCTTGATAAACATCAGGAGACAAATGAAGAATTCCTTTTGGAGTGTTACTTGTTGGTTCAGGAAACCCAGCCTTTGGACCACTCCATCCTTTGTTTTCCCCTGTCTTGTCAAGCTGATCTTGAAGACTAGTGGACGCTTTATAACCAAGCTGTAACAGCATAGCTTCTGCAGCATTTTTTTTGGCTATCTTTTTATTAGGTCCTGTTCCAGTAGCAACTTCATTGCCTACCTTGACCTGCATCACAAATTCCCGACGTCGAGGCATTCCTCTTTCTGAAAGCAAAACGTAATCTGGCTCCTTTTCCTTTTTGGCCTGTTGAATCTGAGCCAGGCGGCTAATGGGGTTCATTCCTTGACCATATTCTGGTCCAGCCTTTACTATTGTTTTAGGGCGTTTTTTAAAAAATAGTTTTGGCTTTTCAACCACAGGCAGAGGTGGAAGTTTCTTAAGCTCCTGTAGCACAGTGGTTGCAGCACGCTTCTTGGAGAGTTTTTTGCTATTTCCCTCTCCTTCAGCGGAGAACTCTCCCACTGACACCCGGGTCACAAAGCTTTTCATGTGTGGTGGTCCACTTTCTTTAATAACCTCAAAACTGACGGGCATATTTCTCTTCAGAGCAATTTCAAACACTAAGCTGATCTCAGACTTATTTGCATCTTTGTCATCATCCATTTCTTTTCCTGATTCGCAATTCTGAGCTGATTTTTCTGGAATAGGTTCATTCTGCAGTGCTTGAAGGGCTTTCATCGCGGCATTGTGTCTAGCGGCTTGTCGAGTCTTCCCTTCCCCAAAAAATTCATTATTTCCTACAGTCAGCTGAACATAAAAGATCTTGGGCACTGGGCAATGATACCTCTGATTGTACATGCCCCGAAAGTTGTAATTAGCTCTATAATTGGGGAAAGGCTTTGGGTCTAATGGCCTGTAGATGGCAGGCTCTCCCCTTTTCATAGCAAGCCCATTCAGTTCCACAGTTGGAGTTATACTACCTGGGTTATTATTAACATTGCTCTTGGGTGGCTTCTGAACTGGTTTGGGGAGCGTGGATTCCGTCAAAGCTTTGTTAGCGACGGCTTGCTGGGCCTTCTTTATACTGCTCCCTTCGGATTCCCATGTCTGCTCCCCAAGACTCAGTTGCACTGAGAACATCTTCGAATGAGCAGGCCCTCTTTCTTTCAGAAGTTTATACTGGGGTTGGACTCTATTGAAACGGGCTAACTCATTTACCAGACACATTGGAGTTTTCTCTTTGGGGTTTGCCATTTTATCTTGGAGAGAAGCTGATTTATCTGAAGCATGTTAAAACAATATTGACCAAAGTGCTGTATCCCTCACGGCTCCAAAAACTTCTCGCCGGGGACACTTTGCAGACGACTCCAACATTGGCAAACACTACAGAGAACTGACCCCGCTCGGCCGCCGCCGCCGGCTTCCACCCCTCGGGTTGGATAGACACAATTTGAATTGTATTTGTGTTTTTATTTTTGATATATATGTTTCTTCCAATATTAAACAGGTCAAACTTTTCAATACTTTGTACTATTCACAATAGTTGCACATTTTAGGGGGGAAAAAAAACATAGAAGCAGGACCATCGAATATCTATTAAGGTGGGAAAACAAAGAAAATCCCCATATAAAAGTGTTTTCAGTGTCTTGTTTTAATATTCTCTTATTTCATTTCTAATATCACTTCAATCAACGACCTTAGCTGAGAACTAAGCTCTTAGCTTTAAGAGACTAACCTGACATCTACTTTTTCTTTAATCTAATGCTCAAATAGGAATTTGAGTAACAAAAATTTTTAGAAAGATGCATTCGTTTGTGTTCACTTTAAATTAAATAATGACCTGAAAATGTGAAGAAACAAATACACCATAATATCACCTCCTTGATTAGCCTTTGAATTACTCACTTTCAATTGCAAAAGGCTTAAATGAGAAAACTAAATGAACAAATCACATTGATATTTTTTACAAAAGGCACTAAAAGATTAGGGGTGAATATACATTAAAAAATGTGGTAATGGAGTACACAGAGAAAGATTTCTCCAAAATGATTCTGATATTTAGTTTTATATTCTAAACTGTGATTTGGTCTTCTATGTTCATCATGCATGATTTATTTTCTGAGGAGAGAAACTTTCTATAGGATGTGATATCTGATCCAATATTTTAAAAATTTTTCTTCACCATTTCCCGCAGAAATAGGGTGAGAAAATACTGTTAAATAATCACATTTTCATCAGGAATAGGCTTTACTAATTATAACGACAGCTTCCCTGGTGGCTCAGTGGTAAACAACCTGACTAACACATTAGAGATGCGTTTGATCCCAGGGGAAGATCCCCTGGAGGAGGAAATGGAACCCATTCCAGTATTCTTACCTGGAACATCCCCACGGACAGAGAAGCCTGGTGGACTAAAGTATATGGGTCACAAAAAAAATAGGACACGACTTAGTGACTAAATAATAATTTTAACTACATTAAAGAATACTTGATTATGACTTTTAAAATGTAACCGCTACACAATATACCATTTTAGTTTTGGGGTTTTTTAATAAAGAACAAAGTTGGAGAATTTTCACTTCCTGATTTCAAATGTACCAGAAATTTTTTTAGTTGATTAATTTATTATTTACTTTTTTTGTTGTTGTTGTGCTGAGTTTATTTTGCTGCCTGCAGGCTTATTCTAGTTATGAGGAACAGGGCCTACTCTGCAGGGTTGGGCTTCTTTACTTAAATAATAAAAACAATTGAAATGATTTGGCATTCACCAAATTAAATTAATGAATAAAAAGTGATAGAATAAATATTTTATCACACCATGTTTTACTAGTCTACCTTTCAAATATTTAAATGTAATAGCAATATAGCCCAAAACATTAAAAAAAATGAGAGTAGTAATATAGGTCAGAACATACAAAATTCTCATTGCAGTAGCTTCTCTTGTAGCAGAGCACAGTCTCTAGGCACATGGGCTTCAGTAGTTTTGGCATGTAAGCTCAGTAGTTGCAGTGATCAGGTTTAGTTGCTCTGTGATATGTGGAATCTTTCGGACCAGGGATTGAACCCACATTCTTTGCATTGCCAGGCAGCTTCCTATCCGCTGTACCACCAGGGAAGTAAGTCTTAATTATTTAGCAATATGGGAAATAATATTCCCGTACTGTTTTCTGCCTTTAAGCAGTAAGCTTCCCTGAATCTACTTCCTTATCTATATTTTGAAAAGACAATATACAGCAGTATTGAAGACAAGTCTGATATGTGAAGTGCCTCTTCTATTCACACACATAAAAATATATAAATCTTTTTATATATTTATAAAATATAAAAAATTTTATGTTTGTGAGATAAATATATATGTGTATATATGTATTTGTGTGTGTGCGAAGTAAAATATTCACATACATAAAATATATTTTTAAAGAATATGTTTTAATTAATAATAGTTTTTGACACAAAGCAACATGATATTCATAATTTCACTCTAGAATAATAAAATGCATTATTTAATCTTCTATGTAACATTAATTATTGTTTCAACTCATTTGGCTTAAAATATCTTTGTGTATTCAAAAAGTGAGTAGTGAACATGTAAAAACCGAAAGAAATAAAAGTATATTCACAAAAAAATAAAGTAATAATAGTAAAATACATATTCTCAATAAATGGAGATTAAAATTTAGCAATTTCATTTTAGAATGGATTATACAGAGATTCCATAGTTCATTAAAAACATGTTTAGGGACATATAGAACCTGAAATATTATTTATATAGACCAAGTGAAATATCTCAGTGTAAAATAATTTTAAATAGCAAGCTAAGCAAGGGCTTGCTCATGGGTTAAGCAAGATGATTTTAATTTTTTATTAAGAATTAATAATATTTTTTATTAGCTATGTAGCCTATGTAGATTGAGGGCTATTTTGAAAATGTCATTTTCAAAGAGAAAATCACTTTTACTTATTTAAAATCGCAACAGCTAAAATGTTACTTGGAAACTAATCATATTTGTAGTAAATTCCGTTTTTGAAATGTGCATCTGCCAGAACCCCTCCATTTGAATTTCACTGAAGTTTTTAAACTCTTGCGTTGGCTTATTTGCATCTCTGAATCTTAATAAGCTTTTACAGACACATTTTTTGCTGTTTGAGTAGCACTCTCCATCAACGTTAATGAATATTTTTACAACATAACTTGCAAAGAACCATTCTGTCCATTAAATTAGATGGGACTTTTAGCATCATCTTGGAAAAAAAAAAAAAAAAGACGCATCAGCTCTTTCCAAGTGCTTTAAAATACCAAATATGCAACTTCTTGACTACAAAATGAAGTTAGCAGAGCTCATATAAAAATGCTCTTGATAGTCAAATGCACGCTTTTCTAAGACCAGTGTCAGTGTAGAGGGCAAAGGTTAAATAAAAAAGGAAATGTTCAAACATTTGACGAAAAATAAGAAGTAACACTTAGTAAATATGTTACAACCAGAATGTACAGAAAGCATATTGAGCACATCTGTTTAAAGAATAAAGACAGGTTTAGCACAAAAGCAACAACCTTGAGCAAGTACAGGCAAAACCAGATTTAAAATATGTGCTAAATAAATAGCTTTGGTAAAGTTTTGTACTGCCCTTTCTTTCCAGGAAGTTGAGGAATACTAAGAAGTATTTTAAACATCATTAAATTTGAGAATTTTTCCAGCTGAATTGAGAGTGATTTAGGAAATAGGGTTATATAACTGGAAGAAACAAAATCTGATAATATTCCTGTTGTGTAAGAAAATGTCATTTTTATCTATTTTTTATAAAAAGAAAGATTTTGTTAGCTATTTTTGCTGATATAATACCAATAAAAATAGTGTATTTAAAAAACAACTGAAATTATTCAACATTTATCAAATTAAACTGATGAATAAAATTAATAGAATAAATATTCTATTTCTCATGTATCATAAGCCTACCTTCCAAATATTTAACTGTAATAGCAATATAGCCCAGAACATAAAAAATTGAACACATGTAATAGGCAGCTTCTTTCCCTTAATAAATCTAACGGCAAGTGAGTTATGTTTTTGTGAAAGCAACTGAAGTTTCTCTATTTTAGAAGCTTTGGAATAATACATCAGAAAAGTGATGGAAAACAAGTGTCTCCCATACCATAAAATTATGGCAACATAAAATACATTGTGAAGTCATCCTCTGGACATCAATAAAAAATATATATCAAAATGTCTGTATGTGTTTTATGTTCCTAATTCTTCCAGAAACACATTCTACTATAAACCATCCAAATGTGAACAAGTTTCAATTAAGTGTGTCTTATATTTTATGTACATTTCATTATTGAACTGGTCCTCAGATGCAAATTAGGCAGAGTCAATATATTCTTCCCAATTCTGTTGATATTAAAAGTTAGGTCAGATAAAAATCTGAGAACTTAAGTTTTTGTATATGGTTGGTCTCATTTCAGACTTGACAACTAAATCTCCAGTATTCTCAAAGTATTTTTATTCTAAAAACTAAATTGCCTTCTAATTCATCACAGCAGCCTGGTTTGACCAAATATCATGACAGCATATGATACTGGGCAGTAATTTAAGGCCTTATTCCACATACACATTTTAATTCTTTTACTAAGCTGTTTTTAGATTAAGTGAACTATATACTGGCAGAAATAAGAAATAAAATAGATGATAAAGTAAAGATTCATAACCATTCATCTGTGATTATAAAATCCAAAACATCTGAAAGCTGAAAATATTTTTATAACTCAGTGGGCAAAACTATTTGATCTTTTTTGTATTCACTTAGTGGGGCATCCCTGGTGGCTTAGCATTAGAGAATCCTCCTGCCAATGCAGAAGATGCAGGAGATGTGGGTTCCATCCCTGGGTTGGGAAGATCCCCTGGAGCAAAAAATGGCAACCCACTCCAGCATTCTTGCCTGGAAAATCCACTAGACAGAGGGATTTGGCAGGCTACAGTCCGTGGGGTTGCAGAAAGTTGGGAATGACTTAATGACTAAACACAGCAACAAATAGTTATTCTCTCTCACTTAGTAGCATATTGATATGTTTCTGTGAACATAAAATTATACTTGACTATATACCCTTCTAGGAGTGTTATATATACAGTATATGTGCATATTGCTCTCAAAAAATCTCCAAATTTTTAGATTTTAAAACATATCTGGATTTATGATTTTCAAAAAGAAGACTATGGATATGTATATATATATACAAGGATATTGATTGATTTCTATATGTCAAAATAGTCTTGCATCCCAGGAATAAATTCTACTTGGTCATGGTGTATGATCCTTTTAATATGCTGTCGAATTCAGAGTGCAAGTATCTCATTGAAGATTTTTGCACCTATGAACATCAGGAATACTGACGGTCTTAACTGTAGTGTCTTTATCCAGTTTTGGTATCAGGGTGATGTCAACCTCATAAAATGAGTTTGGGGGTTTCTGTCTTCCTCTACTTGTGAAGATTTTAAGGATTGGCATTAATTCTCCTTTGAATGTTGGGTAAAATTCACTAGTGAAGTCATATGCTCATGGGCTTTTCTTTTGGGGGGAGCTTTTGACTGCTGACTTAACCTCTTATTTGTTATTAACCTCTTCGAGTTTTCTATTTCTTCTTGATTCAGAAAGAAGATACACACACACACACACACACACCATGCTGAAATATTATACAGCTTTACAAAAGAAGAAAGTCTTACCATTTGTAACAACATGAATAAACCTGGAAGACATTGCCTATGTGTGCTAAGTTGTGGCCAACTCTTTGTAACCTTTGGGACTGTAGCCTACCAGGCTCCTCTGTCCATTGGATTCTCCAGGCAGGAATGCCCGAGTGGGTTTCCATTTCCTCCTCCAGGGGATCTTTGTAACCCAGGGATCAAACCTGAATCTCCTGTGTCTCCTGCATTGCAGGCAGATTCTTTACCTGCTGAGCATCAGGGAAGCTCTGGAAGACCTTATGCTAAGTGAAATAAACCAGAACAGACAGACAGTGGCTCAGACATAAAGAATCTATGCAGTGCAGAGGTGGGTTCGATCCCTGGGTCAGGAAGGTACCCTGGAGAAGGAAATGGCAACCCACTCCAATGTTCTTGTCTGGAGAACCCCACAGACAGAGAGTCTGGCAGGCTATAGTACATGGGGTGGCAAAGAGTCAGACATGACTGAGCAACTTCACTTCACTTCACAGAAAGACAAATACTGCATAGTCTCCTTATATGTGGAATCTAAAATAGTCAAATATATAGAAGAAAAGAGTAGAACAGTAGTTTCTAGGTAACGGGGGAAAGGAAATACTTGTCATGTCATACAAAAGTTTAAGTTATGCAAATAAATAAGTTCTAGAGATCAACATTGTGAGTATAGTTAACAAACTCTGTTGTATACTTGAAATTTGCTGAGAGGGTAGAGTTTAAGTTTTCTTATTACAAAAAGAAAAAAGAAAAGAATAAATACATGATGTGATATTATGTTAACTAGCTTGATTGTGATGATCACCAAGTCACCAAGTTGTACACTTTAAATATATACAACTTTTACTTGTCAATTATACTTCAGAAAGAGAAAAAAAAAATGAGGACTCTATTCTAGAGTAAATAAAAGAAGCCTAAATTTTTCCTCATAGTCCTGCATTCTGAGCTCTTTGAACCAAGATCAGAGCTATAAAGAAGCTCTCTGACCTTGGACCTACAGCTCCTACTGTCTTCCCAGAAAGTCATATCTGTTTGGATGCCATTGTATCCATACTTCCTTTTTTGGCAGTCTCATTATCTATATTTGAAACCTGGGATGCCACCAGTGCCCTCTTGTTTGTAGTGGTAAAAATGAGCTCTTGTACTACAATTTGTTGGAAGAAAGTGTTGCTTTGCACCTATAGACAGAACTCTTTATAAAACGCAGCACTTGATCTGACCAACCTCTCCTGAGCTTGGGATACTGCAGAAACTCCCAGATCAGCCAACCTTTTTAAACTGGTGTGTTTTTATGTTCTCTTCTTATTAAAGCAATTTATGTAAATCATGCCATTCTTTTGCTTAAAATCTTGCAATGGTTCTCATTTCTACCTAAAGTAAAAAAAAAGAAAGAAAATCTTTCTGATAACCCTAAGGCAATTTCTGTCCTGAGTCATTGATTTCTTCTCAGACTTCCTGCCCTAAGACTCACTCCCTCATCTTCTCAGTACCAGTTACATTGTCCTCTGCTGGGCAGTTTTTCTCAGACAGTTTAAGGATTTTGCTCTGACTACTTCTGCCTGCAGTATTGTTCTCCAAGACATCCACCTGGTAGGCTTTCTCACCTCCTTCAATTCCTTTCTAAAATATCGCCTTTTAAATTAAAGCTCTTGACTAGACTTTCCAAATTTCAGCATTCGCCAAGTCATTCTCTGCAATGCAATTCCCCCTTAATCTTTTCCATTTCTTTTTCCATAGTACATATAATCATTTGACATATCATATGGTTTATTTCATAGTCACAATGGCAGTGGAAATTTTTTTCTGTATCCCAAGTTCATATAATGATTTTATTATACAACAGGCATCCACTAGATATTTATTTTATGAGTGAATGAATGATTAAAATATGATATTGACACTAGTTTAAATCAGCTCTATGTTTGAAAAGTGCTGGATTAATAAAAAAAAATTGGATGAAGAATAGGAGATCTAGGGTTCTGTACATTGCTTGGTTTGCTAATTGACCAGCTTCGGATGTTGTTTAATATGGGCTTCAGTGATGTAATCTGTTACCACAATAATAAAGAAAAGAGAATTGGACTACTCAGTTTCTCATTTTCCCTCCTTCCCATTTTTCATCCTCTCACTCTATGACTGTTCCATAATTTCCCAAAGGAAA
Source organism: Cervus canadensis (assembly GCF_019320065.1). NCBI lineage: Eukaryota > Metazoa > Chordata > Mammalia > Artiodactyla > Cervidae > Cervus > Cervus canadensis. The sequence continues at coordinate 13,536,619 of NC_057412.1, forward strand.
AAGTAAGAAAATGTTCCCAACATTCAATCAGCTTACAAATATTTGCAAATCATGGATTATAGCAGACACAATAAATATCTTAAATAAATGAATGTGTATATGGATAAAATTATTTTCTCTATCATTTTAGATATTCAGTTTTTAAGCTCATGATTGTGAAAAGTGATTCTAGACCTACCTGAAGATTGGTGATGCGCTGCCAACTCTTTGATTGTTCAAGCACAGAAAAGGAAGCAACAATATAGAAGATACTGATGGATCACATTTTGTTACTGACCAGGGTTCTGGCCTTCCTTAACGGAAATTGATAAGAGGCCAGACAAGAAATTCAAGCAAGGCTTTATGGGGGCCAGCACAGGGGAGCAAAAGCAAATAACAGGAACTCTTGCTTGCTCCCCAAGGTAGGATGAGCTGGTTCCTTATATGGAGTAAGGGTAGGGGTGGGTCTAGGAGTCAGACCAGAAAGGTGACTAAGATGGTGTTGTGTTGCGAGGCATGTGTAGTATCCTGCTTTTACTCCCAACCCCCTGCTTTGCTCCAGGCTCTTCGGAAGTGGCAGTTGAGTTTTTTTATCTTTTTGTGTCTTGGTGTCCATAATTTGCCAAAACTGCACATGCACACAATTATTTTTAGTCCCTGATAGCTTCTTTGTATTTTTTTGCTCAAGGAGACATTTGTCCAGATACAGCAAAGGGTCCCAGGTCCCAGATCTCAACCTGTCTCAACTCTATTCAGTACAGTGAGCAGTGATCCTTGTGGGACTGTAGATAGGACACTTATGGAAGTGTGCCACACCTGGAAAACTCTTTCTTAGTCTTGTTAGTCTGAAGTTGGAAATAGATAATGACCTTCAAGAAATAGAAGATGACCTAAACTTTAACAATCTTATTTTGATGAAAGTAAGATACTAGTCTAAGCAGATATGTTGCCAAAGCTTACTCTTTTTACTGTATTTCTAAAAGTGTTGCAATTTCTGCCTTTAAAATAGATGATGATGTAATGGTACATTAATTTGTACTTTCACTACCAAGCTGAAAAATAATTGACTTCCACATGCCAACAATTCATAACACCCTTGGAAAGTGAGGCAGATATTAATTTAATTGTATTAATAAATACTTAAAAATTAACTGGTCTCATCTAAGTATTATAATCAGAAATATCTTGATTCAGAATTAGTGGTTTTGTGCTAATAGTAATATCCTTGCTATAGGTAAAAGCAATCACTAAAGGTAAATTCATTGAAATGTATCGTCTATTCACTTGGGTGACATATGTTACCTTGAGGAAACTCAAAAAGAAAGCTGATTTTTGGTCTCAAAATGGGTAATAAAGTATATCTGGTGTGTAGTGATGTGTGTGTGCTCAGTCACGTCTGACTCTTTGCAACCTCATGGATTGCAGTCCACCAGGCTCCTCTGTGCATGGAATTTTCAGGTAAGAATACTGGAGTGGGTTGCCATTCCCTCCTCAAAGGGATCTTCCTAACCCAGGGATTCAACCCACTTCTCCTGCATCTCCTGCATTGGCAGGTGGATTCTTTACCACTGAGCCACCTAGAAGATCAAATTATATCTGAGTATTGTCCAAATGCACAGGGTAAACCAGGAAAGACCATAATCTATAGCACACAAGGTAGACAGACTCAGATTAAGACAGTCCTGTGAACTTTGCCAGGCTGGGAAGAAGAGGGGACTATCCAAGGTAGTTTGAGGCAATACAAATTCAGTAGAAATTTGAAACAAAGTTTGAGGAAAGCCAAGACCATAATTTATGACTCAAAGTGCTTATTGTATCAATGGGATAGAAAGTAGTAGGGGATAGAACAAAGAATAAAGCCAAAATATCTTGATTTTAGAGATTCAGAAAGAGCTGCAAGGCAAACAATACAGAAATAGACATGAGCCTCCTGAGGACAAGTTACAGGTGAAGTGGGCAGCCCCTTAATGATTCTTTCATTTGCTGTCATACACAGCAACGTGAAGGACACGTATAGAGCTGCTCACATCCTCCCACCACACAATGGTACTGAAACCGTCTGAATAAAACATCTATCTTCCTTAAGATGATAACACTGGAAGTAAAATGCATGCAAAGTCAGGAAATCTGTATTCTAGATTTCAATATGTCTCATATGAAAATATATCATTAAACAAGTAACAAGAATTCAATCTCTTTTCTAAACTACGAAGAAATGAAAAATGGATTCTAAATTTCAAAGCTCTTGTAAGCATAAACAGCATTTTTATGCATAAATAATAATGAATCTGGCTCCTATGTGTTCCAAAACAAAATAGACACAAATAGGAATTTTTGAATATTTTCTGTTAGAGTAAGCGGTCAGTGAATGATAATTAACTTGCTATGATATTTTCCCATCCTTCCACACTTCCCAGCATCTCTGCTAAAAACTTCTTCCATTCTGTTGGCCTTGTCAAATTTTTTAAATAGATTGTTTATTCCTTCCACATCTAGAACAGTGCCAGACACCTGGTAGATTCTCAATAAATATGTATAGAACTAAGCTAAACCTTGACTACATTCCGAATGTCCAACAATATCAAAGTTAAAACTGCTTCTGCAAAATATCCAGGCACTCCTTTTATAATTTAAAAATAGAAATCCTTTAACAAGTCTTCTCAAGTTTCTTGAGAAACTTGTATATGGGTCAAGAAACAACAGTTAGAACCAGATGTGGAACAAATGATTGGTCCAAAATTGGGAAAAGAATATGACAAGGCTGTATATTGTCACCCTGTTTATTTAACTTATATGCAGAGTACACCATACAAAATGATGGGCTGGATGAATCCCAAGCTGGAATCAAGATTGTGGGAGAAAGAAATATCAACAACCTCAAATATGCAGATGATACCACTCTAATGGCAGAAAGTCAAAAGGATCTTAAAAGCCTTTTAACGAAGATAAAAAAGGAGAGTGAAAAAGCTGGCGTGAAACTCAACATTCAAAACACTAAAATCATAGCATCTGGACCCATCACTTCATAACAAATAGAAAGGGAAAAAATGGAAGCAGTGACAGATTCTATCCCTTTGAGCTCAAAAATCACTGTGGATGGTGATTGCAGCCAGGAAATTAAAAGACACTTACCCCTTGGAAGGAAAACTATGACAAACCTATGTGAATGCAGTTCACAGTTGGACAGTCATGTCCAACTGTTTGTGACCCTATGGACGGTAGCCCACCAGGCTCCTCTGTCCATGGGGATTCTCCAGGTTTGAATAGAATACTGGAGTGGGCTGGGTTGCCATGCCCTCCTCCATGGGATCTTGCTCACCTAGGGACTGTACCCATGCCTCCCGCAGCTCCTGCATTCTAGGCAGATTCTTTAACGCTGAGCTACCAGGATAGCTCCTAGACAGCATATTAAAAAGCAGAGACATCACTTTGCTGACAAAGGTCTGTATAGTCAAAGCTATGGATTTTTCAGTAGTCGTGTATGGAAGTGAGAGTTGGTCTATAAAGAAGGCTTAGCACTGAAAAATTGGTGCTTTCAAACTGTAGTATTGGAAAAGCCACTTGAGAGTCCCTTGGACTGCGAGGATATTAAAGAAATCAATTCTAAAGGAAATCAACCCCGAATATTCTTTGGAATGACTGATCCTGAATAGTCTGGCTACTTGATGGGAAGAGTAGTCCACTTATTGGAAAAAAGACCTTGATGCTGGGAAAGGCAAAAGGAGAAGAGGGCCACAGAAGACGAGACTGTTAGATAGCATCACAAACTCAATGGACATAAAATGGAGCAAATCCTGGGACATAGTGGAGGACAGAGCCACCTGGTGTGCTGGAGGTGTCACAAAGTCAGGTGTTGCTTCTGAGCTACTGAACAACAAGTGCACATGAATGTTTTTAACTGTGTTTCTTAATTTGGGTTCCCAAGAATAATGCTTGAAATAATGACGAGTGCAAGTAGGTATTAGGATAACACTAGAGCAGTTATGGAGGGCAAGCAGATCGAGACAGGAAAGGAGGAAAATGACAGCAAAGGATGAGCAATCTATTGTTATTGCTCTAAGGAACGGTTACTAGAACCCCCTAGAGACCCTCTGTTAATATTCCCTGGTGGCTCAGACCGTAAAGAATTTGACTACAGTGCAGCAGACCTGGATTCGATCCCTGGGTTAAGCATATCCCCTGGTGAAGGAAATGACTACCCACTTCAGTATTCTTGCCTGGAGAACTCCATGGACAGAGAAGCCTGGAGGGCTATAGTCCATGGGGTCACAACTGAGAGGCTGACACTTTCACTTTCCCACTTTCAGAGACCCTCTGAAGAACTGTGTAGAACAGACTTTGGAATTGTCCTGCAAACTATAGGAATTTGGAATGTTTACTCACTGACTCTCATCCATAGTGGCATAGTCATTCCCAGTAGTCAATATCCTTGGACTTCTGTGAGATGTATTCAGGGAACTGAGGGGTCCAGTTCAGCTATAGAAAAAGGCAGCAGAGAAAGATCACACAGCATTTTTCAGATGGAGCAGTCAGTGTATAAGACATTTCCACCAGGACTGTGATGGAAACAGAGGTGTGCAGAGGGGCATAAAGACCATGTTTTACAGTAAGATAGTTCATAATATATTTTTAAAATATCCTATACCATGTTAAAGCAAACATAATCTTAGAAAATTAAGTGCTTAATAATATATTATAAAAGGGAAATAAACCATTTCTATAAAGGATAGACTTTCAAGAGTGCTTCCTATGTTCTTTTACATAAAGTGCATTTCATAAGATATGCAATACATTTGTCATTAATTTATTCATTCATTCAATCTATGTGTATTGAGAGATGACTATAATCAGGCACAGTTCCAGGAAAAAAATAAAATGTTAGAAACAAGATAGATAAGAAACTATCTTCCTTAGCTAAGCTTTTATTTGATGGGAAGGGAATCCCAGGTCTTATATTGTGTAGGAGCTATGAAAAGTTGGGTTCTAACCATTAGTATAATCTAGCAAACATTCACAGATTAACAAGGCTATGTGAAATCTTATTTTCCTAAATAAAATTTAATATATCTAATGTTACATTCTGTGTATTCACCTATAAATAAAGCACAGTGTGTGGCCAGGTCATGAAATTATATTTGATAGGCCAACCAGTCGATCCTAAAGGAGATCAGTCCTACGTTTTCATTGGAAGGACTGATGCTGAAGCTGAAACTCCAATACCTTGGCCACCTCATGTGAAGAGTTGACTCATTGGAAAAGACCCTGATGCTGGGAGGGATTGGGGGCAGGAGGAGAAGCGGGCAACAGAGGATGAGATGGCTGGATGGCATCACCGACTTGATGGATATGAGTTTGAGTAAACTCCGGGAGCTGGTGATGGTCAGGGAGGCCTGGCGTACTGTGCTTCACGGGGTCGCAAAGAGTCGGACACGACTGAGCGACTGAACTGAACTGAACTGAGTTCCATTTTATTTTTAGTTCTCCTGTATAGAATATCAAATTAAATACTTATATCTAACACATCTTATGCCATTAGTTTGAAGGCAATTGAATGAGTTAAGTGTAAAGGTAATTGAATGAGCTCCTTGAGTTACGTTTGAATATAAGTTGTACTGGAAATAATGGCATCACCAACTGACTGACTCTTGTTTAACAGACAGCTAGGATAACGGAATTTATATATTCAGAAATTTGAAAGAGATTAGATGAAAGGAGAGTAGGAAAAAAGTTCAAGTTAATAATGAGATTTGAAAAATGATTTGTAAAGCTTAACTCCTTACTTAGACTGACATGTTATATGTCAGTCTCCCTATAGAAAGTCAAGTATGTTATTGTCCAGGAATAATTTTATGTGTAAGGAACTTGGTGTGGGAATTAGACAATGGAATCTGGGATGTAAGGTGTCTCTGTCTCTCCAGGTATGGTGATTATAGGTAAGTCATTTGCTATGTCTCAGCTGCTTCATTAAGCTAACACATCTTAACTTCTCAAAACAATCTTGAAATTTCACAGTTAAAATTTTCTTCATAAATTCCCCATCTCCATCAATAATTCTTGAAAAAAAAGACTGATAAAATCATAGTTTACATTGGTAGGATTTTGTTGGCTTCTATTTAAGCTAGAAAATCAATTTGAGAAACAAATATATATATATATATGTATATATAATGCTAAAAATGTCACTTTATCCTTTTCCTACTTATTTGCACAATGCATATGGGTCAAAATTTACAAAGTGAGGAAATTAAAAATCCTCCTGCTTAAATTAAAAATTAAAAATTCAGATGAAATTAAATTAAAAGTTAAATGAAAAAATGAAATTAAAAATCCAGAACTGCTCAATTGGTGTGACATCTGCTAAATATACATCATTTCAGGATGAGCAACCATGTATCATAACTTAGAAGAGTTGGCAAATAAGGAAATGATAAAGCACAATTTTAAAATATTTCTAATGTCTTTTCATTATGGCTGTGAATGGAGAAAAACCAAAACCTGTTTTGAAAAATTTAAAGAACACTTTTGTATGTTCTGAGGCTTTAATAATTCTTCAGCTTGAAAGAAGTATTTTTACCTTTAATCTCAATGATGGAGTTTTATGGTTCCATGTTTGAGTCACCAACAGATGGTGCCATTTTTTCAACTACTGTCTTTTAGCTCAAATGTGGGACATTCTTCTACTTTTGTTCTGTGATATCGAAACTGCCTGTCAGCAAGTCTTTTCCTTTCTTTCTGACTGTCTAATAATTCTCTTAATAGAGGAACCAGGTGGAGATGGGTAGACAGGAGGGTCAAGAAAGGACATAATCTGTATTATTGGGCTGCTGATTCAAACAGCTTCTCCTCAAAAATTAACATTCTACTGGCAACATCAGAGCAACTGTTGGCCCCAGTTCCAGCTTCTTTCACTCATCCCAGGGCTGACTTTATATCCCTCCCTCCCAGGGGTACCAGCAACAGCCAGGCAACACCCCATCTGGAGAGGTCTCAACCCCATGGTCAAGAGGTTTCTCTCCAATTGTACAGGTTTCCCTAAACCCAGGTTCCTCTAATCTGATATGTATGATATCTGAGTCTTCTTCTTTGCTTTTCCAACCACTCAGCATCCATTAAAAAAAAAAAAAAAAAGTCCCTTCATTAAATTAGAGATATCAAGAAAATAAGAGATACCAAGGGAACATTTCATTCAAAGATGGGCACAATAAGGACAGAAATGGTATGGTCCTAGCAGACACAGGTGATATTAAGAAAAAGTGGCAAAAATACATAGAAGAACTATACAAAAAAATATTAATGACCAAGATAACCACGATGGTGTCATCACCTACCAATAGCCAGACATTCTGAAATCCGAAGTCAAGTGGGCTTCAGGAAGCATCACCACGAACAAAGCTAGTGGAGGTGATAAAATTCTAGTTGAGCTATTTCAAATCCTAAAAGATGATGCTGTGAAAGTGCTGCACTCAATATACCAGCAAATTTGCAAAATTCAGCAGTGGTCACAGGACTGGAAAAGGTCAATTTTCATTCCAATCCCAAAGAAAGGCAATGCCAAAGAATGTTCAAACTACTGCAAGATTGCACCCATTTCACATGCTATCTAAGTAATGCTCAAAATTCTCCAAGCCAGGCTTCAACAAATGTGAACCATGAACTTCCAGATGTTCAAGCTGGATTTAGAAAAGGCAGAGGAACCAGAGATCAAATTGCCAATATCTGCTGGATCATCGAAAAAACAAGAGTTCTGGAAAAACATCTATTTCTGCTTTATTGACTACACCAAAACTTTTGACTGTGTGGATCACAACAAACTGTGGAAAAGTCTTAAAGAGATGGGAATACCAGACCTCCTGACCTGCTTCCTGAGAAACCTATATTCAAGTCAAGAAGGAACAGTTAGAATCAGAAATGGAACAATGGACTGGTTCCAAATCAGGAAAGGAATACGTCAAGGTGGTATATTGTCACCCAGCATATTTAACTTATATGCAGAGTACACCCATGCGAAATGCCAGACTGGATGAAGAACAAGCTGGAAGCAAGATTGCCAGGAGAAATATCAATAACCTCAGATATGCAGATGATACCACTCTTATGGCAGAAAACCAAGAGGAACTGAAGAGCCTCTTGATGAAAGAGAAAGAGGAGAGTGAAAAAGCTGGTTAAAAACTCAATATTCAAAAAAATAAGGTCGTGGTATCTGGTCCCATCACTTTATGGCAAATAGATGGGGAAAAAAGAAAACAATGAGAGACTTTATTTTCATGGGCTCCAAAATAACTGCAGATAGTGACTGTAGCCATGAAATTAAAAATTATGGCAAACATAGGCAGCATATTAAGAAGAAGGCACATCACTTTGCCAACAAAGGTCTGTATAGTCAAAGCTATGGTTTTTCCAGTAGTCATATATGGACGGGAGAGTTGGACCATAAAGAAGGCTGAGACTGAAGAATTGATGACTTTGAACTGTGGTGCTGGAGAAGACTCTTGAGAGTCCCTTGGACTGCAAGGAGATCAAATCAGCCAATCCTAAAGTAAATCAGTCCTGAATATTCATTGAAAGGACTGATGCTGAAGCTGAAGCTTAGATCCTTTGGCCACCTGATGTGAAAATCCAACTCACTGGAAAAGTCCCTGATGCTGGAAAGATTGAGGGCAAGAGGAAGAGGGGGCAGGTGAGGATGAGATGGTTGGATGAGATCATTGACTCAGTGGACATTAGTTTGAGCAAACTCTGTGAGATAGTGAAGGGCAGGGAAACCTGATGTTCTTCAGTTGACATGACTGAGCAACTGAACAGCAATTGATATGCAGATTATTTGTGAACAAGTATACACAGACACACACAGAAAGACAAGCTTAAATATACATAGAGTAAGGTGATTTTTCTATTGATTCAAAAATTAATTTGGTTATAATAATCACATGGAAACTTACATTACCATATGTAAAATAGATAACCAATGGGAATTTGCTGTATGTCTCAGGTAACTCAAACAGAGGCTCTGTATCAATCTAGAAGGGTGGGATGGGGAGGGATGGAGGGAGGTTCAAAAGGGAGGAGATATATGTATACCTCTGACTGATTCACGTTGAGGTTTGGCAGAAAACAACAAAATTCTGTAAAGCAATTATCCTTCAATTCAAAAATAAATAAATTTTTAAAATCACAAGTATTAGTTTGTAAGACTGTTGAATAAAAATAATCTATCCTGTTGCAAGCATTTTATCATTTACTTTTAGTGTTTTAATAGAAACAAAATACTAGTTACTTAATTTTCAGAAGAGTATAGATTTCCAGCTTCAGAGTAATATGGAAAGTACTATTACAACACAGGAGGCATTTTTGTTTAATGCAAACTTAACTCTCTCTTAAGTAGGGCAAAATCATTTTGAATTCCCAGGTGAAATCTGCAGAACAGTTCATGTTTTTTCAACAACTGTTAATAAGATATTTTATGGAGGAAATGAGAAATGTATGAATCTAGATTTTACCCTTTACCTTCTAAAATAGTAGAAATTACTAGCATGTCTGCTGATGGGTAGGAAAGGGGAAGAACTAAAATCAGAGGCCATTTCACATATTAATATTTTAACAGGACAAAAAATGAGCTATTTTAAAATTTTTTGTGAAAACCAAACCAAACAGATAAACTACTACATGTTAATGTCATTGGACAATCTTCTATCAAAAACTGCAGGCAAAGAATTGCAACTAAGATGATTTGACTATCCTATAAGTGATTCTTTTTTTTCTTCCTATACGTGATTCTTATGGGAATTTCCCTAATGATAAATGGAAATTGTGTTGAAATTTTAACACACTTGAAATCAAACAACTAGAAATAAATGTTATGGGAACCTACACATGGCATGGAAGAATCTTAAAAAACTATGTTTTCCAAAAGGACTAATGTAATGTAAGGCATGTGCTATAGGGAAGAACTCTCTCCAATATTTCTTTAAATGAGTAGAATTTTATTGCAAATATTAATACATGTGTGTATGTACTATAGGATGGGCAGTGGACACCGAACGCTGCAATCAATGGGCAGAGAATGCTATGAATAGAACGCAGTTGATAATATAAGGTATATTTGGGCTTCATTGGTGGCTCAGATGGTAAAAACTCTGCATTAAGAGAGAATAAGTTATTCAGTTCAGTGTCTTCTTGTTTTCTGACTTCCTATTTCAAAATAGAATTTTGTCCATAATGATTTTTCCATACATTTTTAGCTTTTTTGGGGTTTGCAGAAGAATGTATATGCACTAGCAACCTAATTCTAAGAACTCCAAATATGCTTTTTGAGCAATACATTCATAACTAAAGTTTAACTTAGATCAGCCATGCCTTTTCCTTAAAAAATGTGTTACAGGTAGAATACTCAGATCATGGCATCCAGACTCATCACTTCAATGCAAATAGACTGGTAAACAATAAAAGCAGTTACAAATTTGATTTCCTTAGGTTCCAAAATCATTACTGACTGCAGCAATGAAATTAAAAGAGACTTGCTCCCTGGGAGGAAATTTATGACAAACCTAGACAGTGTATTTAAAAGCAGAGACATCACTTTGCCAACAAATGTACATATTGTCAAAGTTGTGGTTTGTCCAGTAGTCATGTATGTCGGACCATTAAGAAGGCTTAGTGCCAAATAACTGATGCTATGAACAATTGAAGGTTAAAGGAAAAGGGAATGACAGAGAATGAGATGGTTAGATAGCATCACCGACTCAATGAAGACGAATCTGAACAGTCTCCAGGAGATAGTGGACAGGGAAGCCTAGCATGCTGCACTCCATGGGGTCACAAAGAGTCAGACATGACTTACAGACTGAATAACAATAAAATACTCATTGAAACACATTTACTGCAACATGTCTACAGAATAGTCAGACACTGGGATTTTAAGAAGTGTAATTCATGAAAAAGTGTCAATGACAACTTTTCACTGTATCTTACTGATGACATTTTCAGTTCAGTTAATTAGATTTCATTGAATGTCATATTACAAGTGCTTAAAAATAAATGACCTAAACTAAAAATCTCCCAACTAATACCCTTATACTGTAAAAAACAAAGAAGTATATTGGAGATGTTACCATAATTTTTCAACCAGATCTCATAGGATTTTTTTCTTCCAATATAGAAAGTAAGGAAATCTGGGAGATACAGGAGGAACAGGACAACAAACAGAAGGAAAACAGGATGAGGAGGACAGCAGGAGGAAGGGGGAGAGAAGAGAGGGAAGAAGCAGAGGGAGAAGGGGAGGAAGAAAAAGAGAAACTTGAACATCATTGCACCATTTTGCTAAGCAGCATTGAAAACAGTCTCTTCCTTCCTACACTAGATGTTTTGAAAGTTGCAATACTGCTTTAATTTAATATTTGCATACTCTTTAAAAATGTTATATGACAGTATGAAAAGTATTTCAATTTTCTTACAACACTTCAGTCATAAATCTAGACTTTTAGATTTATATCTTTGAGACATTCATATTGAGAGCAATGACTATTCCCAATGTGAATCAAAGGTGGGATTTGCATGTGCATTAGGAAAATTAGAAAAATGATAATGGTCATGATTTTAGTATTCATAGCACATTTCCAAGGCAATTTATGAAGACTGAGGATTTGGGGTTTGTTTTATCCCCACATTAATGTTCCTGGGTAAATCAGATCTACAACATCTTTAGTAAAGTGTATCCGTCTCAATCTAATTCATTCCACCTCTTTTTTCAGTAGAATTACTTACATGGGGAATAAGGGCAACACAAGTTTAAAATAATATGAACTTATATATGATATAAGAAAATTTTTGATTGCTTGAAGTACTATTGAACTGTGGATTTATGTATTCTGTTAATAAATATTTGCTGAATACCTGTAACATACAAAATACTTTAATAGGTGCTATGAGGGAGGAACTATTAAAAAAGCTTGTATATCTCAATGCCAAATAGTTTCACATAAATAAAGCCTTTAAATATGTACTGTTTTCCTTTTTCACTAAGTTTTCTTTTCCTTCCTTTCTTTCTTTCCTTCCTCTAACCTCATTTCTTCCTTTCATTCTTTCATTCGTTCTTTTCTTCTTTCTTTATCACTTTCTTCCCTCTTTCCTTCCTTCTCTCCCTACCTCTTTCTTTCTTCATGACTGTTTCAATGGCTACATAATCTACATCGGCACCTGGAAAGTAAATGGTGAAAGCAGCAGATCTAACATTTTGTCCCAATTTTGAAAAGACATGACCATCTCCTGGAAAGAGAAAGTCAGGTGAACTGACTGATCTACATCTCGTAAACATGGTAATTGCAGGATTCCAGGCAGATACATTAACAGCCTTTACCAAACATGGCTCTGTGGGCAATGGTGTGTGAGCTTGTGACAACCTGAGGACAATAGGGATGAACTATGATTGAGCTTCTGTGTGTGTGTGTGTGTGTGCAGGCTTCCCTGGGGACTCAGCAGTAAAGAATCTACCTGCAATGCAGGAGCCAAAGGAAATGAGGGTTTGATCCCTGGGTCAGAAAATTCTTTGGAGAAGGGCATGATATAGCAACCGACTCAAGCATTCTTGCCTGGAGAAGCCCATAGACTGATGGGCTACAGTCCATAGGAGTGCAAAGAGTCAGACACAACTGAAATAACTAAGCATGCAGGTGTATATATACACACACACACATATATATATATATATATATATATATATATATATATATAATACATATCCTTAGAGAGATCTATTTTAAGAAATTGGTTCACATGATTATAGAGGCTGAGAAGCCACATAGCCTGCCTTCCACAAGCTAGAGACCAGGAAGTCAGGCGATCTAATTTTGAAAGCCTGGGAGCCAGAGAGCTGATGGTACACATTCCAGCTGAGGTGTGAAGTCCTGAGAACCAACAGCAGGGAGGGCAAAGGACCAATGTCCCAGCTCACTCTATCAGGAAGAGAGAAAATTCAACGGCTTCCACCTTTTTCTCTGTCTAGGCCCTCAGTGGATTGGACGATGCCCACTCACACTGGGAAGAGCAAAATGCTAAATTCTCCCAGACACCCTCTCGTAGACACACCCAGAAGTGTTTAACCAGATATGGGGGCATCCTGCAGCCCTGTCAACTTGATCCCAAATTTTATCATCACAGTTCCTGTCAACATTCTTCATCAGCCCAGTATCATTCAGCGAAGATGTTAACTTATTAGCATTCTAGATCATAATCAGAACTGTAAATATTTGATCTCCCAGTTATTTCTGGGGGGTTTCCCTGGTGGCTCAGCCTGCAAAGAATCTGCCCTCAATGCGAGAGTCCTGACCTCATTTCCTGGGTTGGGAAGATCACTTGGAGAAGGATTTCTGGATAGCCAGCCAGCCAGGCCCCTGATTTGTCAGTTTTTTTCCTCTCTTCCTTTTGTTTGCTACATTCTATAAAATAACTTATAATCATAGTCTATATCTGAGAACAAAAGGTACCAAATTTCTTTTTTTATTTCTACTTCCACCTGCTAAAATTGCAGCAAAGTGCTGAATCAGAGTTGATAGAGGTCACAGAGATTCAGTATAACACAGTTAACTTTCGCTTAATTTTACAAGAAAAGAATGGTTTGATCCACTTTTGTGTTTCAATCCATTATAAGCATAGTTACAGAATTTTTAAAGGGCTCATGTATTTATTACCTTAGCTAAAGTTTAAACTCACAGAAAAGAAATCATATTATTGATATATTTTTATCCCATTCAATGCTAAGACATTTAGCATTACTTTTTATTGTCCTTTACGAGGCCAAATACATTTGTTAAAAAGGCACTGTTTCTATTCTAAGAAACTGAAATTGTGTTGATATTTATTAGGATGACCATATTGCTTCTACTTTTCAATACATTTTTATAAAAGGAATATTTTTTATCCCCTAGTATATTACTGGTACAAGCTTAGCCTGAACTGTGATTCAAAACTGTCTGACGCACAGGGAAGGATGAAAAATTAGAATTCTGTTAAGACAATGAGGAAAATCCTGGGACAAAGTCATCTCTAAGGATAAAAAAGCTGGATATAATGAACCAGCCCTAACTCATAGCTTCTGTCCTCATATTCTTCTGTAAGCCCTGGAGCAAATTTAACTAAATTCAGAAAGAACCATTTCTCTAAAACTATTCTAAGATATTGAGGCTGAAACAGCAATACGTCAGTGTATTTTAAGCCTGAATAAATGGTCTAGTCTGTCAAAGGCAGCTGAGATTTCTAGTTTGATAAAGACTAAAAAAGTACTTTTTGAGTTTAGAGAAAAGAGTTTATTTTTGACCCTAGCACAAACCCCTTTAGAATAGAGTGAGTATATAGAGGAAGTGAATGGTGACAACTCTTTCCAAAAATTTTGTGAAAAATACAGGATACTTAAGTAGGATTGTATCTTCATGGGTATTGAATGGGTACACTGAATATGGAGAAAGTTCTTTGTTTTGTTGAATGTATGCCTGCTTTTTATAACAATGGGCAGAAATTAAGTCATGTTAAATGAACAGAGAGCTAAATAGTAGAAAGAGGGAAGGCAAAGATTTTAGAAGAGAAGTGGCTAAGTGGCATGGAGACATACCAATAAGAAATATAGGGGAAAAAATCCATATCAGGTGTGGAAGGTTTAGATTTTGTCAAAAAGAGATCCCTATCCATATAACAGGGGGAAAAAAAAGAAAAAAGAAATTTATAGAATGGGTGGTCAAAATTTGCAGTTACATCTACCTTATGCCTTCAATGTTCTCTGCAAAGTAAGAAGTGAGAACATTTAGAAGAATTACAGCATAGAGATGAAGAAGGAAGCTCTGGGTAAGACATAAATTTGAAAAAATAGGCACTAGATGGCAGATATTTTAAGCAAGGGCACACCAGTTATCTCCTATGTCACCTGCACTTCCACACTGTGACCTTATCACTCATCAAGAGTTGAAGTCCATGTCTCAACCTTCCTGAATCTAATGACCGCTTTCTTCAATAAAATGCAGCCTAAATGATTCTATGCCAATGCCAGTGTTAGCCTTTAACTTCTGATTCTTCCTGGAAGCCAGCTCTCTAAAAGAATTACAGCTGTCCTGAATCCATCATGTTATGAGAAGGCAGAGCTATGAAGAGAGGCCACGGGGAATACCATGAAGAGAGAAATAAGGAAAAACACCTGAGTAAGACACCCACTTTGGATGTCCAGCACATTTAAGAATTCAGACTGCTGTATCCTGAACTATTATGTGTCTACAACCAAAAGAGACTACTTACAATGCACAGCATTATGAGATATATTAATGATAAATTATCTATACAAACACTAAGTTCTGGGGAGATTTGTCATATAGGAATAGACAACAGGAAAATAATGTGGACTATGTGGATTTGGCATGTGCTAAAGTGAAATAGTCAGAGAAATATGGTAGGATGTATATAAAGCAGTGTTGAATGCCTAAGTGTTAGTCACTCAGCCGTGTCCAGCTCTTTGTGACCCCATGGATGGCAGCCTACCAAGCTCATCTATCCATGGAATTCGATAGGCAAGAATACTGGTGTGCATAGCCATTCCCTTCTCCAGAGGACCTTCATGACCCTGGGATCGAATCCAGGTCTCCCACATTGCAGGCAATTTCTTTATCTTTAACTTATTTTGATAAACTCTAAATGCAGTTAAGTAACCATCCAGCAATAGTCATGAGGCAAGAATGAGCTCATGTGGTTGATCTAAGGTGAATGTTCAGCTAGCACAAGTATGTGAAAATGAAAATCAGTCAAGAGAGTAGAAGATCATGATTTAAATTAATATTTCAACTTAAAACAAGTATTTCATCTTCTTTGATTGCTTTCACTGTTTTTCCCCAAACTGTTCTGGCATGCCCAGAGTCTCCATCATTATGATCCTATCATCCCCAAATCTGCTTTTTCATTGAATCTGAGCACTGTCTCCCTCCATAAGAATAGTGGATGGAAATCACTAGACTTTTCCTTTGGGCTGCTGTGTATAGCTTCTAATCTTTCTCAAATGATTGACATTAATTGTAGATCATTATTCTGGGGAGGATATGTGCCTTTCAATGGGAAAACTTGGCACTGGAGTCTCTCTTTATTCCTTCTCAAGTCTAGATTTTATAATTTAAAGTCTAGAAAGTTGCATTGAATCTTGAAATGGCAGCCAGGCGCTCATAAGCAAAATTTTTCCCCTAAATAAATTTATTCTTTAATGTTGTTTTATTTTTTAAGAAACCCATCTTGTATTGTCTTATTTAGAATTATACCTGAAGACTTTAACCAGAGATGAGAGAAGCAATTTGGAACAAAAAATAGCATTCCTCTAAGTTTTATTTTTTTGTTCTTGAACAGTCTTGAGTGCATAAAACTGT
The DNA here is from genome assembly GCF_019320065.1 of Cervus canadensis. Classification (NCBI taxonomy): domain Eukaryota; kingdom Metazoa; phylum Chordata; class Mammalia; order Artiodactyla; family Cervidae; genus Cervus; species Cervus canadensis. The sequence goes on from NC_057412.1 coordinate 13,552,980, forward strand.
TGATGGTCTTAAGCAAACAACTCTACAATGGTATATCACACCTACATTTTCACCACACTTCTGAACTGTGAGTCACAGTTATAACTGCCAAGAAAAAAGAACACTTTGAATTTTAATAACTGATTTTCCCTGTTTTCTGTTTTGTTGGCTGCCAGAGTCCTCTTTTATGCCGAAACCAAAATAGAATGAGATTCCTTTATAATAACTTGCCAGAGGGGAGAAGCTGATATAAATGTAGCTGAAATGTTCTTTCTAGTTGTATTCTTAAAAAAGGGATTTTCCTAAAAAAAAAAAAAAAATATATATATATACAAAGAAAAATACATAAGAGTAAACATTTTGTATTAACTTTTTAAAATGAATTAAAAATTGTATTGAACATAAATTCATTCTTTGTGTTCCTCAGCAAGACACAGGAATAAATATTTTATTTAAAATGTTAATATAGCCATTCTAAGAAGTATGTAGAACCATAGGCTTTTTGCACATCAGATAAAAAAAATTGTGATCCCACTTCTATTCAGTCATGCAGCCGATGCATAATTTTTTAGTTCAGCAATTCTATTAAGTAGTGCAGGTGTGCCTGAGAAAGAATAAAATGTAAGGGAGACAATTCAGCTTCTGAGGTAGCTTAGTGACTAGAATTCATCCCTTTTCATTTTATAACACAGTCCCCACAGATATTCAGCTTTACTCTTATTTATGTAACAGGGGATTAAACAAGTCTACATTTATATTCTCTTTCCATTTACAAATGCACTATTTGGTCATCCGGTATTGTGTAACTTTTTTTTTTTTTTCCAGAAAGCAAAGACCCCACACATCATTTTCGTTTTTGATGTGGACCATCTTTAAAGATTTTATTCAATTTGTTTCAATATTGCTTCTGTTTTATGTTTTCATCTGTTTGGCCATGAAGCTTGTGGGATCTTAGTTTCCAGACCAAGAATCAAACCCACACCCCCTTGCCAAATCTCAACCACTGAACCATCATGGAAGCCCTATTACTTTGTGATTTCAATACTACTGTTTATCCTGTTACCTGTAAAGACTTTCATTCATAGATGGAAGACAAGAGGGCCACAGTATTTGTGTTATAGTAAACCAGAAATGCCTGATACTCATTCCTTTCTGTCTTAGTAGACCAGCTTTGAAAAATTATATATATATATACAGATGGGCATACACACTGATACTGATTATCTTCATTTTTAAGTCCAACATCACCCTGGCCATGGTTAATTCATTAAGATTCAGGGTTTTGTCCATTGAATGTGATTGAGCTTCTCTTCAAATAATAAACTCTGTCTCCTAGGTTTGGGACATTTCTCAAATAGAGATTCTCGGCCTCTGATGGTTGAGTATAAGAGTCAACTGCCTCGTGTAATTGTCCTCCCTTCCATAATCCAGACAAAGAGCAGGGCTGATGTAGGCTGTCACTGTGATCCCTAAAGAGTTTTATTCTTGCTGTTCAAAATGATTTCACCATCACCTGATAAAAAAAAAAAAAAAATGCCTATTTGAGGTTTCTGCTCCCTTCCATTCTTCACACAAAATGATCTCCACCTTATTGGTTAAGCACAGTTCACATCCAGACAGAATTTTGTTACAGGTCAGAGTTTTTGGTGTGACCTTTGCCTCCCACTGAAGTGCCAGACCCAGAGGTAATTCTCCTGACACTTTGGGAGAAGTCAAGGTCTTAAAGTCTGAAAATTGGTTCCAGGGTAGCACTGTCTTAAAGATCTCAATTTTGTATGAAGATGGATGTCACATTGGTAAAATAGTCTTTCAAATTCACATATTTGCAACAAATCATGATAGATAATACAATCCCTGTGTTTTACAACTGCTCAGAACCTGGATCCAGAGGGTCAGAGAACTTGCATAGTAAATACCAGAATTGGGATTCAGGCTCAGTCAAGACCTTATCTATGCACCTCCAGGCACACAGAAGTGGCAAGGGATGAAAAAATAGCAAAAAAGTAAAATGAATGTTATCTGTTCCAAGAGAAAGGAGATACAATAAATTTTTCAGTTAGGTAGATACATGTAATAAATGATATATGCTTGAGCATGAAGGGCTCTGTTTAATCAATTCAAGAATTTTCTTTCATATACATTATTATTTGTAGTAACAGTTTTAAAAGTTCCTTTCTTTGAATAATAAAAGTAATTGGCATGACCAAGGCATTTTTCTTTCTAAACCTGTTTGCCTTATTTTCAAATTAAATTTGACTTTTTATGAGAATAAAATTTACTGATTAAAAAAAAATCTCATCTTAAATGATGCAATACTTCTCTGAGATGGAGCTTAGGAGGAAATATGAAACATGGAATATTTTTAAATGAGTCAATATTAAATATTTAAGTATAATGCTGTAGCATGAGGATATTATAATTGTCACAGTGATTGTCTAGAATATAATAAAGCACTACCAGCTAAAATTTTGATTATGCATAATAACCATCAATCATTCTATAAATAACATTTAACAAAAGTATCTTTTATTGTTCTAAACCTAATCAATCAAATGACAGCATTTAGGAAATTATGTTCAGAGAGTTTTCTATTTTGGATTTTTAAAATTTATTTATTGTTTTCATTTCTCTGTAGTACATCCTGCTAGCTGAATAACTAATTCATTGTTTGTTATTATTGATTTTCTTGGTAGCTTAGATTCTTTAACCAGTGATCATCAATTGCATACTTAAAATCAACCATATTTTTACACTGAAGCTTAATTTAATGAGCTAGTCAGTTGCTCAGTCATGTCCAACTCTCTGTGGCTCCGTGGACTACAGCACACCAGGCTTCCCTGTCCTTCATTACCTCTCCGAGTTTATTCAAACTCATGTCCATTGAGTCTGTGGTGCCATCCAACCATCTCATCCTCTGTCGCCCCCTTCTCCTCTTGCCCTCAATCTTTCCCAGCATCATGGTCTTTTCCAATGACTCAGCTCTTCACATCTGGTGATCAAAGTATTGCATCTTCGGCATCAGTACTTCCAATGAATATTCAGGATTGATTTCCTTTAGTATTGATTCATCTGATCTCCTTGCTGTCCAAGGGATTCTCAAAAGTCTTCTCCAGTACCATGGTTCAAAAACATCAATTCTTTGGCACTCGGCTTTCTTTATGGTCCAACTCACATCTCCATACATAACTACTGGAAAAAGCATAGCTTTGACTATATGGACTTTTGTTGGCAAAGTGATATCTCTGATTTTTAATATACTGTCTAGTTTTATCACAGCTTTTCTTCCAAGGAGCAAGTGTCTTTTAATTTAATTTAATTCCATGGCTGCAGTCACTATCCACAGTGATTTTGGGTCCCAAGAAAATAAAGTCTGTCACTGTTCCTATTTCTTTCCCATCTATTTGCCATGAAATGATGGGACCATATGCCATGATCCTAGTTTTTTGAATGTTGAGTTTCAGGCCAGCTTTTTCACTCTCCTTTTTCACTTTCATCAAGAAGCTCCATAGTTTCTCTTCTCTTTCTGTGAAAGGTAGTGTCATGAACATCTGAGGTTATTCATATCTCTCCCAGAAATATCAGGGTGGTGGTGTCATACATATCTGAGGTTACTGATATTTCTCCCAGAAATCCTGATTTCAGTTTGTGTTTCATTCAGCCTGGCATTATGCATGATGTACTCTGCATATAATAAATAAGTCAAATAAGAAGGGTGTCATAGATATTTTACATAACACAATATAGTCAAAATACTATTGTTTCAAAATAAAATCAATACAAAAATCATAAATTAGCTATTTTACGTTATACTATATATAAAATTCATTGTATGTTTGCATCTCAATATGACTTAGCCACATTTCAAGTGCTTAATATTCACATTTGGCTAGTGAATGCCACATTGAATAGGCAAATCTAGAAAGCAAAGCAGTGTCTTTAGATTGCTTCAAAAAATGCATAAAAATAGTTCCTTAACAATAAACTAAGTGATCAAGCACTCTCACTTTCGCTAAATGTTAACATTGTTTTTAATTTTTATAGTGGAAAATCTTCCAACCAATTGAAAAGTAGACTCAGTTATATAATGGACCCCTTGTGTGTATTACTGAGCTTCCATATTTATCCACTGATGGTGGTATTTAATCTCAATTCATGTCTCATCTTCATTTCCACCCACTCTCACCCTCTATTTTTATTTATGAAATGAATTAGACATCAACATTTCATTCATATCATTAAGTATTTATCTCTAAAAGATAAGTGGTTTAAAAATATGACCATAGTATCATTAATTCATCTAAACAATGTGTCCATGTTTTCACACTATTCAGTACTGAGTGTCAGTGTTCAAATTCCAAAAATTTCATGTGTCACATCTTTTAACAATGCTTTAAAATATTTAAACTGATTTTTCTTTTTTTTTTTCCTCTTCAGACTCTCAATCATTCTCTCTCTTATCTTTCCCCATGTCTCCTTTTCATTCATTTGTGAAATAAACTGTAAAAATTGTTTTTAGTATTTCCGTTTTATTTTTACAAATTTTCTTTCTGTAGTGTCTCCCACATTCTGAAATTGGTTGATAGTCCGGCTGTAGAGTAATGAAGTAGCTTCCTCTGTTCACTGTTTTCCCTACATATTGGCCGATAGATCTAGATTCAGTTTCAATTTTTGCAGAGATTATTTTATAGCACATCTGTATGCTAATCAGTCTTTTCAACAGGAGATGTATGTTTTCCATTAGGCAACACATATCATCTGCTTGTCTTTTTTATATGATATTAGCAGCTATTTGTGATTAATGCATAGCTCTGTTGCGTCATTGAGGATTACAAAAAAAATTTAGTTCAATTGTTCATTGTTCATATATTACCCAGGAAATTTCTATAAAAAGAAATTCTCCATCATTTCCTGCTTGAATACCCAGTAATATGTACAATCCCTAAGGGAAAGACTTAAGTACTTCTTTGACTTTATCAGCTTTCAACATAATTTCTCCTCAGACTCATAAAATGAATGTTTTAAAATTTTAGTTAGTTTATGGATATAAAACAAAAGATTTGTTTTTTGTGATGTCAAAGATGTGCCATCTTTGGCGAGTGAAAGCTCTTTCTAATAGGTTCCTGTGTCTTTTTAACCTGATTCTTGCCCTGTCCAGAGCTCCCTTGCCATCTGATATTAGGATATTGCAGACTCATCTTGTGTATTATCTAGCCCAGAGCTAGAATGAGACATTTCTTTTCCGTATTCTGGGTTATCTTAGTGGAAGATCTATTTGGACACTAACTAGAGTTGCTATTGGCCTTCCCTCATGGTTCAGCAGGTGAAGAATCCTCCCGCAGTGTGGAAGACCTGAGTTCGATCCCTGGTTGGGAAGATCCACTGGAGAAGGGAACTGGCTAGCCAAACCAGTATTGTGGCCTGGAGAATTTCATGGACTATATAGTCCATGGGATCACAAAGAGTCAGACACGACATGACAGGACTGAGGGACTTTCACTTTCAGAGATGCTATTGCTAGGGGATAACGCATTATTTTGAAGTCTTTTTCAGTAGAAAGTGCTAGAAAAAAATTTACCCTGCTTGCTGGTTTCAAAGTAAAGCACATAATGAGTTCACAATAATATATCTCATTTAAAATGCAGATTATGGGATGTTTACTTAACCTGTTTTATCGTATATTTGCATCTCTTTTACCTATGCTGAGTGGCTCTTTATGTAGAACACTGGGGGTGAGAAAATTAAATCATGATACAATTTCTCAATTTTTAAAGCGTTTAACAAATACAGGACTCTCCAAAATTAAAATATCAAATCACTGAAGGCGGCAGTTTCAGGACAGGTCCAGGTGTAGTGGAGAAGACTGCCTAGGCAGAAGCGGCAGCCTGGGGGCGGGGAATTTAAAAAAAAAAAGAAAAATCGAACCACTTAAAACAATATAATTGTTTTAAAATTAATACTTTTGAAATACTTACTTTTGTTCCACTATAAATTTGTCGTCAAATTACTATGCTTTAAATTCATTTGGCACAATTTTACCGGTGTGGATATGACTAACTGTGTGTATTTATATTCTTTGGCTACATTTTACTTTTGATTTTATTATTTTCCCTTTTTTAGTGTAACTTTAATAATTATATGAAATATTTGCATGGCTCTAAACTAAAATTTGCAAGTGAAATCTAAAATAAAATTGACAAAAAAGGACTATTTAAAGAAGCCTCGTTTTTAAGATAAGATAGTCCCCTATGTCTTTTTTCTTTCCTTATATGTAACCTTTATCTTTATTTCATTGACTCTTCTTTCATGATTCTTTTATTATAAGCAAATATTTTTGTATTCATCTTTCTCAGATAAACTCAAGTATACCATAAATCATATAATAATGTATAGATATAAGAAGTATGATTTTTCAAATCAGAAATATTTTAAAAAATAATGTTTTTGTGTGAAATGAAGTAGTAAGAGACTGTCTTTCATATTTTGCCTTGCCTGTTGTAAACTCTAACAAATAAGGACCTCATAGATAACCAAAATTTTTAAATTTTATTGTCTCCTTATGATGGGAAGGCTACACACTTTTTAATAAATTGTAAGCTTTTTATTGGGATATATATATATAATATATTTGAACTCAGAGCAATCTTTCAGAGAAAGGGACAGATATGTGACATTTGGTTGTCATCTAGAGGTGGAAAAATAATGGCCATTGGGTTTGCTACATTTTGGAAATTGAAGTATGGCTTCTAAAATCTTATTTCCTCTGCATTTGAGAATACACCTTTGCCAGTAGGCAGTAGATATTAAATTCAGCAAGAAACAGTTATCTTATATACATATATTATACTCAGTTAAGCTCTGCTTTTTAAAATACTATTTATTAAGATGCTTCATTGTATGGATGATAGAGCCAAGTGACAACATTTTGCTTTAAGTAATGTAAACCAGCTCAGAAGTGCTATTAAGTTGTGTCTCTGAGTTGCTCCAGTCATAGCTGATTATCAAAGAATTAGTTTCAAATTATATCTATTTGTTTTCTCTCAAATTTAAAAGAGAGAAAGTATGTTGATCACTGAGTTAGTGTGTGATTTGCTTCAATCAGAGAATTTTGTCGGGTATTTGTACCTACTCTCTGCAATGAAAATTCGGATATCCCAAATGCCTGGAAACAATTTTCATGTTGCCTTTTATTTGTTGTTGTTGTTTTTCAATCACAAAGTCATGTCTGACTCTTTGAGACCCCATGGACTGGAACATGCCAGACTCCTCTGTCCTCCACCGTTTCCTGGAGTTTGCTCAAATTCATGTCCATTGAGTCAGTGATGCCATCTAATCCTCTTATCTAGTGGGCACAGTATTTGACTTTGAAACTTGTATATGTTGCATACATGTAAAAGATTAATCTATTCCTGTCCTCAAATGAGGTATTACATGAAGTCTAGCAGATTTTTTATAAATGTGTTAGCTTTAGCCAAAATGAATATTATTTTAAAAATCTGTTACATTTAATAACTCATTTGAGGTCAGGAATAGATTGATATTTTGCATATATGTAATATACATAAGTTTCAAGGTCAAATACCCTGCCAACTAGACTATGCATTTTTAAAGTAAACACCTAGAAAATCAATTCTCTCTCAGTTTTCTACTCTTTATATTATAGTACTCAAAAATGTGAACAAGGACTCTTTTGTTAAAAATAAAGGAAAACTCTCAGCAACAGCCTGGAGTGTTGGGTACTTGTAAAGGGTACTTTAATGTGGGAGAGAAAACTGTTCTGAAAGAGAAATTCAGGCCATACAAAATGCAACTTTTCTTTTAATCCAGATATTGATCTCTGCTGAGTCTTATATTTTCCCACTACAGAGATATACATTTCATTCAGGAAACCATCTTTGTAAAACATCAGCATATTCAGACAGAGACCAAAAGATGGCACAAATGATGGTGATGAATCATGTTTTTGAAAATCCCATGAATTTATAAACTGCTTCTCCAACCAGTTGATTTTGGGGAATCCAATTAAAGGAGTGAAGTTAAAAGCAATTGGGAGTCAGGTCCAAAATCAAAGCAGTGTTTAGCTGAAAGTGCATGCATAGTATATAGGCAACTAAACATTAGACAGAGTCACTGTATCAGACTTTACTGTAAAGAAAATATTTATTCATTTCCTCCATATTGTAATTTTTAAATTATATGTGATTATTTTCTTCCATTAATATAGATAATTCAAAGCTGAATCTAATCTAACTTTTTTAGATGCACAAAAAAATAATTAATTAAAGATTTTATGATATGCAGGAAAAAAATACCCCAAGGCTTAAAGATAATCATGACAAAAGAGATCCATTAAAATTGGGGGAAAATGCATGAGTTGAATATTCTATTTTTCCCCATTACCTCTTATACATTGCCCTTCTAACAATTAAGCTCCTTTCCATTCAGCTCTTGCAGTTATTGAATTCTAAATATTGAAGAAACTGCATTTCATTGAAAAAGGCAACACTTTCATTTTGGCATAAAAGGTTTAGTTTATAAGAGATGAAACTTTAATCTGAATTTCTCTTTAAAGGATATTGCATTTCATTATCTGGAAGACTTATATATAAATGGGAAAGATAGATTATTTTTTCCAAACTCAGAATGTTTAGAGATCCCTTCAAAAAATGTTAATTTATTTTTTAGATGTGGAGATTTGGTTTTTGAATTGATAGACTGTTATTTTAGGACTAAAAGTTGGGTATCCATCAGCCTAATGTTTCATTCCACATCTTCGAATGAGTCATCTCCTTTTTTCTCCGCTATTGTTTCCAGATGTATGATAGGTGACCAAATTTTTTTATAGTAATTTTACAATGCCTCATCTAAGGAATGACTTCCCAGGTGGCTCTAGTGGTAAAGAACCTGCCTGCCAATACAGGAAACATTAAGAGATGTGGGTTCCATACCTGGGTTTGAAAGAGCCCCTGGAGGAGGACATTGCAACCCACTCCAGTATTCTTGCCTGGAGAATCCCATGGACAAAGGAGCCTGGTGGGCTACAGTTGCAAAAGAGTCAGACACAACTGAAGCAATTTAGCATGCACAGAGGAACATTGACAACTATTTTCACTGTTTCAGCTCCTAGTCCGTCTATTAAAGTAAGAAATAAATGGAATTCATTAGAGACATTAACTCAGTTCAACCCATCTTATCTACACTGTGTTAAAGTTCCAAGATGACTGTCAGAGCTGACTACCGTTTCTGCATGCAGCCCCTTCCTTCCATCTCTGCATGCAGACCCTTCCTTCCATCTATAAAAGCTCCTGCCCACTGATTGTCGGTGGGGGAGAGTCAGCCTTTGGACAGACACCTGCCCTCCTCCACCAAGGCTGCCAGCATCCAAAATAAAGCAAACTTTCCTTTCCACCAACCTGACCTCTTTATTGGCTTTTGAATGGTGAGCAGCTGGACCCCCACTTTTCAGGAACACTAACACCTTTTGTAAAAGGGGCAGAGAATATATGTGTACCTATGGCTGATTTATGTTGATGTATGGCAGAAAAAAGCAAAATATTATAAAGCAATTATTCTTTCATTAAAATAAATAAATTTTTTAAAAAGCTACTCTTTAAAAAAATCTGATCATGGAAAAAGGAGTTTCAGTAACATAACTCATTTCTAGCATCTTCACAATTTTCATGTCTCATTTTGTGGATTTTACTGTTTTAATCAAAATCATTTCTTATCACCATCATCAGTTGGACCTGTTAAGAGATGACCAATTCTGACACTAAAAGGGTATCACAGTGCATATTAAATTTTTGCTCCATTTCAACTTTTAGATAATTTTTGTTAACATTATATTCTTTTGACAAACGATATTGTGTTTCCATCTTCAATCAATATTCTTTGTCTTTTGAACACATTATGTAAGAAGAAAAAAAAAAAGAAGACAGAAAGAGAAGTAAGAAAGTTCATCATCTCTAGCCATGTAGCATTACTAAGACATCAGTCTAGCAGTTCAAGAGGAATCTCTTCCCCACTCTTAAACAGGAAAATAACACTAGTTCAATTTCTACTGAAACATTATACCCAGTTTAAAGGAACATGCAAGAATCTAATAAATGGAGGAGGGGAATCATATCATCAATTTGATCTGACTTTTATGTGGTCTGTCTACAAAAATCTGTGGACTAGAAAAAAAGAAAGATACAGCTCCAAGGACAATGAAGATGAAGAAATACCCTGCTCAAACTGATCTTCCAAAGTCTGTAACAGTAGTATCTGAATAATTGGATTCACTACCACACAAAGTCCCAGAAAATCTGGAGTGGAGAATAAATTACCTTGTACATCCTCTTTTGTACAATGGGTAAGCCTTATATTATTCATCATCATTAAGGAAGTGTAGTGATAACCATAAGTGAGCCCTTAGAAGCCAATACTCAGAGGTAGGACATTGGGTAATGTAGCACCTTGGGTAGTGATGTAGATAGCTTTAAAAGAATGGTGTCAAGGAACAGGGAGGAAAGAAGTTTTATATAGTTTTAATGCAAACACATTCCAAAGAGCCATGAACCCGTACTGTCTTTTTTCAATGGAGATGATATGAAGTTACATAACAACTACATTTCTGACAATAAAATGTGCACACACACACATGTGCACACACATACACACAGATAGTCCCTCTACCAGCATAGGAAAAGACACTTCGTGGACACTGGAAAAGTCTTCACAGGCACTGATTGAATGACAAACATGTCAGTGCCTCTTATCTAGTCTTTATTTTAAATCTTCATTGATAAATCACCCTAACTTACATTGGTCATGCATTTTGTAATAGATTTTATAGTCAAGTTGTTTACCCAGCAAGCATTGTCCTTGCCCTGACCATCCTGTATGTGGCCCTGACCTAGTCACAGGTCTGGTCTTCTATTATACATGAGCACACGCTCAGTCACTCAGTCATGTCCAACTCTTGTGACCGCATGGACAGTAGCCCACCAGGCTCTTCCATCCATGGACTTTCCAGGCAAGAATACTAGAGTGGTAACCCTTTCCTACTCCATCTATTACACATAGTTTGGCTCCATAAAGAAAAATACCAAGATAGCAGGTTCAAACTAAAACCATCTCCACGCAAAAGCTCACTGTTAACACTAAACTAATTAGAAGTCTATGTCAAAAAAAAAAAATCTATGTCAAATTAATTTCACTATTCCAGGAAATGTTTCACCCAGGGACGTGAAATTACAAATTATGCTGTTTATTTTCGGAATTTCCCAAATATCTTTCTATTCAAACACTAGCCTAACCACATTGTCAGGTTAATAGACCTCTCTCAGAGCAATTGTCATACTGTTTTAAATTCATTTCATAACTCTCAACTCATTCAGAGCACTATAACTTAACAATTTTTTCACAAATTCTGATTAGGAGTCTAATTTGAAAAACCCACCTTAAACCAATCCAAAACTCTTATAAATATTCTGTCTTTGACTTCTCTTCCATATGCTATCCAAACTCTACAACAGCAGAATAATAGTGTTTCTTACTGTGGTAAGCAATTAACCTTGGGTGATTTTAGTGGTGTCTATGGAAAACTGGGTATTTACATACACTCAAATGCTTGAATAAAAAAGTGAATCAATGGATGCGAAAATATGTATCCTCTTTGAAAGAAGACAACTTTGAAACACATAATAATATTTTAAATTACATTTTACAATATTTATTAGAGGCTGACTACTATAAATGGGCCAATGAAGGATCTTTGTATTTTCAGGATAGCATTTGCAAGAGAGAGGTGTCTTATGTGAATTCTATCTCCATAACCTCTATGTAAAAATAATACTATTACAAGGAAAGAACTCTAAAAAATTTACTGCCAAATAACCATAGAAAAGTTATTTCCAGGCAAACTATGAATAGTAATTTTTAAAAATTTATTACACAATAAGAAAAATTAGGCTTCTTCTAATGCATATGAAATCATTTCAAACACTGATCCCTCTTCTTTGAAGCTATTTTAAGAATTGATTTCTAAAGTTCATCTTTCCAGTTTAATATCATGTTAATTAACATCTTAAAATATAGAGCTTGCAAAATATCACTACTTCAATATTAATTTTCCTTCCTGGAGACCTTCTAACTTAAAAAAATATTCTAATATTCATATCTCATTGATTTACATGATTTAGTCTGTCAAAGGTATGTGAAATAGCTGGTCTCACTTTTGCCCACAGAAAACTGTGTAGTATCCATAAATTTTAGCTTCCGGTTTTGGCTGCCAATATGGTTGTAAGGGGGGATGAGACTCATTCTGTGCCCTAAAAAAAAAAAACAAAACAGAACTTTATAATACAATTGCTAAGTGTAACAATTAAAATTGATATTTGGAACTAGAAGAGTAACACTTATCCAAGCCCTAGAGATGTACAGTAGAATCCTCCTGAAAAATTTCTAGAAAATGAGATACTGCTTGACCATATTCTATCATATTGGATTTTATGTAGTCAAAAACTCCAATGTTTTCTGGCTGCCTAGTAATGAAAAGCATCCCATCCATAATCAACAGGACCTCATGATGATGTTGTTCAGTTGCTCTTTGTGACACTATGAACTGCAGCGCCAGGCTCCCCTGTCCTTATGATATCTGTAACTAAATCATCAAAATATACATTTAATAGTTTTACTTCTTCATTGGCATATTTCATTTGTTTCTTCTTAAAAATCATTGTGACTTGCTTAGTTTTTAAACATGTATTTAAATCTCTCAGCTATATACTTTACTTTCATTGAGCTTTTATTTTTTTAAAAATAAATATGTAAGTTTTTTTCCGACATAGGTTTACCGTGTTGCTTCCTTCTCTCTCTCTTTCCAAAATGTGTAGTTAAATCACTTTCCAAGTACATCGTGTGTGTGCTTTTACTCAGGCAAGTCCAACTCTCCACGACCCCGTGGACTATACCTGCCAGGCTCCTCTGTCCATGGGATTCTCCAGCAAGAATACTGGAGTGGGTTATCATTTTCTTTGCCAGGGGATCTCCCCCACCCAGGGATTGAACCCCCATCTCCAGCAATTCCTGCATTGGCCCGGGGAGTCTTTATCACTGAGCTATCTGGGAAGACAAGTATATACCATTATACATTGGAATTTCCTTTGCTTTTGTGTGCAAGGGCTTTTAATCACCCTTCAAATCTCAAAATAATAATTGGAAAACGCAGATGATTTTGAATTGCGTGCATAACATTGATGGGTTGTAACTGGTATGATTACCTCTTGCTTCTGGCTGGTGGCCAATATCTCTTAATTCTTCTCATAGCAGATTTCCATTAAACAACAAACCACATGCTTCAGAACATGTGCTCGAATTTCTTTAAAGTGAAAGTGAAAGTCACTCAGTTGTGCCCATCTCTTTGCAAGTTGTCCATGGAATTATGGACATTGAATTCTCCAGGCCAGAACACTAGAGTGGGTAGCCTTTCCTTTCTCCAGGGGATCTTCCCAACCCAGGGGTTGAACCCAGGTCTCCTGCATTGCAGGCAGATTCCTTACCAGCTGAGCCACAAGGGAAGCCCAAGAATACTGGACTGGGTAGCCTATCCCTTCCCCAGTGGATCTTCCCAACCCAGGAATTGAACTGGGGTTTCCTGCCTTGCAGGCGGATTCTTTACCAACTGAGCTATGAGGGAAGCCCTCAGATTTCTTTAAAGCTTCAGGTTTATTTCTCTAAGTTCTGATTTTTTTTTTAATATATACCGAAATTTACAGCTTCCTAAATTCCATCAACTCAAGATGGAGCAAAAAAAAAAAAAAAAAAAAACCTAAAAATATCTGCCTCTGTCAAGATTTAGATGGACAACTTTGGTTGGCCAATCAGAGGAATTCACAAGAGACTTCAATTTGGAAAAAAAGAAGCACATGTTTAGCTTTGAATAGTGGTAGTGATTTTAAGATTGATTCCTATTGTATATTAGACTCTGTGACTATAGAAGCTTCCTCTAGAGCTTAGCAGAGGCAGAGGGAGATGGAATGGTTTCCTTAGCAGGCTGTTCTGTATTTAAGGAAGTTTCGTTTCATATCTGGTTTTTCAGTCCTTTCAGCAGCTCCACAGACACAAATCAGAGAGTGTGTGTGTGTGTGTTCGTGCACACCCGTGCATGCTCAGTTGTATCCAACTCTGTGTGACCCTAAGGGCTGTAGCCCACCAGGCTCCTCTGCCCATGGTATTCTCCAGGCAAGAGTACTGGAGTGGGCTGCCACTTCCTCCTCCAGGGGATCTTTCATACCCGGGGATCGAACCCACGTCTCTTGCGCTCCTGGTGGATTCCTTAGTGCTGCGCCACCAGGGAAGCCCTGAGGTGGTATGGTCTCATCAAAATTCTCACTTCAGGAAGAAATCATTTACAAGCTTATCAGTGAACATTCAGTTCCTTATATGATGTTGTTCTAAGGGCCTCAATTCTTTGTTGGCTCTTGGCCTGTGGAGGCTTGAATCCTTGTCCTCTCATGGCAGCTGTCTTCATCAGTGCACGCAAGGTGAGAAAGTAATTCAGAGAGTGTGGTAGCCCTTTGGAAGTCATGTGCTCAGTTGCTCATGTCCAACTCTTTACAACCCTATGGACTGTAGCCCTCCAGGTTCCTCTGTCCATGGGATTCTCCAGGCACGATTTCTGGAGTGGGTTGTTACTTCCTCCTCTAGGGGATCTTCCGAACCCAAGGGACTGAACCCACGTTTCCTAGTGTTTCCTGCATTGGCAGGCATATTTTTACCACTGCGCCCCCTGGGAAACCTGTAGAAGCCACAGTCTTTTGTAAATCAATCTGAAAGGGGACATCTAAATTTTATTGTGTTCTGTAGGTTAGAAGCAAGTATCGCAAGAGAAGGGTATTACTTGAGGCCTGGATATCAGGAAGAAGGATCATTGGGACTCCTGAAGTCTACCTACTACAATTAGACTTTAATCAGCCTACAGGTTATCTTATGCTTAGCCAAAACTATAGCTGAAAAACAAGTCCTTAAATAGAAAGCCATGAAAGGTAATAACAGAAAGGTAAAGCAACTCCACTTGTTAAGGCATTATCACAGCATTCACGTGGGGGAAAATTTAAACTTCACTCTTTTTGTGGATTGTACAATTAGAAATTAACAACCTAAGATATATAAAATGAAATTTAAGAACAAAAATCTATGTTATAGGAGAGGGCAATACTTTATGAAATGAAACTTTGAAATTTCAGAAAATACCACAAATTCTTTAATTACTGAGTAAAGATATATGCTCAGCTGTATATGACTCTGTGCAACCCATGGACTATAAAATGCCAGGATCCTCCGACAATGGAATTTTACAGGCAAGAATGCTGGAATGGGTTGCCATTTTCTCCTCCAGGAAATCTTAATGTCCCAGGGATCGATCCCTCTTATCTTATGTCTTCTGCATTGACAGGTGGATTCTTTACCCCTGGGATACCTGAGAACTCTGATGAAAGATTCAGTTCAGTTCAGATCAGTCACATAATTGTGTCCGACTCTTTGCAACCCCATGGACTGCAGCATGCCAGGCCTCCCTGTCCATCACAAACTCCCAGAGTTTACCCAAACTCATGTCCACTGAGTTGGTGATGCCATCCAACCATCTCATCTTCTGCAGTCCCATTCTCCTCTTGCCTTCAATCTTTCCCAGCATCAGGGGCTTTTTAAATGAGTCAGCTGTTCGCATCAGGTGATCAGAGTATTTGAGTTTCCGCTTCAACATAAGTCCTTCCAATGAACATTCAGGAGTGGTTCCCTTGAGAATGTACTGGTTGGATCTCCTTGAAGTCCAAGCGACTCTCGAGAGTCTTTTCCAACACCACAGTTCAAAAGCAGCAATTCTTCGGCACTCAGCTTTCTTTATAGTCCAACTCTCACATCCATACATGACCACTGGAAAAACCGTACCCTTGACTAGATGGAATTGTTGACAAAGCATAATGTCTATGCTTTTTAATATGCTGTCTAGGTTGCTAATAGCTTTTCATCCATGGAGTAAGCATCCTATTTCATGGCTGCAGTCACCATCTGCAGTGATTTTGGAGTCTCCAAAAATAAAGCAAGCCACCATTTCCACAGTTTTTCCATCTATTTGCCATGAAGTGATGGGACCAGATGCCATGATTTTTTGAATGTAGAGCTTTAAGCCAACTTTTTCACTCTCCTCTTTCACTTTAATCAAGAGGTTCTTTAGTTCCTCTTCACTTTCTGCCATAAAGGTGGTGTCATCTGAAGTAATTGGTATTTCTACCAGCAAACTTGATTCCAGCTTGTGCTTCTTCCAGCCCAGCGTTTCTCATGATGTACTCTGCCTATAAGTTAAATAAGCAGGGTGACAATATTCAGCCTTGGCATATTCCTTTTCCTATTGGAATTGGTCTTTTGTTCCATGTCCAGTTCTAAATGTTGCTTCCTGACCTGCATACAGATTACTCAAGAGGCAGGTCAGGTGGTCTGGTTTACTCATCTCTTTCAGAATTTTACAGTTTATTGTGATCCACACAGTCAAAGCCTTTGGCATAATCAATAAAGCACAAATAGATATTTTTTCTGGGATTCTCTTGCTTTTTCGATGATCCAGCGGATGTTGGCAATTTGATCTCTGGTTCCTCTTCCTTTTCTAAAACGAGCATGAACATCTGGAAGTTCACTGTTCACAGTTTGCTGAAGCTTGGCTTAGAGAATTTTGAGCATTACTTTACTAGCGTGTGAGATGAGTGTGATTGTCTGGTAGTTTGAACATTCTTTGGCATTGCCTTTCCTTGGGATTGGAATGAAAATTGACCTTTTCCAGTCCTGTGGCCACTGCTGAGTTTTCCAAATTTGCTGGCATATTGAGTGCAGCACTTTCACAGCATCATCTTTTAGGATTTGAAATAACTCAACTGGAATTCCATCACCTCCACTAGCTTTGTTTGTAGTGATGCTCTCTAAGGCCCACTTGACTTCACATTCCAAGGTGTCTGGCACTAGGTGAGTGATCACACCATTGTGATTATCTGGGTCATGAAGATTGTTTTTGTACAGTTCTTCTGTGTATTCTTGCCACCACTTCTTAATATCTTCTGCTTCTGTGAGGTCCATACCATTTCTGTCCTTTATGGAGCCCATCTTTGCATGACATGCTCCCTTGGTATCTCTAATTTTCCTGAAGGGATCTCTAATCTTTCCCATTCTATTGTTTTCCTCTATTTCTTTGCACTGATCACTGGAGAAGGCTTTCTTATCTCTCCTGGCTATTCTTTGGAACTCTGCATCAAATGGGAATATCTTTCCTTTTCTCCTTTGCTTTGGCTTCTCTTCTTCTCACAGCTATCTGGAAGGCCTCCTCAGGCAGCCATTTTGCTTTTTGACATTTCCTTTTCTTGGGGATGGTCTTGATCTCTGTCTCCTGTACAATGTCTGAACCTCCATCCATAGTTCATCAGGCACTCTGTCTATCATATCTAGTCCCTTAAATCCTTTTCTCACTTCCACTGTATAATCATAAGTGATTTGATTTAGGTCATACCTGAATGGTCTAGTGGTTTTCCCCACTTTCTTCAATTTCAGTCTGAATTTTGCAATAAGATGCTCATGATCTGAGCCAGTTCCCAGTTTTGTTATTGCTAACTGTATAGAGCTTCTCCATCTTTGGCTCAAAGAATATAGTCAACTTGATTTCAGTGTTGACCATCTGGTGATGTCCATGTGAGTCTTCTCTTGCATTGTTGAAAGAGGGTGTTTGCTATGACCAATGAATTCTCTTGGCAAAACTCTATTACACTTTGTCCTGCTTCATTCTGTACTCCAAGGCCAAATTTGCCTGTTACTCCAGGTGTTTCTTGACCTCCTACTTTTGCATTCCAGTCCCCTATAATGAAAAGAACATCTCTTTTGGGGGTTAATTCTAAAAGGCTTTGTAGGTCTTCATAGATCTGTTCAATTTCAGCTTCTTCAGCCTTACTGGTTGGGGCATAGGCTTGGATTACCGTGATATTGTATGGTTTGCCTTGGAATCGAACAGAGATTATTCTGTCGTTTCTGAGACTGCATCCAAGTACTACTGCCTTTCGGACCCTTTCATTGACTTTGATGGCTACTCCATTTTTTCTAAGGATTCATGCCCACAGTAGTAGATATAATGGTCATCTGAGTTAAATTGACTTCAGTGAATTTAGTTCACTATTCCAATCCATTTTAGTTCACTGATTCCCAAAATGTCGATGTTCACGCTTGCCATCTCCTGTTTGATCACTTCCAATTTGCCTTGATTCCAGGTTCCTATGCAATATTGCTCTTTACAGCATTGGACCTTGCTTCCCTCACCAGTCACACCCATAACTGGGTTTTGTTTTTGCTTTGGCTCCACATCTTCATTCTTTCTGAAGTTATTTCTCCACTGATTTCAAGTATCATATTGGGCACCTACTGACCTGCGGAGTTCATCTTTCAGTGTCCTACCTTTTTGCCTTTTCATATCAGTCATTGGGTTCTCAAGGCAGGAATACTGAAGTGGTTTGCCATTCCCTTCTCCAGTGGAACACATTTTGCCAGAACTCTCCACCATGGCCCGTCTATCTTGGGTGGCCCTACACAGCATGGCTCATAGTTTCATTAAGTTAGACAAGGTTGTGGTCCATGTGATGAAAGATACAAAGATATTTTATTGTGGGTTATCTTGAATAACACTTGGCTAAAAATAATTTGCATTATAAAAATGAGTCAAAAAAAGATACCCTAGAAAATAAAAGAGAAAGCACTGCAATCTGATGAAGTATTTGATCACAACCAGGGAAAAATTTAAGATTGTATGTTATTCGACTTACAAAGATTTTTTGTTGGCATTTATAGTAAGTCTATGAAAGAAAATACAGATTTTTGGACTTCCCCAAAGATGGTCAGAATAGCCTTTGATCAACCAAAGGTGAGTTTTTACATGCTGTATTAAGGAAAAGTGTCATTCTAACAGAGATATAGCCTTGCCTGGGAAAAGGGAAAGTAGGAATAAATACTAGTGTCATCAGTAGTAACAGCAAAAAAAAAAAAAAAAAATGGTACAAATCTTACTACATAATCAAAGGATTGCTTGAAAAAGCTTCTCATTCTTAGAAGAAACTAAACTTAGAATTTGAGAAATAGAAGAGAAGAAATTAGAATTCAACTCATTCAAAGTCTTAAATCACCTTTATATTTGGTGAAGTGAAGCATCAGGGGATCTCAGAGGAGAAAGGTATTTCTGAAAAAAAAAAATATATATATATATATTAAACAGAAATAGAAAGATATCTCCATTCTTTCATACTAGGACTGCTCAGACTGCTGGCTACAAATCTTCAAAAGATCACCAGAGTTGTTAGTACAAAATTGAGTTTATCGTCCACTACTATAAGACATTCATTTGATATAGTCTTAGTGGTGTGTCTATGGGGTAAATAACAAAGGGTTTTCAGTGTTTAGGGTGGGGATTTTAAGATGGGTCCTTTAATGGGGAGATATGATTGGAATGAGCAAATTACATGAAATAATACTTTCAGGATTAGGACACAGTGAGAGTCTTGAAAATTAGTGTGAATGAATACAAAGTTTTTCAAAATTGAATGGTTTGTCAATTTAAATAAGGGAGGTTTGTCCTGAAATGGCGGTTTTGGCTCAGATGAGTTATCTACTGTCCTGAGAAGGAAGTTACTTGAGCATTTTAGTCTTCAGATAAGTTGGTTTCCTGAAAGTTCCAGAGGTAAATAAAGACATTATTTACTGATTTACAGACTTGTCTTCTGTGGGAAAGAGTTTCCTGGAACAAATAGTAAAAATATAGGCAGTTTTAATTCTCAGTTCTAATAGTCATCTACACGTCTGCAGGCAGTATTAGTTCTCAGTATTGTTATTCCCATACTTTCAAACAAGAGAGTTTTAGTAAGTTACTATCACTTATTCTAGAATAAAACCGAAGGCAAACAGATAAGAAAAAAAAAAAAAAGAAAAGAAAGAAAAGAAATCACTGCTAGCAGAAGGGTTATTCTGAATGTAAGATAGCATCTGTCTTCTGGTCCAGTGTAGACATTTTATATATATAACACCCATTTAAGTTGATCATGAGAAAGGGGACAGAAAAGTGAGGTCTGAGTTGATAGGGGATGATAGTAAGGCAAAATGAAAGAACAATTCTCAGTTCTCAGAAGTACATGTATTAGGGGAAAATAAATGGGAAATGAGTACTATCTGAGGATTGGGTTTAATAGTAAAGTTCCCCCAATTAAAAATTAATGAATTTTAAAAAAAGAATATCAAAAGTATTTTTTAAAAAATGGGTGATTTAGTTTCATGTTTGCAACTTTTGCAATATAACCTTTGAAGAAAACAGTCTAATTATTTACATCAACCAAAGTCACACAATGAAAAAGTGGCAGAATCTATATTAGAATCTAACAGAATCTTACTTAAAAATCTATATTGTTAAGTGAGGATCATATTGTCTTATAAATGGTTATATCAAACAAACATGCATAATGGATGCTTGATTTGTTGTTGTTCAGTCAACAAGTCATGTCTACCTCTTTACGACCCTATAGACTGCAGCACACCAGGCTTCCAAGTCCTTTATCATGCTAGATATGTATATTTAGCAGATGCTTGGTAAGTAAATACATATTTTTTATTTTTTGACTTCTCATCAGAATAGCCTGTTGATCAAGCAAAGTTAGGTTTATTACCTGCTGTATTAAGGAAAAGTGTCATTCTGACAGAGATAATACTTCTGTCATCTATGAAGCTATAAAGTATCTGACTTCATACATTGATGACTTCAATGTATGAAGTCTGACTTCAATGTATGACTTCTGTCTATTAGGTATATGTGCATGCATGTGTGAAAGAAGTTAGTATTAACAGCTCATGTAATGACAGCTTATTTTGCATTTTGTGACATTAGAAGACAATGTGCTCATGGATACATATTCCGATGATACATTCTGATGTTATAGAATTATTTCCAATTCTATTTCCTAATGAGAAATGAGATGCTTTATCATTTTCCTTATTAAAAAAGTGTACATCTGTTCAAATTCCTTATTCACCTTTCTTTAAATGCTACTCAGTTCAGTTCAGTCACTCTATTGTGTCCAACGCTTTGTGACCCCATAAACCACAGCACGCCAAGCCTCTCTGTCCATTACCAACTCCCGGAGTTTACCCAAACTCATGTCCATTGAGACTGTGATGCCATCCAACCATCTCATCCTCTGTCGTCCCTTCTCCTCCTGCCTTCAATCTTTCCCAACATCAGGGTCTTTCCAAAAGAGTCAGCTCTCCGCATCACGTGATGAGAGTATTGTAGTTTCAGCTTAAACATCAGTCCTTCCAATGAACACCCAGAACTGATTTCCTTCAGGATGGACTGGATGGATCTCCTTGCAGTCCAAGGGACTCTCAAGAGTCTTCTCCAACACCACAGTTCAAAAGCATCGATTCTTCAGTGCTCAGCTTTCTATGTAGTCCAACTCTCACATCCATACATGACTACTAGAAAAAAAACATAGCCTTGACTAGATGGAACTTTGTTGACAAAACAATGTTTCTGCTTTATAATATGCTGTCTAGGTTGGTCATAACTTCCCTTCCAAGGAGTGGCCATATTTTAATTCCATGGCTGCAGTCACCATCTGCAGTGATTTGGGAGCCCAATAAAATAAAGTCAGCCACTGTTTCCACTATTTCCCAATTTATTTGCTATGATGTAATAGGATCAGATGCCATGATTTTAGTTTTCTGAATGTTGAGTTTAAGCCAACTTTTTCACTCTCCTCTTTCACTTTCATTAGCAGGTTTTTTAGTTCCTCTTCACTTTCTTCCATAAGAGTGGTGTCATCTGCGTATCTGAGGTTATTGATATTTCTCCCAGCAATCTTGATTCCAGCTTGTGCTTCTTCCAGCCCAGCCTTTCTCATGATGTACTCTGCATATAAGTTAAATAAGCAGGGTGACAATATACAGCCTTGATGCACTCCTTTTCCTATTTGGAACTACTCTGTTGGTCCATGTCCAGGTCTAACTGTTGCTTCCTGACCTGTACATAGGTTTCTCAAGAGGCAGGTCAGGTGGCCTGGTATTCCCATCTCTTTCAGAATTTTCCACAGTTTACTATGATCCACACAGTCAAAGGCTTTGGCATAATCAATAAAGCAGAAATAGATGTTTTTCTGGAACTCTCTTGCTTTTTCAATGATCCAGCGGATGTTGGCAATTTGATCTCTAGCTCCTCTGCCTTTTCTAAAACCAGCTTGGCCATCTGGAAGTTCACTGTTCACAGTTTGCTGAAGCCTGGCTTGGAGAATTGTGAGCATTACTTTACTAGTGTGTGAGATGAGTGCAATTGTGTGGTAGTTTGAGCATTCTTTGGGATTGGAATGAAAACTGACCTTTTCCAGTCCTGTGGCCACTGCTGAGTTTTCCAAATTTGCTGGCATATTGAGTGCAGCACTTTCACAGTATCATCTTTTAGGATTTGAAATAGCTCAACTGGAATTCCATCACCTCCACTAGCTTTGTTCATAGTGATGCTCCCTAAGGCCCACTTGAGTTCACATTCCAGGGTGTCTGGCTCTAGGTGAGTGATCACACCATTGTGATTATCTAGGTCATGAAGATCTTCTTTGTACAGTTCTTCTGTGTATTCTTGCCACCACTTCTTAATATCTTCTGCTTCTGTGAGGTCCATACCATTTCTGTCCTTTATGGAGCCCATCTTTGCATGACATGCTCCCTTGGTATCTCTAATTTTCCTGAAGAGATCTCTAATCTTTCCCATTCTATTGTTTTCCTCTATTTCTTTGCACTGATCACTGGAGAAGGTTTTCTTATCTCTCCTGGCTATTCTTTGGAGCTCTGCATTCAAATGGGAATATCTTTCCTTTTCTCCTTTGCTTTTTTCTTCTCTTCTTTTCATAGCTATCTATAAGCCCTCCTCAGGCAGCCATTTTGCTTTTTACATTTCCTTTTCTTGGGGATGGTCTTGATACCTGTCTCCTGTACAATGTTGTGAACCTCCATCCATAGTTCATCAGGCACTCTGTCTATCATATCTAGTCCCTTGAATCTATTTCTCACTTCCACTGTATAATCATAAGTGATTTGATTTAGGTCATACCTGAATGGTCTAGTGGTTTCCCCCACTTTCTTCAATTTAATTCTGAATTTGGCAATAAAAGAGTTCATGATCTGAGCCACAGTCAGCTCCCGGTCTTTTTATTGCTGACTGTATAGAGCTTCTCCAAGCTTCTCCAACTTGATTTCAGTGTTGACCATCTGCTGATGTCCATGTGTAGAGCCTTCTCTCGTGTTGTTGGAAGAGGGTGTTTGCTATGACCAGTGCATTCTCTTGGCAAAACTCTGATAATAGCAAATCACGTGAAAGATAAGGAAAAGAGACAATATCTCAGGTGAGAAATCCAAAGTAAATTCTCATAGTTTTTCTTAAACTGGGATTTTTGGAAAACTAGAAACAGAATAAATAATGGGAGCTTATTAAACATACAGATCCCTGGGCTGCACCCAAGATCCATTGAATTAAAAACTTGTGGTCAATCCCAATAATTGTCATTTTTTGACAATTGTCAATTGCTCCAGTTATTCTTATAACTGATAACATCTTGGGTTCCAAAATCACTGTAGATGGTGACCGCAGCCATGAAATTAAATGATGCTTGTTCCTTGGAAGAAAAGCTATGATCAACCTAGACAGCATATTAAGAAGCAGAGACATTACTTTGCCAACAAAGATCCGCCTAGTTAAAGGTATGGTTTTTTCAGTAGTCTGTGAGAGCTGGACCATAAAGAATGCTGAGTGCCAAAGAGCTGATGCTTTTGAACTGTGGTGTTGGAAAAGACTCTTGAGAGTCCCTTGGAACCACAAGGAGATCAAGCCAGTCCATCCTAAAGAAAATCAGTCCTGGGTAGTCATTGGAAGGACTGATGCTGAAGCTGAAGCTCCAATCCTTTGGTCACCTGATGTGAAGAACTGACTCACTGGAAAAGACCCTGATGCTGGGAAAGATTGAAAGCAGAGGAGAAAAGGACAACAAAGGATGTGATGGTTGGAAGGCATCACTGACTCTATAGACAAGAGTTTGAGTAAGCTCCGGGAGTTGGTGATGCACAGGGAAGTCTGGTGTGCTGCGGTCCATGGGGTCACATAGAGTCAGACACGGACTGAGTGACTGAACTGAACTGATAACATCTGAGAACCACGTAGAATTAGGAAAAATGGTAGCTAGTAATAAGTACAGCTGAAGCTCCAATATTTTGGCCATGTGAAGAGCTGATGACTTACTGGAAAAGACCCTGGTGCTGGGAAAGATTGAAGGCAAAAGGAGAAAGGAGTGGCAGAGGATGAGATTGTTAGATAGCATCAGGGACTCAATGGACATGAATTTGGGGAAACTGCAGGAAATAGTTGCGGACAAGGGAGCCAGGCATGCTACAGTCCATGATGTCGCAAAGAGTCAGACATGACTTTGCGACTGAACAACAGTAGTAAGTACAAAAGTGAAGTAATGGGTTAATTACAGAGTTCATCACATCTGAATTAATTTGCTTTTAATGAACCTGCTTCCCTGGTGGCTCAGAGGTTAAAGCATCTGCCCTCCATGCGGGAGACCCGGGTTTGATCCCTGGGTCGGGAAGATCCCCTGGAAAAGGAAATGGCAACCCACTCCAGTATTCTTGCCTGGGAAATCCCATGGACGGAGGAGCCTGGTGGGCTACAGTCCGCGGGTCGCAAAGAGTCTGACACGACTGAGCGACTTCACTTTCACTTTCACTTTAATGAACCTGCTGTGAGTCCTCTATTCTGAATCTGGATACCACTGGTTACAAGTTACAGGAATTTGAATTGATAACAGAAAGAATGCAGTGGTAGTGTGATTACAGCAAAATTAATCAGAGATTTCCAGAGTAGTAGAGAGCTAGTTTTAGGCAGTGTTAGCACATCAGTGGCAGAACAGCATGTTTAAGTAATTGAAAGGGACCACAAGGAAACTTCACAAGTTACAACTATTTCCATGGCAACAACTGATTCAAAGCTCTCAAGAACAGTGAAATTGTACTGATTTTCTGCCTAGTAGCTCTGAGGGGAAGCATGGTTGCCCCACCATATTTCGAGAAAAGGTGTTAAAGGCACAGTGGGTATTTCCAAATGCTCCACAGTGCACAATGAAAAGATCGCTTCCTATCCCCTTAAAGAGAAATGACACAAGCATAAACGCAAAATGCAATACTTAAAACAACTTGCTCAGCCACCATTAAAGCAAACTATTCCAGAGATTTCATATCAATAAACATAGCAGTTTGAAGACATACAAATGAGTTAGCTAATGGTATTTGCAGGGGGTGGAATTGAGGAGAATATTCCTATTAGATTCTTTCAATGGAGTAATACATTTACAATATGTTTTAGGTAGAGTCACTTATTTGTTTCACAAATGCTTCAAAGGCCATTTGAAATAGTGATTGCAACTTTAGCAAGGCCAAAAACTCCAAAATATGATAAATATTTTGGACTTTTCACCAGCAAAGTGCCTATTTACAGAAAATTTCCATGACTTCCTGAATCTCTTGGAATCACATTCACTGAATTTTTACTTTGGAGAATGTTTCTGTTAAAAAAAAAAAAAAGGAAAGTATAATAAATTAACAAATATAAATTGATCTTATTAAAAATTAACTTTTCAAAGTTGGAAAAGTAAAAGGGGCCTTATGATTTTTTTAGCTGTCAATCACATCACAGCATTGGTAGCTTGTTCTATATATTAGTCATTTAATTGTATCTGTCAAAATGGAAAATATGTGGGTAGTCACTTGAAAGTTCAAGCAAATTTAAATGAATTAAAGGTTCAAATAAGTAATTACTGTCATTGGATAAAAGGTTACTTAGGACTAAACCTGACTACTCCATCTATTTTACAGTCTCCAGTCAAAGTTAGCTGCCATATATCATTGCCACTCTTTGAAAAAAGCTGACACAGCCATTAGTATGCTGACATTGAAACTAATTTTACAAGATATTTTGAATAAAACTAATCATAAGACCTGAGGTCTAAAGATATTCTATTTCTCTTTAATTCTAAGGATGAATCTCTGATGGGTTAAGTGCTATAAATCTCTCATAGACACTGTCATGAGTACCTTCAAATGCCACTCAATGTCCCCCGAATGACATCAAGAGAAGAAGATCAATTGTAGGTAAACATAAAAGGAAAGCAGCAAGAAAATCAAATTTTTCAAAGAATTGTTAGGGTGATTTGAATTTTGTAAATTACCAGTATTGCTCAAAATCCTCAGACAGAACTAGTGATAGTTGAGAAGGTCAGTTACAAACTCCAAACTTTTGAGGACAAAATATTAAAAATAAAAATAATAATATAAATTTTAGGAAAATTTTTTAAAAGTTATATTAAACCTACATAATATGTAATGAATAAATGTAGTACTAGCTTCTTGAGCATTATGTGCTAAATATATTTTATTTGTCAAGTTTAATTATCCCCCAAATTGGACAAAATTGTATTCCCATGTTTTGTTATGGTCAAACTAAGGAGCAGCAAATTTAAGTAAGACTGAGGATCGAATAAGCAGAATGTGTCATGCTCCAGATTCAAAGCCAGGTCTTCTCCCCTGGTGGTTCAGATGGGAAAAGCATCTGCCTGCAACGCAGGATACCCAGCTTAGATCCCTGGGTCAGGAAGATCCCCTGGAGAAGGAAATGGCAACCCACTCCAGTACTCTTGCCTGGAAAATTCCATGAACGGAGGAGCCTGGTAGGCTACAGTCCATGTTTCGCAAAGTCAGACACGACTGAGCTACTTCACTTTCTTTCCTTTCCCCCTCATTTCAAAACTTGTCTTTTCTAATTAAATGGAGATCTAATAATTGTTCAGATTATGTTATCAGTGTTGATACTAAATTAACCTGAATGGCATTTATAGAAGTTAGCCTTTGCTACCTCACAATGTGTTAGTTCCTAAGTCGTGTCCAACTCTGTGACCCCATGGACTGTAGCTTGCCAGGCTCCTCAGTCCATGAGATTCTCCAGGCAAGAATACTGGAGTGGGTAGCCATTCCCTTCTCCAGGGGATCTTCTCAACCCAGGGATTGAACCCAAGTCTCTTGTGTTGCAGGCAGATTCTTTACCATCTGAGCTGCCTGTGCAGCCTCTCAAATAATTAGTGACTTGAAGCACTTATTCCCTTGATTCTGTTGTTTGGCCAGGTGATTTGTTTGGTCCAGAGTGGGTGGTCTAGATTGGCTTAATTCTCATGTCTGGACATTATCTCAGACTGGGTCACTCAGGCTGTCTCTGTGCTCTAAAATGCTACCCTGGGCTTTCTCACACAGTGATCAAAGGGTTCCCATGGGGAAGAGTGGGTAAGCACTCATTAAGCCTTGGGTTACTTTTTCATTGTTTCTGCTAACCAAAGCAAGTTACATAACCAAGCCCTGGTCCAAAAGGTGAAGAAATAGACTACATCTCTTGAGAGCTTCTTTGGAGGTTCTAACTGGGGAGCACAGCCACTTGTCTACCCTTGAGCAAAAAACAAGCAAAAAAAAAAAGTCTTCTTCTATTAGGGAAGGCTGTCCTCTTCAACCAAGCATGCATCTTTGGGAAGGATGTGCATGGAGCCATGAAGCAGTAAAGGGACCCCCGCCTAGCTAGTCAGATCAGCTGAATCAACCCTGCAATCAATGAAGAGCAGATGTTGGAGTCACATCTCCTTCACATTCAGAAACAGATTTCATCTCTTGATGAGCAGTGGTACATGTTATTGTACCCTTTAAAAAAATTAGTCCACACAAGACTTATCTTTTTAATAATTTAATTTTTGCTTGCTTTTATAATGAGTTAGAAGGCAAGTTAACCACAAATCATCATCTCTGCCTCAATCAAGATTCAAAAATTTGGTTTGTTTGAAATAGAGTAAATCACATATTTAACATCAAGAATATCATATTTAGTATATTTTTTGGTTTAATGGTACTTAACTTGCATTTTAATATTATTTGATACTCATAATAATCATGTAAAAAGCAGGAATGGTAGAAAATTACTTTCCTCATTGAATAAAAGATAATCTAGTAATATTGAGTTTTAATTAATTACTTAAGGTCACAGCAATTTGGTAGTCATTGAGGGACTGAAATTGGTAGTTGGTTTTCCTTCCAGTTCTGTGGCCAGTACAATACACTGGAAGAAGATGAATTAATCTTATAACCATTTTTTAAAATTCTTTAAAAAGATCTACTCAAAAGCAAAGCAAAACAATTATGCATAACTGCATATAAAATTCTTCCTACTCAACACTTAATCTATCTTATAATCAAAATGTTAAAAAAAGAATGCTACACTAAAATGCATTACATGCTCAAATTCACATTTGTTATTAGAAATGCTTTTTCATTTACCTGTGTTCTGTAATGGTTAATGTGAAAGAGTAACTAAAATTATGGCAATATTTCTGAGTCAGCAATGATGTCAACAGTTATTTACAAAAAAAGGTATGTAAAATCCAGAGAAATTTGTTCTTGTCATTTTTTGTTATTGTTGCTCACAAACATTCCAGTTATTTTATTTCATTTATATGTGTAGTGTGTATATATTCTCTCTCCTGAGGAACTTGTTAAAAGTTTTATCAGTAGGCTGATTGAAAGATCAGTTAAGTAATATTCCTCAGATTTGACTCAAAATCCACCATCAGTCTTTTTAAGTAGCCTTACCTCAGTGCTCCCTGATGCTTTCTTCTGGATTGTGAGGTAGGAGGAGGTGGAGGGGTTCGTTCCAAATTCGATATACTGCCAGGGTATTAAGAGAAGGCCCTTGTCCGTGTCTTCCTAGGGTTCTAGTCTTTAAGCATTCACTGTCAGTTTCAACATGTAAAGTCAATATGTTTCCCATGAGTTTCATCTGCACCTCAAGCAAACTGATGATTTTAATTGACCAAGAAATATTCCCTGATGGCTCAGTTGGTAAAGAATCTGCCTGCAATGCAGGAGACCTGGGTTTGATCCCTGAGTTGGGAAGATCTCCAGGAGAGGGGCATGCAACCCACTCCAGTGTTCTTGCCTGTAGAATCCTATAGTCTCAAATAGTCAGACATGACTGAACAGCAGGTACTTATGTAGAAATAGCTGAAATTACAAAATTTCTGTAAACTGGCCTTCTTCTGAGGCTCTTATTGTGCAAGCTATCTGTAGAAAATGTACTTTGAGCTATTTACTTGAAGATTTTATTTAAAGACATAGGTAATTTACATTTATTTATATAGTACATCTTATGAAAAAAATCTAAAATGCCTTTTGAGGACATGTTCTTGCTAAAGGCCAAAGGTGAGCATTTGAATTATGATATGCTTACAGATTTTAAATAACATTAACAGAATAGCTAGTTAATTAAGTAAGTGACACCCTGGCACTATTGCAACTAAGTTCATGTGTCCAATTCTCATATGGGTCAATTAGCATCATTCTGTTCTGTCCTCTGACTGCAGCACTAATACTGCCCAGATATTTTATGAATCTGTGTTCCTTGTTCCTTGAGAACTGGGTCAGATAATATCAGTGATTTCACACCAACCATCCATCCTACAGGTAAAAGAACTTCAAAGCATGTGATCTACCAACAGAGGGTATTCTGCCACATTTTTACATGTGACATTCATGCTAAGGATGTCAGCTTATGGATACTGTTGTGTTGTTGCTATTGTTGCTTTTGTTTGGTCACTTAGTTATGTCTGACTCATTGTGATCCCATAAGTAGCCTGCCAAGCTCCTCTGTTCTTGAGTTTTTCCAGGCGAGAATAATGGAGTGGGCTGCCATTCCCTTCTCCAGGAGATCTTCCCCAGCCAGGTATTGAACCCATGTCTCCTGCATTGGTGGGTGGGTATTTCACCACTGAGCCACCAGAGAAGCCCCATAGATACTGTAGCTACCACATTTACAAAGAAACATAGGTGGTGTTCCACCAATTAGTGGGTATCGAAAGAAAGGAAATATTTATATGACAAAACAATTTTGTAAAAATGTATCTTGTAATCTGAAATTTATGTCAAATTTTATATTGAACTTGGGTGAACACACACTCACACAAATGAGTTTATTAAACCTAGTTAGGAGGAGTTCAGTATTTTGTAAGTTAGATGGATGGCCAAAATTGATCTCTACTTTAGCAGTGGAAGTAAATAACATTCTATATTACCTGATTTAATCATTATTTAATATGAGAATGGGGAGAAAATTGTACATTTGAAAGGTATATCTCCTACCATTTGAACAAACTTTCAACATAAATTAAGCGTGATGACTGTATTAAAATTTGTATGTATGTCAATACTATTACACCCTCACTGGACCTTGGAAAATATGTTCACTATTCACATCGCTGAGGAATGAACATCAGGCATTCATTGGAAAATTAAAATGAATCTTAATCTGTTACATTTCCAAGGATAAAGTGGTTTTCTCTAACTACAGAAATGCCAAAAGTTAATCAATTTTGCAAAGCTGAAAATGGCAACACTATTGCAATATTATATAGCCATTTGTTCACACATTATATGATGGAAGCTTCATTTTCAAACATGTATAGCATGTATGAGTGTAAATCTTCCATATCAGATTTGCAAGGAAACGAACAATGCCATTGAATGAACAAGGACTGCAGAGAAGAAAATAGTAAATGTGTGAAACAATACTGGTGAATACCTCAGAATACTATCTCTTAACACATGGTGTCTCTTGAGAAGTAAAATACACTATGAATCATACTTTATAAAATAGATTAACAGATTCCACTAGTGATATAAACCAAAACATAATACTTCACATTTAAGATGCCTGAAAATTAATACCTAGAAGATGTATTCAACACAAGTTTAAAAAGTTTAAGTGATATGGTTCTGTACAAGGAAGAAAAGAAAGGGAGAAATGTATCACATTAGCATAGCTACTTAAGGGGTTGTGATTTAGAATTTTTTAACAGTGTGCTCACAAACATTCATATTCTAGAGCTACAAGAACGCTGTATGTGTCCCAGGGTTGTGGAATGTTTAAATTAATTATGTGACCATGCAAAACAGGTCAGTCACACCTAAAGTCAGGTAAATAAACCTGAGATTCATGAAATGAAGATGAATGATATGAATGATATGATAATCATATGATGAATGATAAGAATGAATGATATTATGATATTCTGGATGTACATGTGTGTGTCTGTGTGTATTTCCCCATCGTTAGATGGCATCACTGACTCAATGGGCATGAATTTGAGCAAACTTGGAGATAGTGAAGGACAGGGAAGTCTGACGTGCTGCAGCCCGTGGAGTCGCAAAGAGTTGGACACGGCTGAGCGACTGAACCACAAACAATAACAGCAAAAGTTGAGCATGGAAAAGGAATCAATACAGTGCGTGTGTTCAAGTTCATTCAAGGCAGAGTGGACAGCATGTGCAAAGATCCTGAGGTAGGAACAAGGTTGGCCTGTTTGCAGAAAAGCAGAGAGCAGTGAAAAAGCAGAGGTGAGAGTGGGTAATGGAAAGAGTCCGAAGAGGTGGGGCAGGCTAATATCTGATCTCATGCAACCCTGAACAAGAATACAAGTGCACCTCAGGATTTCACATCTGGCTCAGGATGTTATATCTAAATATGTAGACGTAAATATCAGTCTGCTTGCACGCCTCTGTGCTAAGTCACTTCAGTCGTGTCTGACTCTTTGCAACCCTATGAACTCAAGGCCACCAGGCTCCTCTGGCCATGGGATTCTCCAGGCAAAAATACTGCAGTGTTTTGACGTGTCACACATGCTATGAGCAGTGTTTTGTCCTGCCATACATGACATGAAGGATTGTCATGTCTTCCTCCAGGGGACCTTCCTGACCGAGCGATCGAACCCGTGTCTCCTGAATTGCAGGCGAGCCACTGGGGAAGCCCATCAGCCTGCCAACTCCTAAATAAAGTAAATTCTAACTACCTATGTTGACAAATGCACTTTCCCAACAACGAAGAAGGTCATATGAATTTGGAATTCCTGGATTCTTTAGTGTTATCATAGAAATGATCATGATAACCAGTGATGACCCAGAGAGATGGGACGGGAGTGTGGGAGGGAGACTCAAGGGGAAGGGGACATATGTTTACATATAACTGATTCACTTTGTACAGCAGAAAGTAACACGGCATTGTAAGACGAGTATATTCTAGAAAAGAAAAGAAAGAAAGAAAGACAGTAGCGCAGAGACTGGAGAGCAGTCCGATCTACAGCAATAATCCACTTGTGATAATAGTGTTCAGCTCAGTTCAGTTGCTCAGTTGTGTCTGACTCTTTGCGACCCCATGGACTGCAGCACGCCAGGCCTCCCTGTCCATCACCAACTCCCAAAGCTTACTCAAACTCACGTCCATCGAGTCGGTGATGCCATCCAGCCATCTCATCCTTTGTATTGATGAACAGTAAGATGTGAAGACTTCTCTGGTGACTCAGTGATAAAGAATCCACCTGCCAGTGAAGGAGACATGGGCTCGATCCCTGGGTTAGGAAGATCCCTTGGAGAAGGAAATGACAACCCACTCCAGCATTCTTACCTGGAAAATCCCATGAACAGAGGAGCCCAGCAGGCTACGGTCCAGAGGGCTGCAGTTGGACAGGACAGAAGCAAATAAAGAAAGATGTGATAAGGTTCTGGATGTGTTTCAAAGGTAGATTAGATAGGATTTGCTGATGGACAGACAGGTGATGAGATAAAAATAAAAAGAAGAAGAAGAAGAAAAAGAAGGGTGCAAGATTTGTAACATAAGGAATTAGAAGAATAAAATGCCCTACCTTTTTTTTTTTCTTTAGCATGAGTGTTAGAAGTTTTTTTTTGGACACACTAATTTTAGATGTCTCTTAGCTGTCCAAGTATAGTGGATATTTGCAAGTAGTCTTCCTAATATACTAATACAGGATTAGAGAGAGATTCAGGTTAGGGTTAAACACTTGGGAGTGCTCAGCGAATAGGTGGTATTTAAAGCTGGTATACTCACCCTGTGGGCAGGTGGGTGACCTTGGTGGTCAGAGAGTATAGAGGCTCTCTTCCCATCACTCAGTTAACACAGTGAAATAGGAAGCAAGTTCATTTTCTGTGAATAAGAATGATGGAGAAGTTTAGGGAATTTTGAGAAGAGGGTTGCTGTCGTTTATTGGTTTCCAAGTCATATATGACTGCGACCCCACGAACTGCAGCACCAAGGCTTCCCTGGAGTTTGCTCAAACTCAGGTCCATTAAGTCAGGGATGCCATCCAACCATCTCATTCTCTGTCTCCCACATCGTTCTCCATGTCTGTGTCTCTGTTTCTGCTTTGCAAATAAGATCTACAGATACATTATTGATACTATGTATAAAAACTTTATCTAATGAGAACATACCATACACCACAGAGAACTCTACTTAATTCACCTGACCTGAATCGGATGAAGTCCAGAATGGAGGGGATATACATAGAAGTATTAACTGATTTCAATCTGCTGACCAGTAGAAACTAACATGACACTGTAAAGCAACTGTATTCCAATAAAAATTAATTTAAAATAAAGTAAGATATGCTTTCTCTCCAAATTTCCTTGAAAATTGAAATATCCCTCTTTTGTAGATTGTTTCAGTTGAGAGACAGAGAAAATAATAAAGAGAGACACCAACCTTTCTGTCTCCTTTTTGTCAGCTCCTCCCTCATTTCACATCAAGGGCTCCTTTTATGAGACCAGAAACCTAAAAGCAGCTTGCCTAGGGGTCAGGGTATAATAATTATCCTTTATTTGTACCCCTGGCTTTTTTTCTGAGCACCCTTACTGATGCTGCTTCATGATCATTGACTCAAATTGAACTGTAATTTTAAATGTCACACTGAATCTAATTTAATGTAGTAATTAAAATGACATATAGCTTCATCATTTTTCACTGTTCAATTTAGATACCCTCCCTCATTCTCACTTTTACTGAATGCCTTACACATGGAACTATGCTTAGCAGACAGGAGGACACTATTGAGAAGTTATCATGTGAGATTCTTTTCCTCAGGACATTTACAATGTTAATGGGGAGACAAGAAATGTATGCTTAAGATTTTTCAAACCACTGTCAAATTTCTGTATAATAGTAAAGTCTAGAGAATTACATTTTTTGGTGTAGATGAGTTTAGTTTAAACAGTGTCAGTTAAATGATATCAGATGATGGAAAGGCATTCAAATGGAAAAGCCCTGCAGGCAGTTGAAAATGCCGGAATGATACTCAGAGAATGATGAAAATGAGAGATACCGATGAAAACAATACAATACAATACCTACTGCATACAAGCGGGTGGATTTTAAAGAAGCTCATCTATATAGAGAAATGAAAAATGAGTAGGGGTGAAAATGACTGAACAAATTTCAGAACTTTGAGTCAAACCATGGATGAGACCATTACTCTACACTATTTACATATGGGCTATGCTACAAATCACTTGCCTTCACTGAGAGTCTGTTTCTTCTTTAAATAGTAAAATAAATACACATTGACAGGGTATAAAATAGCTGAAAGTTGTCAAGCCACAAAACAAGTATTGACTACTGACACCATTAAAAGAGTGACAGAATATTCTGTTAATCAAATAAACATAAGTTTACTGGTCCTACTGCAATGAGTCTGTGCATTGTCTCAGAAGGGTATATTCAGAGAAGGATATTCATAGGATTTGGAGGTCCAATATAAAGCAGATTATTTCAGGTCTTTCAAAGAGGGACAGTAATTTAATTTGGCCAAAGATCGTGACATAATAATTTAGAATTAATGGACACAGTGAGATGTGGTTCTTGATAAGCACAAATGTTTTTCAATAATCAGGTATTTGGCCAGGTGAGCAATTTATTGTCTGTTGGGAGATCCGGTTGCCCAAAGGTGGTACTGTTTGCTTCGGGGAAAATAGCTTGTAAGAACTTCCTGACTAAAAGCAAAATTGTTGACTGCTTGTTTTCCCAGGTAAAAATTTCTGGACCGAACAGATAAGTCATGCACCTTACTTTTAACTCAGTGAGACTGAGTTTGAAATTCTGACCTCCAGAAAAGGCAGAAAACGCATTAATTGTGTTCTTGGAACACGCTATGTTCCTGCAAACTTGTTATAGCAGTTGTAGGAATGTAAACGGCTTTCAAGCTCTTCATGCATCAGAGCAGAAACCAGATGTCCCAAAGAGAGCTTTATTTCTCTTCATGTTAGGTATACTTTTCCAATGAGTCACTTCTTTGCACCAGGTGGCCAAAGTATTGGAGCTTCAGCTTCAGCTGGGAAAGATTGAAGGTAGGAAGAGAAGGGGATGGCAGAGGATGAGATGCTTGGATGGCATCACTGACTTAGTGGACATGAGTTTGAGCAAGCTCTGGGAGTTGGTGATGTTGGTGATGGACAGGGAAGCCTGGCGTGCTGCAGTCCCTGGGGTCACAAAGAGTCAGACACGACTGAGCGACTGAACTGAGCTAAGTATACTTGGCTCTTGTAGAGGGAGGGAAGCATTTGGAACCTGGTAGGAGCATAGGAGGAGAAGGCAGTGGCATCCCACTCCAGTACTCTTGCCTGGAAAATCCCATGGACGAGGAGCCTGGTGGGCTGCAGTCCATGGGGTCGCTAAGAGTCGGACAGGACTGAGCGACTTCACTTTCACTTTTCACTTTCATGCATTGGAGAAGGAAATGGCCACCCACTCCAGTGTTCTTGCCTGGAGAATCCCAGGGACAGAGGAGCCTGGTGGGCTGCCTCTATGGGGTCACACAGAGTCGGACATGACTGAAGCAACTTAGCAGCAGCAGCAGCATCAGGAGCATAGGAGGCATGCATTTACTTATTTATTTATTGGCTGCGCTGGGTCTTTGTTGTCACGCAGGCTTTACTGTAGTTGTTGCGAGCAGGGGCTCCTCTCGTTGAGGGGCGTGGGATTCTCACTCTGGCAGCTTTTCTTGGGTCTAAGCACGGGCTCTAGGGTTCACAGACTCAGTATTTTTGACACAAAACCTCAGTACTTGCAGTTCCCGGGCTCTGAGCACTGGCGCAGTAGTTGTGGTGCGCAGGTTTAGTCGCTCCAAGGCATGTGGGATCTTCCCAGACCAGGGATCAAACCCATATGGCCTTCTTTGCCAAGTGGAACCTTTCCCGCTGAGCAATCAGGGAAGTCCAATGGGAAGCATTTCTACAAGGTTTTTCAACTTTCACTGCATGCATAGAATTACTCAGAGAACCAAAACAAAATGCAATAAGCAGACAGAATGCCAAAAATACCCCCCACAAAATTTCAATCCCTTGGTTAGCCTATCAGGTACTAATCTAGGTACTTCTGTAAAAGGAGGTGAACAGAAGAAGTAAAGTTATGAGTTAGCTCACCTTAAAATAAAAAGATGACCTTGGATTGTCTACTTGGGTCCAGTATACTTACTTGGGCCTCCTGATTGGAAAAGCAAAGAGGAGAGTCAGATGGGTGTCAAGGTGGAGGCAAGAGAGGTGAGAAAGAGGGAAAGTCAGAGAGCTCTGAGCATGGGAAAGATGCAGGTCAGTCTTATGAGCTTTGACAATGGAGTAAATGCATCACAAAGCAGGGAATATGGGTGGACTCTAGAATCTGGGGACAGTCCACAGTTTCTAGCCTGCAAGGACACGAGTACCTCAGTTCACATCTGCAGGGAATTGAATTCTGCCACAACTTTCATGAGCAAGGAATTTGTCCACAGAACTTCCAAATGTGAACACATACTTGCTGGCAAATTGCTTTGGCCTTGTGAGCTCTGCCAGAAGGACCAGCCTAGTCACACTCTACCTGCACTTCTGATGCACAGAACAGTGATATAATAGCTATGCATTGTTTTTTTGTTTTTTTTTTTTCTTTTATTTGTATCATTTTTTTTCCATTTATTTTTATTAGTTGGAGGTTAATTACTTTACAATATTGTAGTGGTTTTTGCCATACATGGACATGAATCAGCCATGGATAAGGGCTACATATTGTTTTAAACTGCTAAGCCTGCAGGCATCTGTTTCAGCCACAATAGAAAAGTGATACAGAAGCAAACATAACAAGCCCGACTCCCATCCCAGATCAATTCAAGTAGAATCTGTTGGTAGAAGCTTGGATATTTTTCTTTTTTTTTTTTTTTTGCAAAAACTCCTAGTTAGTTTGCTTAAATAGTGAGAACTGTGGCTAAGGTAAGCAAAGAGTCCTGCCTTGGCCATGAACTTTTCTGGTTTGGACACTCTAAGTCCCTTGTCCTGACAAAGCTCTTAATGTTGGACAGAAGGCATTTGGTCAACCCAAAAACCTTCCTAAGTAAAGCCAAACCCATATAAATAATGTGAAAAAGATACTTTGAGAATGTTACCTTTTAAATTTCCTGAAAATTTCTTTTCAAATAGTTTATTTCAGAATGATTCATATAAATTTTTCTTCTCTTTTCCTGGACAACAGTCATTTCCATGCTGAACTTCTGCCTTCTTAAGCATTTCACGTGGGTGCCTGAAGCCTAACTAAACCTTTCACCAAATACGTTTTGTGTTCTTTCAGAACAGAAAGAGAGACACAGAATAGTACAGACTTTTGGACTCTGTGGGAGAAGGTGAGGGTGGGATGTTTCGAGAGAACAGCATCGAAACATGTATATTATCTAGGGTGAAACAGATCACCAGCCCAGGTTGGATGCATGGGACAAGTGCTCGGGCCTGGTGCACTGGGGGGACCCAGAGGGATCGGATAGAGGGGGAGGTGGGAGTGGGGATCGGGATGGGGAACACATGTAAATCCATGGCTGATTCATGTCAATGTATGACAAAAACCACTACAATATTGTAAAGTATTTAGCCTCCAACTAATAAAAATAAATTTAAAAAAAAGAAAGTTCAGCATTGTCGCATTGGCACTTGCACACTTCTATCAGCCATTATGGGTTGGAAGCATTTCTACCATGCTGGGCATTTCTACATATAATATCTAAAGTAAACTAAAAGCATAGGCCCCTTCACATGGCCTTGAATCCTGGTTCATAGATTTGTGAATTGTTCTTACATGATCTGAAAGAAAATCAAAACTCAGTAGATATGTATGGACTATTTGTACAGTGTAATGTGAATGCGTCCACCTTCTTCATTTTGAAGAGACTGAACACATTGTACTTTATCTTAAATATAAGTAGTCACTCATTTCTACTCAATTTGTCCTCAAAAATCATTTTCTAAGAAGAGCAGCATGTCATAAAAACACCTATTTCCAGCTATCCATATCATGTGCCCCCCCAATAATATCAATTTTTATGTTTTCTATTAAAATTCTCTTCTTAGTCATAGTCAAAGAAACAAAGCATTTACTTAGCTTCACTTTAGATTTTTCAGGGGAAACACACACACAGATTGTAATGCAAAATTATTTGATATTACTAAATATATCCTTAGCATGCAAATGACAAATATATTGATTTAAAAGTTTACATGTATACCTACTTAAATAAAATTAGTAGAAAAGAATCACAAATTGGAGTAATTACTAGGTCAAATTGCTGACAAACTGTATAATCTAAATAAAATAAATACTAAAAAGTCAGCTCTGTGAGAATGTACTGTTAGAATTTTTTCATTGAAGAAATGATAACTAAGGAAATATTAGAAAGCCAAGTTGTTTTGCTAGAGTTATCATATAAAGCTTTGACTAGAAGAATTATAGGCACCAAAGTTAATATATCAGCTTCCTTTTTCTTTGAATATACCTTAATTTATCTTTGATTTATCACATGTTGGTTAGATTTCAGCAATCAATACTATTTCACATACAAGTCTTTAAGGCAGAATATATGCATCAAAAATTGTTATACCTCTTATTAAATAGTAACTTTTTTTCAAATTTCTGTTCTATTTTTATGTTTATGTTTATGTAAATTTATATTCTAGTTTGTGCTTACTCTTTGGAAAAGTGAAACAGGAGGCTAGGACTTATATTTGTCTTGATGTCGCAGACTTCTTCATGTATAAATAAATGATCATTTTGGCTAAATTGATTTTTAGCTCAGGGAAATATAAATATAGGGTGGATATGAATATCCTGTATTATTTTTACCAAAATCTCCCCTCTAGCCTCAATTTAGATTGATTAAATCTTGTCTTTCTAAAAACTACTTCCAAAAATACCTCCTTTTTTTTTTTCCTTGAAGGACATTTTTTATTTCACACTTAAATAGTTTCTGAACACTTCAAGCATTTTTTTTCTACCTTAGGGAGAATCATATAAAGTTAATATCATCTTACCAAGATTATTCACACTTCTAACCACTCTCTAAATTTAGTATTTTAGATTAAGTTGGATTTCCCATGCGTGTTTCTACAATGACATGTTCAAATGACCTGAAAATATTTGATTTGTTCATTGTAATCAGCTTGGTCAAATTGCCAGACTGAATCTAATATGAATAAATTGGACTTTGTTAACCCCATCCAGCTTCGTAGGTGGTGCAGTGGTCAAGAACCCATCTGTCAATGCAAGAGATGCAGGAGACTCGGGTTCCATCCTTGGGTCCCGAAGATCCTTTGGAGGAGGGCATTTCCTCTATTCTTGCCTGGAAAATTACATGGACAGAGGAGCCTAGTGGGCTACAGTCCATGAGATGGTAGAGTCAGACATGACTGAGTGATTGAGCATACAGGTACGCACGCGTGCACACACACACACACACACACACACACACACACACACACACACACATCTTTATCCATCAATTTGGTTATCTCAAAAGCAGGGCTTGTGGGATTTGAAACTATGAAATTTTTGAGTCACCCATTGTGGTAGACATTTACATAGGGACCCCTAGGTGTTATGTCCTTGAGAAAACCTCTCACCTTAAGTGTGGTGGAACCTCTGAGTTGATTCTGCCAATAGAATGAAGGGATGGTCACTCCTATGACTGGGTAATGTTAGATAAGACCCCACCCTCCTTAGCATAGTAAACCCAGACTATCTTAGTCTTGAAGCAGTAAACTGTCATGATGTCTGAGGTTTGTGAGATGCCATGTGACAGGAAATCACGTGGGTGTTCTCTGGGCACAAAAAGCAGCTTCCAGCTGACAACCAGTGTGGGAAGCAGGAACTTATTTACACAGAGAGGAGGTGAACTCTACCAATAATCACATAAGCCTGGAACAGCACCCCAAGCTCCCTCTTAGAAGAGGGATCCCTATCTTTAGAGAGGAATTTAGCCTTACTGAAACCTTGATTACAGGAGTGACCCTCACAGAGGGCACACACACACATGAAAAACATATGTGGGTGCATGCTCAGTCGAGTCCAACTCTTTAAAAGCCTATGGACCTGGGTCTCCTGCACTGGCAAAAGGATTCCTTACCATCTGAGCTGCTTGGGAAATATGTGTGAGTGTGTGTGTGTGTGTGTGTGTGTGTGTGTGTGTGTGTGCACGTACATGTATTGACCCACGTTGGATTCATGGGTCAGGAAGATCCCTTGGAGAAGGGAATGGAAATGCACTACAGTATTCTTGCCTGGAGAATCCCATGAACAGAGGAGCCTGGCAGGCTACAGTCCATGGGGTCGCAAAGAATCAGATAGGACTGAGTAACTCACACTTCCACTTATATATATATATATATATAATTACACCAAGTTCTCTAGTTACAAAACACAGAAACCAAAGTTGGGTGCATTAAGCAAGCAAACAAACTTTAAGTGTATGTACTGACGCATAGAAGTCACAGAGAAATTAAAGAACTGTGTCGTATTATGAAAAGAAACTGGATGAAGTCAAAGGACAGACACCTAACAGAGACCAAGGGACAGTCAATGTTCAGTGCCCCTCTTAGGATTAATCAGCTCTAACTTAACAGTGTCCATATGCTCGACTCAAGATCCAGAGGAGTATAGGGTGTCTTGACACTTCCCATCAGGACACTGTTCATTATGTGTGTAGTGGTGAAGAGGGTGGTAGTTCACAAAGGTTAATTAGTATGAATACTCAGGGGAAAAAAAAGTCAAACTGAAGTGGTTCCAGCAGCTACAACAGATGTCTGCTACATGTGTGAAAGTGAAAGAAAGTGAAAGTGAAGTCACTCAGTCGTGTCCGATTCTTTGCGACCCCATGGACTGTAGCCCACCAGGCTCCTCCGTCCACAGGATTCTCCAGGCAAGAATACTGGAATGGGTTGCCATTTCCTTCTCCAGAGGATCTTCCCAACCTAGGAATCAGATGTCTGCTACATGTGTAATATTATATTAATGGCTTATGAGTATTCCACTTAAGAGATTACATATCAGTCACTTTGTTCTGGACATTAACTGCTTTCTTATTTCTGTCATTTCATAGAGTATTGTGATTATTATACTAGTAGCTAAAGTTTTTTAAGACATCTCCAATGTGCTAGTTCAATAGAATGTAAACTTATTTGACTCCAAGATGACGGAGTAGAAGGACATGCACTCATCTTCTCCTGAAAGACCTCCAAAAATTACAGCTCACTGCTGAACAACCATCGAAAGGAGAATGTTGGATCCTACCAAAAAAACTTACCCCACATCCAAGGGAAAAGGAAAGGCAAGATGGTAGGAAGGGCGAAATCACATTTAGAATCAAACCCCAGTCCTGCCAGAGACGGTCGGAGGCATCAAACAAAACTTTGTGTGCACCAGGAACCAGAGATCCCACAGAGACTGAGCCAGACCTGTGTTGGAGTCTTCTGCAGACGTACGGGTCAGCTGTTGCCTGCCGCAGACAGGGGCTCTGGATGCAGTAGGCCCGTGGCATAAACCCTCTAGGAGGCGGTCACCATTAACCCCACCATAGAGCCGCCAGAACTTACACAGGACTGGGGAAATGGACTCTTGGAGGGCACAAACAAAATCTTGTGCACACCAGGACCCAGGAGAAAGGAGCAGTGACCCCACAAGAGACTGACCCAGACTTGCCCGGGAGTGTCCAGGAGTCTCTGGAGGAGGCGTGGGTCGGCGGTGGTCTGCTGCAGGGTCGGGGGCACTGAGGGCAGCAGTGTGTGCATGGGACATTTTGAAGGAGGTCGCCATTGTCTTCATTGCCTCCACCATAGTTTGGTCTCAGGTCAAACAACACAGAGGGAACACAGCCCTGCCCAACAACAGAAAATTGGATTGAAATGAAGATTTACTGAGCATGGCCCTTCCCATCAGAACAGGACCCAGTTTCCCCCTCAATCAGTCTCTCCCAACAGGAAGCTTCTATAAGCCTCTTATCACCTCCAGCAGAAGGCAGACAAAATGAAAACCACAATCACAGAAAATTAACCAATCTTATCACATGGGCCAGAGCCTTGTCTCACTCAATGAAACTATGAGCCATGCTGTGTAGGGCCACCAAGACAGACGGGTCATGGTGGAGAGTTCTGACAGAACAAGGTCCACTGGAGAAGGGAATGGCAATCCACTTCAGGTTTCTTGCCTTGAGACCCCATGAACAGTATGAAAAGGCAAAAAGATAGGACACTGAAAGATGAACTCCACAGGTTGGTAGGTGCCCAATATGTTATTTGAATTCAGTGGAGAAATAACTCCAGAGAGAATGAAGAGATGGAGCCAAAGCAAAAACAACACCCAGTTGTGGATGTGACACGTGATGGAAGAAAAGTCCAATGAATAAAGAGCAATATTGCATAGGAACCCGGAATGTTAGGTCCATGAATCAAGGCAAATTGAAAGTGGTCAAACAGGAGATGGCAAGAGTGAACATCGACGTTTTAGTAATTAGCAATTTAAAAATGGACTGGAATGAGTGAATTTAAATTCACCCATTTAAATTCACTCAGATGACCGTTATAGCTACTACTGTGGGCAAGA
This sequence comes from Cervus canadensis, assembly GCF_019320065.1. Classification (NCBI taxonomy): domain Eukaryota; kingdom Metazoa; phylum Chordata; class Mammalia; order Artiodactyla; family Cervidae; genus Cervus; species Cervus canadensis. Next base: position 13,595,854 of record NC_057412.1, read on the forward strand.
ATCCCTTAGAAGAAATGGACCAGCAATCATAGTCAATAAAAGAGTCCGAAATGCAGTACTTGCATGCTATTTCAAAAATGACAGAATGATCTCTGTTCATATCGAAGGCAAACCACTCAATGTCACAGTAATCCAAGTCTATACCCTGACCAGTAATGCTGAAGAAGATGAAGCTGAATGATTCTATAGAGACCTACAAGCTGTCTACAACTACCACACAAAGATGAAGTATTTTTCATTATAGGAGACTGAAATGCAAAAGTAGGAAGTTAAGAAACACCCGGAGTAACAGGCAAATTTGACCTTGGAGTGCAAAATGAAGCAGGTCAAAGGCTAACAGAGTTGCCCAAGATAACACATTGGTCATAGCAAACACCCTCTTCCAACAATGCAAGAGAAGACTCTACACATGGACATCACCAGATGACAATACCAAAATCAGATTGATTATATGCTTTGCAGCCAAATATGGAGAAACTTTATATAGTCAGCAAAAGCATTACTGGGAACTCACTGTGACTCAGATTATGAGCTCCTTATTGCCAAATTCAGAATTAAATTGAAGAAAGTAGGGAAAACCACTAGACCATTCAGGTATGACTGAAATAAAATCCCTTACAACTATACAGTGGAAGTGACAAATAGATTCAAGATTTAGATGAGATAGACAGAGTGCCCAAAGAATGATGGACAGAGGTTTGTAACATTGCACAGGAGACAGTGATCAAGACCATCCCCCCAAAAAATAAATGCAAAAAGGTAAAGTGGTTGCCTGAGTAGGGCTTACAGATAGCTGAGAAAAGAAGAGACTCAAAAGGCAAAGGAGAGAAGGAAAGATATACCAATTTGAATGCAGAGTTCTAAACAATAGCAAGGAGAGAAAAGAAAGCCTTTCTCAGTGATCAATGCAAAAAAAAAAAAACAGAGGGAAAAAATAGAATGGGAAAGAATAGAAATTTCTTCAAGAAAATTAGAGAAACAAATGGAATATTTCATATGAAGATAGGCACAATAAAGTACAGAAAAGGTATGGATCAAAGAGAAGCAGAAGATATTAAGAAGAGGTAGCAAGAATACCCACAGTTCAGTTCAGTTCAGTCGCTCAGTCGTGTCCGACTCTTTGCCACCCCATGAATCGCAGCACACCAGGCCTCCCTGTCCATCACCAACTACCAGGGTTTACTCAAACTCATGTCCATCGAGTCAGTGATGCCATCCAGCCATCTCATCCTCTGTCGCCCCCTTCTCCTCCTGCCTCCAATCCCTCCCAGCATCAGGGTCTTTTCCAATGAGTCAACTCTTCGCATGAGGTGGCCAAAGTATTGGAATTTCATCTTCAGCATCAGTCCTTCCAATGAACACCCAGGACTGATCTCCTTTAGAAGGGACTCTCAAGAGTCTTCTCCAACACCACAGTTCAAAAGCATCAGTTTTTCAGCACTCAGCTTTCTTTGCAGTCCAACTCTCACATCCATACATGACTACTGGAAAAACCATAGCCTGAGGAGACGGACTTTGTTGGCAAAGTAATGTCTCTGCTTTTTAATATGCTATCTAGGTTGGTCATAACTTTCCTTCCAAGGAGTAAGCGTCTTTTAATTTCATGGCTGCAATCACCATCTGCAGTGATTTTGGAGCCCCAAAAAATAAAGTCTGACACTGTTTCCACTGTTTCCCATCTACTTCCCATGAAGTGATGGGACCAGATGCCGTGATCTTAGTTTTCTGAATGTTGAGCTTTATGCGAACTTTCTCACTCTCCTCTTTCACTTTCATCAAGAGGCTTTTTAGTTCCTCTTCACTTTCTGCCATAAGGGTGGTGTCATCTGCATATCTGAGGTTATTGATATTTCTCCCGGTAATCTTGATTCCAGCTTGTGCTTCTTCCAGCCTAGCGTTTCTCATGAAGTACACAAGAACTATACAAAAAATATCTTCATGACCCACTGAAATGGAGCCACACATCCTGGGGTGGGAAGTCAAGTGGGCCTTAGGAAGCATCACTACAAACAAAGCTAGTGGAAGTGATAGAATTCCAGCTGAGCTACTTCAAATCCTCAAAGATGATGCTGTGAAAGTGCTGCACTCAATATGCCAGCAAATTTGGAAACCTCAGCAGTGGCCACAGGACCAGAAAAGGCCTATTTTCATTCCAGTCCAAAAGAAAGGCAATGCCAAAGAATGCTCAAACTACTGCAGAGTTGCTCTCATCTCACTCACTAGCAAAGTAATGCTCAAAATTCTCCAAGTCAGGCTTCAACAGTATGTGAACCATGCACCTCCAGATGTTCAAGCTGGATTTAGAAAAGGCAGAGGAACCCAAGATCAAATTGCCAACAGCCATTGGTTCATCAAAAGTGCTAGAGAGTTCCAGAAAAACATCTACTTCTGCTTTACTGACTATGACAAAGCCTTTGAATGTGTGGATCACAATAAAATGTGGAAAATTCTGAAAGAGATGGGATACCAGACCACCTGACCTGCCTCTTGAGAAACCTGTATGCAGGTCAGGAAGCAACAGTTAGAACTGGACATGGAACAACAGACTGGTTCCCAATAGGAAAAGGAGTATGTCAAGGCTGTATATTGTCACCCTGCTTGTTTAACTTATATGCAGAGTACATCATGAGAAACACTGGGCTGGATGAAGCATAAGCAGGAATCAAGATTGCCGGGAGAAATGTCAGTTACCTCAGATATGCAGATGGCACCACCCTTATGGCAAAAATCGAAGAAGAACTAAAGAGTCTCCTATTAAAAAATGAAAGAGGAGAGTGAAAAAGTTGCCTTAAAACTCAACATTCAGAAAACTAAGACCATGGCATCCAGTCACATCACTTCAGGCAAATAGTGGGGAAAGAGTGGCAGACTATTTTGGGGGGCTACAAAATCACTGCAGATGGTGACTGCAGCCATGAAATTAAAACATGCTTACTCCTAGGAAGAAAAGTTATGACCAACCTAGACAGCATATTAAAAAGCAGAGACATTGCTTTGCCAAAAAAGGTCCATCTAGTCAAAGCTATGCTTTTTCCAGTGGTCATGTATGGATATGAGAGTTGGAATATAAAGAAAGCTGAGATCCGAAGAATTGATGCTTTTGAACTGTGGTGTTGGAGAAGACTCTTGGGAGTCCCTTGGACTTCTAGGAGACCCAACCAGTTCATCCTAAAGGAAATCAGTCCTGAATATTTGAAGGACTGATGCTGAAGATGAAACTCCAATGCTTTGGCTACCTGGCCCAAGAACTGACTCATTCGAAAAGATCCTAATGCTGTGAAAGATTGAAGGCAGAAGAAGAAGGGGACAACAGAGGATGGCATCACTGGCTCTATGGACCTGTGTTTGAATAAGCTCCAGGAGTTGGTAATGGACAGGGAAGCCTGACGAGCTGCATTCCACGGGGTTGCAAAGAGTCAGACACGACTGAGTGACTCAGTTGTATTGAACTGAAACTTTTTTCATCTATATGCTCATCAGAAGGTTTATATCAATTTAAACTTCAACCATTAGTTCGAAGTGCTATGTATTTTCTAAACTTTTGAGACATTTCTTGTTTTACTTCATTGCTATTGCATTTGCAGTTCTTAGACCACCAAATAGATTAAAAACTTGGATGGCTAGTCATAATGAGTTTTTTTAATATGCATTATCTGGCCTACTCATAGCTCAATTTTTCCACTAGAAAGTTATCTTTTATTTATGTATTTTAAGAGGTCTTTAAATATTTTGGTTAACTCTTTGTGTCTCAGATATTAACATATTGAAATTATTTTTTAAGAATTTATTGTTTCCTGTGTACCATTTCTTATAGTAAATTGCATCATACAGAGGCTTTGCAAGTATATGTAATTACACTGTTAAGCTTTGCTTTCATAATTTCTGCCTTTTATTATTACTGTTTAGTTTGATTTCTGTATGGAATCAAGTTAGTCTGTTATGTTTTCAGTGATTAACTGGTTGCACCTGTGTGATCAGTCCACTTTAATATTATTCATTTGAGATATTATATTTATCATGTCTCATTTCATTTATGTATATACTGGGTTAGACAGTGACAATTATCAGATAGCTGAACACATATAGGATCCAGAATATTCACCTTTGAACTCCTTCCACTTCCAGAATTGTCAAAAAGAAGGTGTTTCCCCAGGTATGTCTTTATGTTCCATTTCTCTCCACTGCCATGCTTGCCACTCCTTTCTGCCACCATGTTGAGATGGAGTGGAAGCTGGTTCTTTATATCCTTCTTATCTTCTTGTGGACTTCCCTGGAGGCTTAAACATTAAGGAGTCTGCCTGAAAGGTAAAAGACCTGGGTTCGAGGCCTGGGTTGGGAAGATATCCTGGAGAAAGAAATGGTAGCCCACTCCAGTATTTTTGCCTGGAAAATCCCATGGATGGAAGAGCCTGGCAGGCTATAGTCCATGGTGTTGCAAAGAGTCCGACATGACTGAGCAACTTCACTTTCTTGCCTGAAATATACAGACATTGTCACATAGTGATGTCATTGGTATTTCAAACTCAAGTGTCCCAAAATTAACTCTTGGTTCCTGAAATGCTATTTCCAATCACCTGAAAGGCATTTTTATTTTCCTACAGTGATATTTTCATTTTCCAGACTTCCTATTCAAATTGGATCTCAACATTAGATAACATGTAATAATAATCAATTAATCTCATATCCAATCCAAATTCAGTCTAACTTATGTAACACCAAAGCTCTTAGTGTAGCTTTATTTTAAAATCTACTTCTCAATATTTAACAGTATACATAAAATTGAATTTTTGTATGCTGAACATTAAGTGATCAAAATTTGTTTTCTCTTGAATTTTATTGTATATTTAAAGGTAAGTAGATAATAAATTTTAAATGACCATAGTAGATAGCATTTTATAATGATTTATTATGATAGAATTGACTATATTTCAGCACTTCATTCCCTTAAATTCTTATCTGAATATAGATATGCTGCAAGGAAATCTTGTAAAATAGCATATCTCTTATCTGCAGCTAAGATACTGACAGAGTGCTTTTAGCAAAGTAAGCTGCATTTTAGATCTGGTTTGTAAAGATCTGAAAACACTTTAGGTGCAGCCGTCACAGTCAAACACACATATAAATTTCTTTGAATGACATTTATTTTTAAAAATATGGATGTAATCATTTTCATTGTCCAAAAGTTATAGAAATTTGGACATTTAATCATTAATGAAGAGCTCAAATACAGGTTAGACACCATGTTATCCCAGGTATCACAAAATAAACAACTCAGTTTTTAAGTTTTTCTTGATATTATAATGGAGAAATAGGGGATATATTTTTAGAAATTTACTCTTAAAAGATAATTATAAAATAGCAAAATTGGAAATTATTCAAGTCATTTCAATACAGTTTTACAAATAAGAAAAAGTATCAGGTTACCAAAATTAATAAAAAATATAAAATTTTCATACAGTTTTTTTGTGTAAACACAAAGCTATAATGTTTTACTCATAAATCCACATTAATGCCAGATACATTTTTTTAAAGGAAATGCCATCTAATTTCTTTCTCTGACCCAATATCTGTCTTGTCCTACAGTTTGGGAGATTCATTGTGTAAGTCAGGTTTTTCTGGTAGCTAACAGTTGGCTGTGTCTTTGTGATTTCCCATAGTTATAACAGCAGTGATATTTTTTCAGACTACATTTCAGAGTCTTGCTAACAAGAATGGACTTTTTTTTAAATCCTTGTGCAGTCTTTTCTTCTTTTACTCTCACACAACAGCCCTTGATTTACAGTGAGAACTGTGAAAGAGCAAGTGAGCCAGTTTTGGAATCAGAAGGTCTTGATTTATGCCCTGGCACTTTTTACCTAAGAAGTGATCTCTGGTGGCAGGAGCATGGTGCAGTGAATTGAACCTGGGCCTTGGAGGCAGCATGAATACGTTCAAACCCCGGTCATATCTGTTTATAGCTGCATATACTTGGCAGGTTACTTAATCTCCTTGAACTTTGGTTATTTTTCTACAAAACAGTGATTGATGTTTTATGCACATCACTGCTCGGCATTTTACCCAGGAAAACTTTCTGTTACAAAAGACCAGACAGCCCCTCAAAAAGTTCTCAGAAAATGTTAGGTGTTAGTCACTTCCCTCACTCTTGCACTTCAATTGCTCATTTACACCTAGACTTTTTCTGTATGTATGTCACCATGCCCAGTAGCCCACTGACATCATCTCAGGATTGTAACTGCAGTCTTGTCCCCTCTAGCACAGATGATGCCTCTTGAATTCTCATTTTCTAAAAAGGAAACAGTTGCGTTTCTATTTGCTACATCCCCCATAACCTTCCCCCAATTACAGCTCATACTTAGTTGGTTGTGCTCTCATTTCTATGCTATCAAGTTTTGTAAAGTTTTTGTTCCATACTAAAGCCATAGCTATGTTTATGAGACCATGTCTATGACACGATTCTGCTTTCCTGGTAGCTTAGCTGGTAAAGAATCTGCCTGCTATGCAGGAGACCCCGATTTGATTCCTGGGTCGAGAAGATCCTCTGGAGAATAGATAGGCTACCGCTCCAGTATTCCTGAGCTTTCCTGGTGGCTCAGACGGTAAAGAAACCACTCACAATGTGGGAGAACTAGGTTCAATCCCTAGGTTGGGAAGATCCTCTGGAGGAAGGCATGGCAACCCACTCCAGTATTCTTGCCTGAAGAATCCCCACAGACAGAGGAGCCTGGCGGGCTACAGTTCTGCCAATGGAAAACTAGCACTTGTTCTAGGACTATGAGTTGATTTGATGGTGAGCAAGAATTTTTCTGGTTACATATTTTGTATCCAGTGTCATAACGCCTGTGTCATCATGGAGAATGTTTATGACACCAAGTTTAGGTTATATCTCAACTTTGTTTAGCCCCCACATTTCTCTGGGCTTCTCCCGGTGGCTCAGAGGTGAAGAATCTGCCTGCAATGCAGGAGTTGCAGGAGACACCGTTTCCATCTCTGGGTTGGAAAAATCCCCTGGAGGAGAGCACAGTCACTCACAATATTCTTGCCTGGAGAATCCCATGGACAGCGGAGTCTGGCGGGCTACAGCTCATGAGTGTCACAAAGAGTCCGATGGGACTGAAATAACTTAGCAAGCATGCAAGCACACACATTTCTTTAATCAATGCCCAAGATTTCCAGAATACTCAGCCATGTATCATCTACCATTAATACCCCATTTTTACCAAGAAACCTCAATTTACACAAATTGAAACATCTGGGGATTTTATGCTCTACTTTCCTGATTGTGTCCCTTTTCCTGTATTGCCATTTTCATTATAAAATGTTCATTCTTTTTCTATCCTCACACTGGATCAGTTGTTTGGAGGGATATAGAAATATAGGTCAAGTAATTTCTCCAGGGATCTTGAGAGGCTTCGCTCTGCTGTCTTCTGGACTCTGGTGTTACTGATAAAACACCTGACACCAAAATGATTGTTACTGCTTAGAAGTCTTTGGTTTTCTCTCTGGTTTGTGTAAATCTGTTGGTCACTAAATTGTTGGAAATTTCTCAGTGCTATGTATTGACTCTTTTGTTATTGTTATTTGTTACTGTTATTGCCTTTTGTTATTGTTTCAGTAACTATTTTGAACAATCAATAGGTCATTTCCATCAGAAGCATATACCCTTATTCAGCATTGGAGGCGGGGGATCTTCCATTAATGCTTGATATTCTTTTCTCCTCTACTTTCTAAGTCTCTGCTTTAATAAATATCTTGTCTGATATTGAATTCTTTATTTGATCCCTCATGTCTCTGATCTTTTACTGTCTGTATTTCTCATCCCTTTCTCTCTCTCTCTTTCTCTCTCTCTTTTTCCCGCTAAATCTAGGAGTTTTTATTGGCTTCCTTTTCCAACTCTTTGTTTATTGTTTATTGGTCATTTTTGTGAACTGAAAGAAAAACTTATTGTTTGTTGCTATTGTTCTTTACTTCATGTTGAACAGTGCTGTCTTTGTTTCATGCAGTATCTTCAATCATTCTCAAGATAGAATTAAGCTTTTCTTCCCCTAGTTACATACTCTTACTCAATTTTTTATAATAACACTAAAGTGAAATTTCCCATTCATTCTTTCAAGTTTTTCTTTTCCATATTCTAAAATATTTATGTCTTTTGTTTACTACCTTACATTTTCGAATAAGGTTATAGAATAAGGTTGTTGTGGTTAGGTTCAATGGATAGAGAGGTTAGGTAAGTGGATAGAGAGCTAGACATTTTTCTGAGGGGCTTTTATATTTCTGGAATATTCAAGTAAGAAATAAAATGGTGATAAATACTCCATTTACAAGTTTTTCATTAACCCCTATGATTTTGGCCTCACTTTTCAGAAGTGAGGTGGTTGGATGGCACCACCAACTCAATGGACATGATTTTGAGCAAACTCCAGGAGATGGTGATGGACAGGCATGCTGGGTGTGCTGCAGTCCATGGGGTCACAAAGAGTCAGACACGACCGAGCGACTGAGCAGCAACTCACAACCGCAACACGGGGCATTTGCTTCTGCTTCATCCAGAAGTTCCCTCAGTTTTTTGTTTTTTTTTTTTTTTCAGAAGTTCCCTCAGTTTTATTGGCAGTATTATTTCCCTCTTCTGAACAGACTTCCCATATCTGAACATATTCAAACTATGGCTTTCTTTTCTCTTTTGTCTTCATTTTCAGTCAATATTCTTTGACCTTCTTTTAATTTAATGTATCTGTTTAAAATCTCTATATTATTTGCTGAGCCATACACTGATTTCACAACTCTGTTTTACTTATTCCTTTACAGTTATTTTAATCAATTTTAGAAAATGAAGATAAATGCAAGTTTTCAATGAAGCATTCAGACTTAGTTTCTGAGGATTTAGAAATGTTAAGTATGAAGTTAGGCATGAGCAATGAGGGGTGGCCTTGCATAAAAGTATGCAAGCTGATCTCTAAATTACATCCCAAATAGCCCAAAAGGGCTCACAGATAGGCTACAAAATAACCACAGAGACTTCTCCAACTCTTTCACATGCTTCCTATGCACACAGTGGATACAAACTAACCACAGGGGCTTCCTCAAGTAAACTTAGGCAGCAAGGAGCCCTTTAAGGGTTCATAAATAGTCTATACATCTGATTGTAACAGACTGAATTATGGGAAGTCATGCACTACAAAGCCTGTTGTTTTACAACTTGCCAACTGTCAATTGGCCTTGAGTGTTACTTATTTGCATTCTGTTTCTTGACTGGTGGTCAGTACAAGCCTTATTTTGCACAGGGCACAATCAAAAAGAGCAGATTGGAAGCCAAGACAGATCCTTACATCAACTACGCCTTTGGGGTTGGCCTGCTCCCAGGTCTTGGGAGTGTGTATTTAACAAAAGATATGTCTGCTTGAGCTGTAACTGAGCTGTAACTCCTCTTGTTTTAAACCCTTTGGTCGACTGTTACAATTCTTCGTTGTGATGAGACAAGAACCAAGGGAGAGGAATAAACCAACTTGATAGAAATAAAACAGAAAAGGGGGGCAGCATATTTTATTTGGGTACAGAATTTTACATTTTCATGCTCTACAGTGATACTCCCTTAAAGGTGATTCCTGTTGTAACTGCCTAGAAATCTTATACAGCAGATACACGTCTGGCTCCTCCTGACTTTTGCTATGTCTCCTGAGAGAAGGCAGACCACAATTTCCAGAGAGAGAACTCTGAGCACCATTGACTTAAAGCAAAATACATCTTGTCCTGGGGCCTCAACTAACAGTTAAACTTGAAAATCTCTGAACACAAAGATTTTTTTTTTTTTTTCTGTTCAGCCAATTCTTATCTAAATGCATTTGTGTCCCCCACTGCTTTCTCCAATATTTAGCTGGTTGGCACATTTTCAGAGTTCTAAATATCAAACCAAATGGAAGGAGCAATGTTGAAAGAGGGATGTTAAATATTTCTTCTACCTCCATTCCAGTGGGCCCAGAGACTTGCTGAAGTAAGCCTACTCGCTATTTCCAGTTAAGAGCCTTTTTATTTAAGCTATCACGTGCCCTGCTTCCTTTGCCTCTGTTTGAAAATCTGTAGCGTTTCTTATTTGAGATTGTCTTACTACAAGAAGGCAGGAAACCCTTTCAGAATAAGCTTTAATTATTGACATGTTGTTTGTTGTTTTTGTTGTTTGGTTGCTAAGTAGTGTCCAATTCTTTGCAACCCCATGGACTGTAGCCTGCCAGTTTCCTCTGTCCATTGGATTTCCCAAGCAAGAATACTGGAGTGGTTTTCCATTTTCTTCACCAGGGAATCTTATCAACCTAGGGACTGAACTTGCATCTCTTGCATTGGCAGGGGGATTCTTTACCACTGTCCCATGTGGGAAGCCCGTAATTACTGATATAACCAACTATTTAAAATAGACTCTTCCTGTAGTTTGAGTTGATTTTGCTAATAAGAAGAAAGTCTACAAATCACTCTTTTATTCCATAAATACTCTATGAAACCTCTAACCTAGCTATCTGATATCAAAACTGTTTTCAAAGACCACCCCTCTTCATATTTGTGGATGTTCTCAAAAGATCAAGCCAGCAGTAAGCTGCCGGGTAAACACTTTAGCAACACTAAACCAAAATTGCTTACAAACTTGGAAACAACAAAGTGGTGATTCTGAAATATGGTCCCATGGTAAGCTGAAACACTAAAACTGTATGAGGCATAAGATGGGAGGTCAAAGGTAGAAGAGGAGACTCAGTGTGGACAGGTGTGAACATGGAATGTGGCTGTTGGGCAGCAGCCTCATTCTTCCTCTCTCGTAATTTAATTGATTAGTATTTGGCACCTTGCTCCAATCACAAGATTATACTGAACTCTGAAGCAATTTTTTGATGCTTCCTGTGCTCACCTCGCCAAAGCAAAAACAACACCTAATTGTGGATGTGACAGGTGGTGGAAGCAAAGTCTGATGCTCTAAAGAGCAATATTGCACAGGAACCTGGAATGTTAGGTCCATGAATCAAGGCAAATTGGAAGTGGTCAAGCAGGAGATGGCAAGAGTGAACATCGACATTTTAGGAATCAGATAATTAAATGAACTATAATGAGTGATTTTAACTCAGATGACCATTATATCTACTACTATGGGAAGAATCCCTTAGAAGAAATGGAGTAGCCATCATGGTCAACAAAAGAGTCCAAAATGCAGTATTGGATGCAATCTCAAACACGACAGAATGATCTCTGTTCATTTCCAAGGCAAGCCATTCAATATCACAGCAATCCAGGTCTATGCCCTTACCAGTAATACTGAAGAAGCTGAAGTTGAATGCTTCTGTGAAGATCTATAGAAAACCTTTTAGAACTATGACCAAAAAAGATGTCCTTTTCATTAAAGGGGACTGGAATGCAAAAGTAGGGAATCAAGAGATACCTGGAGTAACATGCAGATTTGGCCGTGGAGTGCAAAATGAAGCAAGGCAAAGGCTAACAGAGTTTTCCAAGAGAACAAACTGGTCATAGCAAATGCCTTCTTCCAAAAACACAAGAGAAGACTCTACACATGGACATCACCAGATGGTCAATACCAAAATCAGATTGATTATATTCTTTGAAGCCTAAGATGGAGAAGCTCTATACAGTCGGCAAAAACTAGACTGGGAGCTGATTATGGCCCAGATCATGAACACCTTATTGCTAAATTCAACATAAATTGAAGTAGGGAAAACCACCAGACCATTCCCGTATGGCCTAAGTCAAATCTCTTATGATTATACAGTGGAAGTCAGAAATAGATTCAAGGTATTAGATCTGAGAGACAGAGTGCTTTAAGAATTATGTATGGAGGTTTGTGACACGTACAGGAAGCAGTGATCAAGACCATCCTCAAGAAAAATAAATGCAAAAAGGCAAAATGGTTGTCTGAGGGGGCCTTACAAATAGCTGAGAAAATAAGAGAAGCTAAAGGGAAAGTAGAAAAGGAAAGATACACCATTTGTATGTAGAGTTTCAAAGAATAGCAAGGAGAGATAAGAAAACCTTTCTCAGACCAGTGCAAAGAAATAGAGGAAAACAATAAAATAGGAAAGAGAAGAAATTCCTCAAGAAAATTAGAGATAACAAGGGTACATTTCATGCAAAGACGGGCACAGTAAAGGACAGAAATTGTATGGACCTAACAGAAGCAGAAGATCTTTATCACTCAGGTAACCATGATGGTGTGATCACTCACCTAGAGTGAAACATCCTGGAATGGGAAGTCAAGTGGGCCTTAGGAAGCATCACTATGAACAAAGCTAGTGGAGGAGATGAAATTCCAGTTGAGCTATTTCAAATCCTAAAAGATGATGTTGTGAAAGTGCTGCACTCAATATGCCAGTAAATTTGGAAACTTCAGCAGTGGCCACAGGACTGGAAAAGGTCTGTTTTCATTCCAATCCCAAAGAAAGGCAATGCCAAAGAATGCTCAAACTACCTCACAACTGTGCTCATCTCACATGCTACCAAAATAATGCTCAAAATTCTCCAAGCAAGGCTTCAACAGTATGTGAAACGTATATACATTCGTTATACACATTATAACATACGTTATATACATTCCATATATACAGGCTGGATTTAGAAAAGGCAGAAGAACCATAGATCAAATTGCCAACATCCATTGGGTCATCAAAAAAGCTAAAGAGTTCCAGAAAAACATTTACTTTTGCTTTATTGACTATGCCAAAGCCTTTGACCATGTGGGTCACAACAAACTGTGGAAAATTCTTCAAGAGATGGGAATACCAGACCACCTGACCTGCTTCCTGAGAAATCTGTATGCAGGTCAAGAAACAACAGCTAGAACTGGACATGGAACAATCTCTGGCTCCAAATTGGGAAAGGGGTACTTAGAGGTTGCATACTGTCATCCTGCTTATTTAACTTATATGCAGAGTGCATCATTTGAAACCCCATGCTGGATGGAGCACAAGCAGGAATCAAGATTGCCGGGAGAAATATCAATAACCTCAGATATGCAGATGACACCACTCTTTTGGCAGAAAGCCAAGAAGAACTAAAGAGCCTCTTGATGAAAGTGAAAGAGGAGAGTGAAAATGTTGGCTTAAAGCTCAACATTCAGAAAACAGATCATGGCAGCTGGTTCCATCACTTCATGGCAAATACATGGGGCAACAGTGCAACTAGCATCAGACTTTATTTTTTTGGGCTCCCCAATCACTGCAGATGGTAATTATAGCCATGAAATTAAAAGACGCTTGCTCTTTGGAAGAAAAGCTATGACCAACCTAGACAGCATATTAAAAAGCAGAGACATTACTTTGCCAACAAAAGGTCCATCTCATCAAAGCTATGATTTTTCCAGTAGTCTTGTATGGATATGAGAGTTGGACTATAAAGAAAGCTGAGCACAGAAGAATTGATGCTTTTGGACTATTTATCGGAGAAGCCTCTTGAAAGTCCCTTGGACTGCAAGGAGATCCTACCAGTCCATCCTAAAGGAAATCAGTCCTGAATATTCACTAGAAGGACTGATGCTGAAGCTGAAACTACAGTACTTTGGCCACCTGATGTGATGAACTGGTTCACTAGAAAGACTCTGATGCTGGGAAAAATTGAAGACAGGAGGAGAAGGGGATGACAGAGGATGAGATGGTTGGATGGGATCACTGACTCTATGGACATGAATTCAGTAAGCTCTAGGAGTTGGTGATGGACAGGGAAGCCTGGCATGCTGCAGTCCATGGGGTTGCAAGGAGTCAGAAACGACAGAGCAACTGAACTTTACTGCTCACCTCTATCATAATCTCTTTAAAACACCTTATTTTTGAAGGTCCACTTAATTTTTTCTATAGAGCCTCTTTCAACGATTTTAATATGCAAACACCTGTCCTCTGAAGTCCTATGCATGTGTACATGCTAAGTCATGTCTAATTTTTGGCAACTCTGTGGACTGTAGTCTTGCAGGCTCCTCTGTCCATGGGATTCTCTAGGCAAGAATACTGGAGTGCGTTGCCATGCCCTTTTCCACAGAATCTTCCCAATCCAGGGAGAGAACCCTCTTACATCTCCTGCATTGGCAGGTGGATTCTTCACCTGCTTTAATTGCTCCACGTGGAAGCCCCCTGAAATCCTGTAATTCATATTAAACCCTGAGTTTAACTTACCCCTTTTTTATATGTGTTATATTTTTAGAATCATATATACTTACTCTTCCAAATAGAAAGATAGCTTCACTAAGATGATGTCCTTTTCCATGTTTGTTTGTATTAATATGTGTAACATGGAATGCCAAATACTGAAGATTTATGGATTCATCAAATCCAAGACCTGCTTCTCTTCATATCCACCATAACAGCATGTACTTGATAAGCTGTAGTTATTATAAATAGGATTCAGCCTTAAAGATTTTCCATGTGTCCTTCTGTAAACCTTTTCAATGTTCTGGTTATGTTTATGCTTAGTGCTTTATTTCACAGAAAGTCAAAAGCTCTGAGTATACAGCCAATTGAGGCTAAATTAGTATAAAAGAGAATGTTGGCTTTGGAAACTTGTACAGAGCAGGGACAAGGTATGGTGGGGCCCAAGTGCAGGTGGAGCCTTGGCTTTCTGTTTCCCCCCATGCCCATTGCAGGAGAGGATGCAGGATCTTCCGGTCTTCAAGTCTAAATTCTTGGCCATTTACACCCATTTCCGTATCTGCATCAATATTTCCTCCAAACCAATTCTCTATTCCCAGTTGCTTCAAGTTGTTGTATATATCGTTTCAGTGTCATATAAATGCAAAATAAAATTCACTACCTCACATATTAATTTCCTAACTTTTTTCTTTCTTTTCATTTATTTGAAGCAAAACCCTAGAATTAAAATCAAAGATATAAAACTTGAATACGATTTTTAGTCTTTTATTTTGTTTTTATCAAATAATATTCTCCACATACTCTTTTGTGAAATATTTAAGCATACACCTAAACAGAAAAAAACATCCTTAATTAATAGCACTAGAAACTCTCATTTTTGTCAATTTTGATTTTTTACCTTCCCTCTCCTCCTGGCCTATGGACTGCATGGTAACATGGTTTATGATCCTTCAGTTCTAACTCTGCCTATCACTTATCCAAGGGAGAGCTGTCATATCCTTCAGCATTTATAACTTATGTTTGCTTAATTTACCTGCTAATGAAAGCCTACAGAGATTATTATCATAGCAGGCCCAGCTTTCCACTTTCCATACCCCAGGCTGACAAAAGGGCTTGGTAATTTGCATATAACCAATCAAAACAAGGGAGAAAACAGACGTCCCCTAAAGCAAACCAATGAAAACTGAGCATGAGAGTAGAGTGTTTTTTACCTGCTTTAAAACAGGCTGCTAATTTTCATCACTAGTCTCTCTGATTGCTCCATTGGTAAAGCAGCCACCTGCAATGCAGGAGACCCTGGTTCAATCCCTGAGTTGGGAAGATCCCCTGGAGAAGGGAAAGGCTACCCACTCCAGTATTCTGGCCTAGAGAATTCCATGGGCTGTAGAGTCCATGGATTGCAAAGGGTTGGACATGACTAAGTGACTTTCTCTTTCACTTCAGTCTCCCTGAACACTATTTTCAGGATTATCCATTCTTGCCTATTCCACATATTCACTGACAACATATCTCTATATGGATATAAATGTTTGGGGATTCCAGTTCCTATTTTATTATATTAACACTTTTACTACCCTCCAGTAATCTTTAGTCAGGATAGAACTTTTCCCAGGCGTATAAATACAGGAAATAGCAAGTAGTTGGAGTGCTGGCTTTAGATGTTTCTTAAGTTCCTTAGGAAGGTCTTGACATTATTTGAAAATTATACGAAGTATGTTTACGTTTTTAGGCATTATTTTATAGGAGTCTAAAATCACTGAAGATGACGACTGTGGCCGTGAAATTAAAAGACGCTTGCACCTTGAAAGAAAAGCTATGGCAAACCTAGACAGAGTGTTAGAAATCAGAGACATCAATTTGCAATGAAAGTCCATATAGTCAAGCTATGGTTTTTCCAGTAGTTGTGTATGGAGGTGAGAGTTGGACCACAAAAAAGGCTGAGTGTCTAAGAATTGATGCTTTTGAACTGTGGTGTTGGAGAAGATTCTTGAAGTCCCTTGGACTGCAAGGAGATCAAACCAGTCAGTCCTAAAGGAAGTCAGTCCTGAATATTCATTGGAAGGACTGATGCTGAAACTGAAGCTCCAGTACTTTGACTACCTGATGTGTAGAGCCGACTCATTAGAAAAGGCCCTGATGCTGGGAAAGATTGAAGGCAGGAGGAGAAGGGGATGACAGAGGATGAGATGGCTAGATGGCATCACTGACTCTATGGACAGGAATTTGAGCAAGCTCCAGGAGATGGTGAAGGACAGGGAAGCCTTGCATGCTGCAGTCCACGGGGTCACAAGGAGTCAGACACAACTTAGTGACCAGAAAACAGCAACAACGATGGGTAAGTAAAGTCATCAACAAGATTTGAATTTCAGCTTTATTGGACACTGAAAACAAATATGTGCTCTAGAAAGCAGATAGTTTTAGGATTATCCTTAACTGCCCATAAAAAGATTATTTTTGCACAATTCCATATAATTTTCTTTTATTTTTATGTTCTTCTTGACCAAAAAATGTTTATCTGAGTGTGCCAACACCTTGTTTCACCTCATTTCTTTTGCAAATCCAGCTGTTTTGGCTACATCAGTAGCTACTACTACATCAGAAGTAGTAACATCAATTGGACAAAAATGGTAATTTTATAAATATGTTGATACTACGGAAAACCCTATACTGTAACACATCATCAGTAAGTACATGCTTAAATTTCTTAGACAGTTAGTAAATGCTAATAATTCATGTATGTTTAGATCTTTTTTTCAAAGAAAACAGTCATGCCATCATTACTCTTAATTATGTAAAGATTTAAGCACATCAATTAAAAACATTCAAGTCTTTTTAAATTATAATTATAAACTCACAGCATTTCTCTCTTGCTAGAATGATCTGTAATTTCATAGCAACCAAGTTCTGCTTTCTAATGTTTCTCCTTTGAATCACTCAAAGCAAAATTGGTACAGCAGAAGAATTTTGTTTATCTTTTTAACACTGTTCTCTCCTGCTTTGGGTCATGTTTAATTTCTTCACACCACTGTTTGAAAAAGCAGCTTCCCATTTCAAGGGTAAAAGAAAAACCCTGAAGGATTGTGTTTGTTTTCCAGCTATGTGAGACATGTTTAATCTTCAGGTTTCTACAAGTTCAAGATGACAAGGGAATATAAAACACAAGGATTTCAGGTCTTCATAAGAATGTTGATTTCACAATTTTTTTTGTTTTCCTTAATGACATAAAATATTTATTAAAATCAGAGTTTAATTTTTGTATTAGCCATGTGTTCCAACAAGATAGAGTTTCCAGACCAAGTTTATCTTTTTGTTTATTCCCTTTTCCCAGAAGTAGCTCCTGAAAAACTACTGTGCCCTTAGAAGTCAGCCTACATAATTGAAGACAAGTAGTGTAAATAATTTTCCCTGCAAAAGTGAAACTAAAAGATAGCATGTTAAATCTTTTTAGTTCCAATTACTAGCTAACACTGATATTAAATTACAGAGCTCAAGGTTTCTGAAATAAATGTAGAAGTATACTTGGAATGCAATGCCATGTGTGAAATGTGAAATCTAAATCATTATTCTGTCAAGATGTAGATTTAGTGATCGAACATGTATATGATCAATTTTTTGCCCTGGTTGAACTTCAACCTTATGAGAACTATGGTATTGGCTCAGATTTCTCCAAGAAATACAGTGTGAATATTTAGGCCAGAATTAATAATCACCTTAATTTTTAACTTTCTCTAAAAAGGCATCCATCTCATTTATGCATGAAACACCTTTTAACTTCAACAGGTATTCAAAGATCAGAAAAGATACATAGGTGTACAAAAGAGGATTACAGGGGATGCAATGGCATGCTGGGTTAATGCAGTGTTCTGAATTAAAATAACTTTTCTTTATTTTTCCTTTTCAGTATTACCTTGACATATTCATGGTTATTTAAAAAATAATAGAAAGGTAAGATAGATGAATGAATGTAGATTTTATATAATGGTTGGATGGTGAAATTATTGAGCATAAGATTCAGGTATAAAGAAACCTACATGGATAGATGTTGCTATTTATCATATACAGAGAGAATATTTATATAAAAACATTTCCAGTATTCTACTTCTCTATTAGAGATGAATTAATAAAATAGTAAACTATGGATGAGTGAAAGAGAATGGGTTCTGAAGTCAAACATGGTTGTGATTCACGCTGCAATTACTTGATTCATCACATTAGCATTTTATATAACTTCTTAAGGATCTCTGAACTAAAATGTCAAAGGTATAGTTAAAATGTAATCCACATACATCCTGGCCAACAGTGTACGTTTTCAACATAATTTAGGTGTCTTTCCTGATTAACCTTCCTTTGAGGAATAACAATTGTCAGTTACCATTAAAGCAGCTTGGCTAATGATTCATTCCAAACTCAGGTGCCGGGATTTCCCTGGTGGTCCAGTGGTTAAGACTGCCTTCCAATGCAGGGTGTGTGGGTCTGATCCCTGGTCAGGAAGCTAAGATCCCACATGCCTTACAGCCAAAATGCCTGTATATAAAACAGAAGTAGTATTGTAACAAATTAAATAAAAACTTTAAAAACGGTCCGCAACAACAAAAAAAATCTTAAATAACAAAAATATTAGTTGCAGAGTCCTACTGAGGGTCTCCTTTAAATGACATAAATGTACACTATGATCCTGGACCCCAGCAATCCCTACTGTGTGCCTAGTCTTAAATTAAATGTGCACATGATCTAATCTTTGGCACTAAAGCTCACTATAAAACAGTTGCTAATATTTTGTGATCTGACGATCTCTGAAATGGAATAACAAGCAAACAGCAAGGTGTTCTAGACAACAAAACACTGGCTACCTTTGCACTAGACACACTTATCACATGACTTGTATTAAATATTGTTATGCAGAAAATTTTGTCTAAAAGATTTTGAAGGACAGTAAAATAGTAGTGTTTAAAAAGATGTCTTCATTAGTAAAGTAAATTGATTATATGCTTGTGGGAGCAGACGATTTGCTTACATATTGCCTGGTGTGACACTCAGCAAATGTGTGATTGACAATCCCAGGTCAAGAATCAAAATGGAGATGATTGCTTTTGAAGAAAAGAGGTTCTGGCATTATGCGTTTGTGATGGTGTTCTTAGTATTAATGAATTTCCACAGTGAGTGGCTCTGTTAGTCTTTTTCACTATCAGACACAACACCTGCATGTAAACTCATCTTTCCTGTGCTCGGTGCTTCTCACATATGCTGATAAAGTCCTGAACTTGTGTCCATCATGATTTGACTGATGCATCAACTTTGTTCCAACTTGAAGAAACCTGTATGCAGGTCAGGAAGCAACAGTTAAAACTGGACATGGAAAAACAAACTGGTTCCAAATAGGAAAAGGAGTACATCAAGGCTGTTTATTGTCACCCTGCTTAATTATCTTATATGCAGAGTACATTGTGAGAAATGCTGGCCTGGATGAAGCAAAAGCTAGAATCATGATTGCTGGGAGAAATATCAATAACCTCAGATATGCAGATGACACCACCCTTAGAGCAGAAAGTGAAAAAGAGCCTCTTGATGAAAGTGAAAGAAGAGAGGGGAAAAGTTGGCTAAAAACTCAACATTCAGAAAACTAAGATCATGGCATCCAGTCCCGTCACTTCATGGCAAATAGATGGTGAAACAGTGGAAACAGTGACAGACTTTATTTCTTTGAGCTCCAAAATCACTGCAGAGGGTGACTACAGCCACAAAGTTAAAAGACACTTACTCCTTGGAAGAGAAGCTATGACCAACCTAGACAGCATATTAAAAAGCAGAGACATTACTTTGCCAATAAAGATCCATCTATTCAAGGCTGTGGTTTTTCCAGTAGTCATGTTTGGATGTGAGAGTTGGACTATAAAGAAAGCTGAGCACCTTTGAACTGTGGTGTTGGAGAAGATTCTTGAGAGTCACTTGGACTGCAAGGAGATCAAACCAGTCAATCCTAAAGGAAATCAGTCCTGAATATTCATAGGAAGGACTGATGCTGAAGTTGAAACTCCAATACCTTGGCCACCTGATGTGAAGAACTGACTCACTGGAAAAGATCCTGATGCTGGGAAAGACTGAAGGCAAGAGGAGAAGGGGATGACAGAGGATGAGATGGTTGGATGGCATCACCGACTCAATGGATATGAGTCTGAGCAAGTTCCAGGAGCTGGTGATATACATGGAAGCCTGGCATGGGGTCGCAAAGATTTGGATATGACTGAGTGACTGAACTGAACTGAACTGAAGATTATGGATCTTTGGATGAAAAGGAAGCATGTGTGTGTGTTAAGTTCCTTAAGTTGTCTCCAACTCTATGTGACCCTGTGGACTGGGATTCTCCAGTAGCCTCCCGAGTAGCCCCCAGACTCCTCTGTCCATGGGATTCTCCAGGCAAGAATACTGGGTTGGGTTGCCATGCTCTTCTCCAGGGGATCTTCTCAATCCAGGGATTGAAACCACATCTTTTATGTCTCCTGAATTGCCAGGTAGATTGATAGCTTACAGTGAACGATGTCAGATTCTTGATCTCCAAAGAAGGAGATTTAGCTTCAGGACCAGGGACCAGGCTTGATCACTCAAGAGCTTTTGTGTAGCAGTTTTATTAAAGTAAAAAAGGGACAGAGAAAGCTTCTGACACAGACATCAGAAGGGGGACGGAGAGTGCCCACCTCGCTAGTCTTAGCAAGGGAATTATATACTTTTTAATTGGTTATTACAATAAATCAAAAGAATGTCTCAAGGTTGTAAAGATCTTACTAGACCCACTCCCATAATTTACATTTTAAGATAATAGGATTAGCCAGAAGGTTTCAGGAAGGAGAAACTGTCCTCAAGCAAAATGCATTGCTGTCATGTAATCCTTCAGTTCAGTTCAGTCACTCAGTCCTGTCTGACTCTTAGTGACCCCATAGACTGCAGCACCCCGGGCCTCCCTGTCCATCACTAACTAATTTACTCAAACTCATGTCCATTGAGTTGGTGATGCCATCCAACCATCTCATCCTCTGTGGTCCCCTTCTCCTCTTGCCTTCAATCTTTCCCAGCATCAGGATCTTTTCAAATGAGTCAGCTCCAGAGTTTAAACTGAGTTGTTTGTTGTGTAATCATCAGTTTAAAAAAAAACGTTTTAAGTAACTAAGACTAAGGAATATAGAGGGAAAAAAAAAAAAAAAGACGTTTGTCCTTTCCTTCTCTTTGAGAATTCCAGACCCCTATCTCCTCCTTGGGGACCCCGGACTTCCTATCAACCTGCCTGGGAATTGACTCCCTCAGGATTATTTAACACTAGTGCCACCTGGGAAGCCCAATAAGAGAAGCACCCCAATCCTAACCCAACTTAAAGGATTAACATTTGACTAACATTCAAGAAAAACATCTAACATAATTGTCCCTGCTTCAAGTCAACAGAGCATTTGGGGATGGGGAGGAGCAGTTCTCAAAGAATAAATATAGTCAACATTTACTCTCTATTGTTAATTCTCTTCTCAAAGAAAATGCATTTTCACCAGAACTGATCTAAACCTTCCAAAGTCTAATGTCTTATTGATGTTACAATAGGATGTAATACAGCATCAAATTTGTGTCACCAAATGTCATCACAACATTAAATTTGTGACAAAGAAACTGTTTTCCAGACCCCTTATGTTCTGTTACCAGAACACCTCTGTCAAATGCCAATAAAAATCACATGCTTTACAAGGTTTTGATGACTAAATAGTTTAAATTAGGTTAAGTTCTTAGCCCAGCACAATATAAATGCTAGGTAAATCCTATTTATCATTAATAATTAGCTCAAAGAAACATGAAAATTGAAATTATTCAGATTGCTCTGACATGGCTATTTTCTTTAGTATATGACATCATGGCCTGGATTTTTCATGATTATTTCATATCATGATTTTAATATTATTATAGGATTGCTTACAGTTTCTCCTTTTCTTTCCAATAACAAATAATAAAAATCATAGTCCCTTAGATATTTTAAGCTCAATGTTTGTGCAAAACATCAGAATCTAGTCCCCCAAACCAGTAAGGAAGGCATATCTTATCTTTAATTTTTTTTTTAATGATTTATTTGGCTTCATTGTTCAAGTCTTCGTTGTGGCACATGGGATCTTCACTGCATCGTGTGGGTCTTTCACTGAGAAAGCTCAGGCCCTAGTTGCGGCACACAGGCTCAGAGGTGTGTGGGCTTCAGCAGTTGTGGAGCTCTGGTTTACTTGCCCCAAGGCATGTTGGAGCTTAGCTTCCTGACTAGGGATCAAACCTGTGTCCTCTGCATGGCAAGGCAGACTCTTAACCACTAGACCACCAGGGAAGTCCTTTAACTTTAATTTTAAGAGGAGATCTTTGACTATGATAATTCACGTATTACCTGCCCCCTTTGACAGATACCCATTTAAATGGGAAACTATCTCTTTATTTTAGAGATGGACTTTGGATCTTTCCTCTCGTCACTTACCATCACTTGATGGTAAAGAAAAAAAAAAAAAAACAGCTGATGTTTAAAAATTGCCCTAGATGAAAAGCATCAGGGTGGGCAAGGTGAAAATCAAGAGCTTGTGAATACATTATAGGCTGAAAGAATTTTTGGAAACTATCTCCAAGTATGTATAATGCACAATTTCTAAAATGAATAAAAGTTTGAAATAAGCTTTAAATAAGATGTTGAGAAGATGTAAGAAGTGCAGCTACTTTAATCTTAATCAATGCAACTTGTGATGAGGTAATGAAGAGCAGGCAATCAGTCAGAACCCAATCTACCCAAATGAAATCTCAAACAACAACAGAGGATATTTTTTTTTTTTTTTACTTTAGTTTGTGTTAAGAGAAATGGGCAATGTAAGTGCTATGCAGATTTAATGTGCTAATGAAATCAATTCATCAAGTTTTAAATTATGTAGGAAATTAAAATAAGAAACTGTTCTGTACACAAAAGAGACTGCATCCCCAAGAGCATAACCAGACTTGGTAAAGAGCAGCCGCAACAAATTTTAGATAAGCTTTTAAAAAAATGTTATATATCAGCTAAATTTAAAGACTTCTCTCTCTCTCTCTTTTTTTTTTTTTTAAGTTCCCCAGTGAATCTTCAAAATTTTTACTTAAAAATTCCTCAGAATGGAAATCTGGAAGAAGCAGCCAAGAGATCCTTTGTGAAACTGTCTGCGAGCTTGTTGATCTTCTGATCAGTCATCTGCCACCTAGCTTTTGGGTGCTGTTGAGATATCTGGAGACATTCAGGGGTATTGGAGAACAGACAGTTTATGAGAATTGATTTCCAAAATAAAGAGTCCCATCTTTTACACTGAGAGCCTTTGATGGAGCTTTGGGTCCTAATTTTCTACCACTCTATAACTGCTCCAACTTGTAAAAAAAAAACAAAAAAAACAAAAAACCTCTCATTCAGCTTTAAACTTACAGTGCTGATTGTTCCAGAATATCACACATCTACAAGGCATCACTAAAGGGATGCCAGGCTCCTCTGTCAATGGAATTTCCCAGGGAAGAATACTGAAATGAGTTGACATTTCCTTTTCCAGGATTTCTTCCCAACCCAGGGATCAAACCTTTGTCTCCTGCAAGTCTCCTGCATTGGCAGACAGATTCTTTACTGCTCAGCCACTGGGGAATATATTTATGTATTTACACTCTTAAATGTGTTTGATTTTTAAAAAATGAGAAGACAAAGAATATAAGAAAGACCAGGGTGTATATAAATTATCAATTATAAAGAACTGGTTAGGATGAATAAACTGCTGGAGACCTCATGATCACAACAGAAATTAAAATAAGTAATTAACAAACATTTAGCAATGAATGAAATTTTGCTTTCTCTACAACTTATTTCTTTCTAGCCAACCTTTCTATTTTAGTTGAAGTTTATGGAATACATCTGCATATCCTTAAAGTGACTAGAGCAATCTCTGCCTCCTGCTCTAAGAAGGAAAGGCAATTTGAAAAGTACTGGTGTATAAATATAGATACTCCAAAGCAAATAAAATGCAGTAGAAACACAAAGAATGGAAATACTTAGTTTCATTTCTGTAGAATTGCCGAACACAGACTATCCCTAACTTAACTATAATTCCATTTACTACTTTTTTTTTTTTTTTTTTTACTTTATGATGGAGCAAAAGCAATATGCATTCAGTATCAACTATGTTTCAAATTTTGGATTTTTATCTTTACCCAGGTTGGCTGTGTGGAGTCCAGTCCTCTCTTGTGATTCTGGGCAGCTGCAGGAGTCACGGTTCACACTCAGCCACGTAGTCAAGAGAGTACACAACTAATACACTTACCACTACCCTGCAGTCAGACAACTATTCTGCTTTTTTCACTTTCAGTACAGTACTCAATAAATTACATGAAATACTTAACTGCTGTTTAGTCACTAAGTCGTGTCCTACTCTTTTGCAACCCCATGGACTGTGTAGCCTGCCAGGCTCCTCTGTTCATGGGATTTTCCCGGCAAGAACACTGGAGTGGATTACCATTTTCTTCTCCAGGTGATCTTCTCCACCCAGGATGGAACACCTATCTCCTTCTTGGCAGCTGATTCTTTACCGCTGAGCTACTATGGAAGCTCATGATAATTAACTTTTTATTACAAAATATGCTTTGTGTTAGATGTTGATACGCAACTATATGCTAATGTCACTATTGTGAGCTTGTTTAAGGTAGGCTAGGCTAAGGTATGATGTGGAGTAGGTTAGGTGTATTAACTGCATTTTGTATTTACTAATAATTTTAAATTACTACGGGTTTATCAGGGGCTTCCTAGGTGGCACTAGTGGTGAAGAACCCGCTTGCCAGTGCGAGAGACATAAGATCCATAGGTTCAATCCCTGGGTCAGGAAGATCGCCTGGAGAAGGAGACGGCAACCCACTCCAGTATTCTTGCCTGGAGAATGCCATGGACAGAGGAGCCTAGAGGGCTACAGTTCATGTCACTGCAAAGAGTCAGACATGACTGAAGCAACTTAGCACATGGGTTTATCAGGGGCTGCCCAGGTGGCACTATTGGTAATAAACCCATCTGCTAATGCAAGTAGACATAAGAGATGTGGGTTTGTTCCTTGCATGCATCAGGAAGATCCCCTGGAGGAAGAAGTGGCAACCCACTCCTGTATTTTTGCCTGAAGAATCTCATGGATAGAGGAGCCTGGCAGGCTACAGTCCATTAGGTCAGAAAGAGTCGGACATGACTGTGATGATTTAGCATGGGTTTATCAGACCTTAGTCCATGGGGTAGCAAAGACACACCTCTCAGAGACACCTGAGAGGCTAAGCACAGCACAGGAGCAACCCTATCATAAGGAGAAGGAGATTCACAGTGTTAACACAGATAAAGAAATGGTGCAGTTTAAATAACCTCAGTTATTTATGTTAAACACGGGTGCTAACTCTGGCCCAATAATTACACACACACACACACACACACACACACACACCTGCTTGCTTCTACAGTAGTAAAACAGTAAAACAATGAAAGTGATACATAAGCATATTATGAAAGAGATTTCAGTAATGTCTGACATTTATATTCAGACTTTCTTTCTAAATGATTGGTATGTTCTTTATATAATGTATGCATAGCAGGTGTTTCAACCTCTAAAAAAGAAGCTTCACTGAAGTGGAAATAAAGTAATTTTTCTGCTTCAAAAACTAGGCATATTTTTATTTAAGGGGAGAAGAGTAATTTTGCAACCAAAGTAGAAATGCAGAGGCAAGATAGGGTTTGTCTTTTAATTATTGATAACGGACCTGAGAGGTTAATTTTCCAAGGCCTAGATAGTTTGCAAGCCATTTAATCAATATGTGTATGTAAACTTTTCTTTAAGGTTTTTTTAAAGACTGTTTTGAATGTGTTGAGGTATATATTTAAAGTTAAATATAAAAAAATACCAGATGGTTGTCTGAATCACAAACTTATTATTCATGTATTAGCCTGTAGTTTTTCTTGTATGTTTTTGTTTTTTTTTGCTGCAGTTGTATTTTTTTTAAGTGAGAAAAAAATCAGAGGTTAGTAAAATAATGTGAAACCTTAAGTTACAACCTTTTATTTTAACTGAAATGATCATTTTGATATTGTTGATGAATTATGGTAGTGAGATGCATTTAGGTTTGTGAAGGACTAAAATCAACTCACATTGTATTTGAATTCACTACGCTATTACATATACCTAAAACTAAGATTTTAGAATCTTTCAAAAAAAAAACAACAGAAATGTTATAAGGATTCAATTGGTTTTACCAAGAAAAATAACAGAATCTATCATTGAAGCAGGTAAACAACATGGGATTTGGGGTCTAGGAGTTAAGATGTTGCTATATTTACTAGAAGCATGAAAACAAGAGAGAGTTTTAAAACTAATAATATAGATGATTTTAAGATTATGAATACATTAATGTCATAAATAAAAATTAAATACAGCTTTAACCAAAAAAAAGAGTTTTGTCTCCTGTCTTTTGTGTCCAGAAATGTTCAGTTCAGTCTCTCAGTCACATCCGACTCCTTGCGATCCCATGAACTGCAGCCCTCCAGGCTTCCCAGTCCATCACCATCCCCTGGAGCTTGCTCAAACTCATGACCATTGAGTTGGTGGTGCCATCCAACCATCTCATCCTCTGTCGTCCCCTTCTCCTGCCCTCAGTCTTTCCCAGCATCAGGGTCTTTTCCAATGAGTCAGTTCTTCACATCAGGTGGCCAAATTATTGGAAGTTCAGCTTCAGCATCAGTCCTTCCAATGAATATTCAGGACTGATTTCCTTTAGAATGTACTGGTTTGATCTCCTTGCAGTCCAAGGGACTCTCAAGAGTTTTCTCCAACACCACAGTTCAAAAGCATCAATTCTTTGGTGATCAGCTTTCTTTATGGCCCAACCATTACATTCATATGACTACTGGCAAAACCATAGCTTTTACTAGATGGACCTTTGTTGGCAAAGTAATGTTTCTGCTTTTTAATATGCTGTCTAGGTTGGTCATAACTTTTCTCCCAAAGAGCAAGCATCTTTTAATTTCATGGCTTTAGTCACCATCTACAGTGATTTTAGAGCCCCCAAAAATAAAGTCTCTCACTGTTTCCATTGTTTCCCTATCTATTTGCCATGAAGTGATGGGACCAGATGCCATGATCTTAGTTTTCTGAAGGTTGAGTTTTAGGCCAACTTTTTCACTTTCCTCTTTCACTTTCATCAAGAGGCTCTTCAGTTCCTCTTTGCTTTCTGCCATAAAGATGGTGTCAGCCGCATATCTGATGTTATTGACATTTTTCCCAACAATCTTGATTCCAGCTGTGCTTCATCACATTTCACATGATGTACTCTGCATATAAGTTAAATAAGCTGATGCACTCTGTCCATAAATGTAGACAAGGATAAAAGATAATAGAATGATTAAGTTATTCATTTTGAATCTTAAGATAACAGTAAACATTAGATGAAGGCAGCTTATTTCTTCTTCCTTGACTTGAAATGGTAAATCTATGCAATAGCTTTTACCCAAAGATTAAAGTTTTGAGCAGAGTGTTGCTCAAACTTGTATCTGTTGAGTCAGCGATGCTATCCAACCATCTCATTCTCTGTCTCCCTCTTCTCCTACTGCCCTCCTCAATCTTCCCCAGCATCAGGGTCATTTCCATTGACCCTATGCACTTAGAAGGTGATGAATCAGTCTCAAGTGAATGCCATCCCCTCCAATGTTTATAAATGTACCACAGGCTCTCACATATCTCCTCCACTTGAGGCTCACAGCTCTGTAAAGACATACACCATTATTTCATTGTACAAATCAAGAAGTTGAAACTCAGAGGAGGGGAAATGACTTGATCAAGATCAGAGGCTGACCTGAGACTTGGACTCTGGTTCGGACCACTTGAATTCAGCAAGCTTTCCCCTGAGCTAGTTATCAGCATCTTAGGTCCTTCCCCACATCCCTGAATCTGTTCTAACTACCTTCTCACAGAGAGAAGGAATGTCAAACACCCCAATGCCTGAACAAGCTGGAGATCATACCCGGCCCTCATCATTCTCGTTAAAGTCAGAGAGACCACACAGCCAGGATTCCCTTGGACAGGAAGAAATCCTTTTCTTCAGAGTCTAGGATTCACTGGCTTTGAACCATGTGCCACCCCGCCTCCCACGCCCTTGTCTCTGCCTGAGATAAAAATCTTGAAGTCCATCCTAAATGTGGATGGAGTAGGGACAGGAAATAAACACAAATACTTCACTCCCAATAGATTGTCTCACCGACAAGGAAGAGGGTGCTGTACACCAAGAGCCTACTTCCCCACGTGAGGGAAACAGAGAGAAGAACTCACATTTGATATTTCAACCAAAGAGCAAGTGGCATGCTCGGCGGAGGAGAGCTAGGATTCCCACTATGATGATTCTCCCTAAATTAGTTTATATATTTAATATGATTCCAGTAAAAATACCAGCAATTCTTTTTTTTTTTTTTTATTGTGAGAGAGTGGTTATGGTAGTATTAGCTAATTGAAAATTCCAGGAGGAGGGGTAAACCATGAGCAGTGATGGTAATGAGAAAGAAGGCTGCCAAAATCTAACAGGTATTAAGGCTTTGGGGGAAAAAAAAAAAAAAAAAACAAGCACCAACTTAGATGCAAAGCATCCATGAGATGAGTATGTTAATATAGACTATTCTCTTTATTCATGGCAGTTGTGTTTTATGAAATTGCGTATGTGCATACTTAATCACTCAGTCATGTTCTACTCTTTGTGATCCCATGAAATACTATTATCCACCAGGCTCCTCTATACACAGAATCCTCTAGGCAAAAATACTGGAGTGCATAGCCATTCCCTTCTCCAGGGGATCTTCCTGACTCGGGGATCAACCCCGAGTCTGTTGCATTGCAGGCAGTTTTGTTAGTGTCTAGGTTACTTATGAAGTTACCATTTAGCAAATACTGCTCATTGCTTCTAGGGAAAATACAGATATAGGTTGCTGTGAGACTCTGTCACAACATTTTTCATCAACCTTGTACATAACCTTGCTTTATGCATATTTCTGTTTAAAGACACTTCACTTAATATATATCGCTGACTCATTAACATTGAACTCAGGGCCAAGAGCCACATACCTCATGCCAGAATGAAGCTTATCTAACACACATATTTTCTCAAGAAGGCACATCACAGTCTTCTTGCTCTTAGGAAAATTAGACAGCACTTTAATACTATGCTTGGGAGTGATTTTAAACAGAGTAATCAATGACACAAACAAAAGATGCAGAAAATGCAGCACTAATAGACCTCAAAAGGACATTTCTTTAAAGTATGAGAGTTGAAACTAGAAACTAGCAAGGACCTTTGTTCCACATCAGCTGGGAAGGGGGATTTTAGACAACTCATTTTTTTTTTTTTTTTCACTGCCCTGAACATGTCTGAAAGTGCTCAGAATATGGGTTTGGAGGTTATATATCATTTTAGCAAATAGGCAAATTTGTAAATACACAATTTATAGATAATGAGGATTGACTGTATCTCTCCCTCTGTGCCATCAGTCCCTGATAGTAGTTCTCCAAATGTCACTGAACCAAATAGGTCTGCCCACCCACTTCTGGAGTAAAGCCAGCCTCCTGACATCATGGGGTGGGAGTGAAAGACAGTGCAGTGGTTATTTCAGGATCAAGCAAGGAGCATGGCTGGCTAATGCTCAAAAGACCCAAACTCCTGGATGGACTTCAGAGAAATGTTTTTAAAGGCAATGTGAGGGGAAAAGCTGCAGGTTGTGTGCCCATCTTGGGCAGGAATCTCTGACTGGTTGATGGTGAAGTAACTTGGTGATGCCTTAGGGGTTAACATCACCAACCGTCAGGATCCCGTTGGTCTAGGGGTTATGAGTATGGGGTCGTTCTTCAGTTACGTCTCCATCTGGTGGAGGTTTCAATATTTGCGAAACCACTCAAGGACATGCTCCTGACACAGTTTTCTATGTCCTTCAGAGAGGAACAAAAGAGTCTGTGCCTCTACCATATGACTGATCTATTGTTAAAATGTTACCAATTCTCTTGGCCCAAATGCTAACTTTTGTTACTACATGTTCACATTCTTCTAATCATTTGTGACACAGGGGGGTTCTGGGAGAGTAGTTTTTCTACAAACAAGAGGCAAGTGGAGGGTGTGGTGTGGGTGGAAGGGGAGGTGTCTGTTCCAGGAAGTTTCCCATGGGGTCTGGCTCAGGTCCACAGTGATACTAGCCAGATAGAATTTATGTAAATTTCAAAACACTTGAAAGATTTCACTTTTAGCAAGTGAAAAACATGGGAAATCCCAGGGACAGAGGAGCCTGGAGGGTTACAGTCCACTGGATGGCAAAGAAATGGACACAACTTAGGGACTAGAAAACAACAGTAATATCATTGATAAAGTCTAAAAACCATTAGCAGCAAAAACTAAGGTATACATCTATAAATGTTTCTCATATCTAAATTAGATAGGAAGTTATATATATATATATACACACACACACATATATATGTACACTTTTTGATTTTGTTTTTATTAGAGGACAGGAAATGGAAGGATTATGGAACAACTGACCTAAAACTTGTACTTCTGGCCCATAGCTGGTCTGTGGGTGAAATCTATAATTATGATATTAAATTAGGGCTGCCATTTCTACCTGACTGGTAGTATATCTATTTGGTAGAGACCATCAAGGAGACTGCAAAAATACTTCTGAACCCATTATTGCACAAGTTTTCCTTTTTCAAACTGGCAAGGGCTGAAGTCATAATATACTAGAGTCCTCTGGTAGGAACGTTTCCTAAGCAAGTGACTATTAACTTATTAAGATACCTGTGTATATTCACAGACCACTGATTTTAAAGAGATTCTTAAAGTCTAAGTATTATTCTATAATCAGTTTTCAAAGTGACTGATGCACCCTTAAATATGACTATAAAGCAAGTCAGGGATATTACTAAAATCCGTTAGCAGAATCTTGGGGACATGAAAATCATTTCTGAGTTATTTATAATCCTTAATAAAAATTTAGGAAAGGAAGGAACATTGGGGATTGTAAGTGGTGAATTTAAGCGGGCAGAAAAATATCCATTTGGGGATGATATTAAATACAAAGAAGTAAATGTAAAAGAAAAAAGAACCTTTTTAAAAATGTTCAAAGATTCTTTGAAAAAATATCTTTTAATATTCCAAAGAGATTATGGAACATAAAATTCATAGATATGGTGGCAGGAATAAAGGGGATGAAAGGAATGGGGGAGTTTCCAGATAATCAAGGTAGTTTTGACTACATGTGGTGACCTCCTATCCTATCCAGTACTGAAATACAGAAAAGAATTTTCCAAAAAGTGAAAATCAATATGTACAAATCCCAATGGAATTTCAACTTGTATTCTTTTTTGAAGTCAACTGACTTAGAGAAAAGAAATGGACAATCTCAGAGTGAACTGATTTCATCAAAGCCCCCAAAGATTCAACACTTGTAGGCATCAGGTAGCCTGAAAACAAGATAGAATACAGGGAGCTTCCTTCAAGCTGAGATTAAAAAGAAAAGATAGAGGGATCTAGAACTGTGGTCCCCAACATTTTTGGCATCAGGGACTGATTTTGTGGAAGACAATTTTTCCACGAACTGGAATAGATGGGGTGGGGGGAATGGTTTCAGGATGATTCAAGTGCTTTACATTTATTGTGCCCTTTATTTCTATTATTATTGCATCAGCTCCACCTCAGATCATCAGATCCTGGAGGTTGGTGATCCCTGTACTAGAAAGATCAAGAAAGGAAACTGAAAAGTTGAACATTTGGAAAATAATATTCATTCCCTGGTAGCTCAGTTGGTAAAGAATCTGCCTGCAGCGCAAGAGACCTGGGTTCAATCTCTGAGCCAGGAAAATACCCTGAAGAAGGAAATGGCAATCCATCCAGTATTCTTGCCTAGAAGAACCCATGGATAGAGGACCCTGGTGGGCTACAGTCCATGGAGTTGCAAAAGAGCTGAACACTACTTAGCGACTAAACCACCACAAAAAGTGTTTGACAGGTTGGAATGAACAGATAAGTGAAACCTATATGATTAGAAAAATTGAATTCTAATTATAAGCCTATGTGACTTGTTGGGGAATAACATTGACAGAGGCTAAATATTTACATAGTCCAAGGAAATACTGGCTCATGATTAGACCACAGATTAAAATTCTACCTGAGTTTTGAATAGAGGTAGGTAGTAAGGAGCTATCCTCAAATAACTTAACAGGAGGACCACAATATCTGAAACTTACCATTGAAGATGAGACACCAGAAACATGGGCTTCCCTCTTGGCTCAGATGGTAAAGAACTCTCCTGAAATGCCAGAGACCTGGGTTTGATTCCTGGGTTGGGAAGATCCCCTGGAGAGGGGAATGGCAACCCACTTCTGTATTCTTATCTGGAGAATTCCATGGACAGAGGAGCCTGGAAGGTTATAGCCCATATCATCACAAAGATTTGGACAGTACTAAGTGATTAATATACTTCAATACCAGAAATATATTATGCAGAAATGTGAGTTTAATATAGAAAAAAAGTTGAAAATTTTAAAGATTTTTGATTTTTTTTTAAACTGCTAGAAGCCTGGGATGGAAAGAAACAAAAGCAGAACACACAAGAGAAAAAAAAAAAAAAGCATTTTTACTATAAAACTTGAATGTGTTACTTTGTTAAAATAAGTATGAAACAAAACCAATAATGTCAGGATGGGAATTTGGGCTATTGCCTGTGATTCATGATTCATGATATCACTGATACAATTTTATAGGCCCAGTGGCAGGACAATAACCTAGTCTTCATCT
Organism: Cervus canadensis; assembly: GCF_019320065.1. NCBI lineage: Eukaryota > Metazoa > Chordata > Mammalia > Artiodactyla > Cervidae > Cervus > Cervus canadensis. The sequence continues at coordinate 13,628,817 of NC_057412.1, forward strand.
ATCCATCTATCTATTGGTATGTCCTCCATTTAGGGCTTCCCCGATGACTCCTTGGTAAAAGACTCCATCTGCCAAGTAGAAGACACAGGTTCAAACCCTGGGTTGGGAAGATCCCCTGGAGGAATCTCAACCTGGAGGAAATGGCAACCCACTTCAGTATTCTTGTCTGAAAAACTCCATGGACAGGGGGCCAGGTGGGCTACAGTCAATAGGGTCCCAAAGACTCGGACATGAGAGACAAACTGGGCATACACACATGTCCTCCATTTTATGCTTCTTTCTGTTTTCAGAGTCTCCTTCTTTCTGTTTTCAGAATTTCAGTTCTGAATTCATTGTTTGGCTCTGAGTGCCCCTGAAGAATTTGCCAGCTGCTACCACTGCTAAATTAAGTCCTTTCTCTTTTGTGAGACTCTGTTTTCCTACATTAGGTCTGTTACATAAATTTGGACTTAAGACTTCCCACTACATATTTTTCCCTCGGCATGTGCCATCTCAAATGTCCTTTCAAAACGTTTCCTCTTCCTTGCATCTTAAACAGCACTCAGGTTTCTGTTCTAATCATTCCAAGAAGTCCTCTTGGACCAGTCCAATCCTCAAGTGACTATTCCTCCTGTGGAAATCAGTGCTCTTTCAGTGGCTTGTATCATAAATCCAATTCAAACCAGTTTAAAGATAAAAGGGATTGATTTATCAGCTGACATCCCTGGAAAATTCCAGGAGTGGCAGAGACTCTAGGCACAGTTGGATCTAGGAATACCTCTCTCTATTCCTTTCAACCCTGCTTTCCTTAGTCTTAATTCTATTCTCAGAAGGCTCTCCTTAACTGAGAGGCAATGATGGGCAGAAAAGTCTCCACAAGTTCATCCTACCAGCCTATAACCCACACAAAAACAGTTCCATTTGCATTGTTACACCAGGAAGCAGATTTTCACATGGACTGAGGGGGAATGCACCGAAAACTGCAAAAACCAGATTTCTACCGTAGGTCCTTTCTGTGTAGATGTAGATGCCATGTGACCAGTCGTGTCCAACTTTCTGTGATCCTGTGGACTGTAGTCTCCCCAGGCTCCTCTGTCCATGGAGATTTCCCAGGCAAGAATACTGGGAAATACCATTTCCTCCTCCAGGGGATCTTCCCAACCCAGGGATCAAACCTGAGTTTCCTGCATCTCCTGCATTGCAGGCAGCCTCTTTACCTGATGAGGTCCTCCAGGCTGCTGTATTTCTGGTCTGTAGTCTCTGACAGTTAGCATTTACCTTATATCGCTGTTATTACTTTGTATCCACCCCTGTATGTTTACAAATGCATATGTGTTTTCTCACCTAAAGCAGTAGGCTACATTTTATAGCTATTTTTTTTTTAATATGCAGCAACCAATCCAGTGATCTGTGCCTAATAAGGGTTCGATAAATATTTGTGAGTAACGCAGAATTATAGAGAAGGATGTTGAATAATTAATGAGTATATGTTATGCCAACTTGTGTGTGAAAGCCTTTGATGGGGAAGTTTTTAATACATATCACATTGCTCAGTATAAGGATTGGTTTGAAGAAATGTTATGTACAGAAAGTCTAACCTATTAAGCTGTGGCTCTATTCTCCTAAAGACCGAAAATGGATTTAGTTTGTCACACTGCACATACACAGGCAGAAAATAATTCTGACCTTATGCAACCACAGTGCATGGTATTTGTGAAACCAAAAGTTTTGAGGAAACACATCATCTAATAAACGGGAAATGGTGGTGACATTTTATAGCTTAAATGTGAAGCGAAAGGGCATTTCACCAACATTCATGATGTTCTAAAAACAAAGGAAATTACATTGTATAAAATGCATTAAGCAGCCAACCCGTGTTTCTCCATATTGTTGATTATTCATGAAGCCTCTGGATGGGTCTCAGCTGGCTTGTACATTGCCCTGCCCTGCTCAACTCTGCACCCAGTTCGGTGGCCTGCTCTTACTTGGTCACATCAAAGCAGCCACCCTCTTCCTCCAGTTTGGCTTGAGCCACCTCTGTGATTTCTGAAGCCTGCTCACAGCTCAAGGTTCTCGGACTCTGCCTTTAGCTGAGACCCAAGTTGCTCTTCATCCGAGACTCTGCTGTGGACCTCAACCCCGAGCTGGGCATCGGCTGAAAGCTCTTAGATTCTAAGGCCTGTTGTCTTCCATTTAAATCCAAGGGAGGATGGACCTGCAGGAAATCTATCAATAGACCTGGAGGAGACAGAAATGCAGAAGCTCTCTAACATGAGATGGATAATCAAGCTGATACATGATTGGGATAAAGTGGGAAAGAGACCGAAAGAGCAGGGACACTGTGTGGCCATCGAGTAAAGGAACTGGGTCCACCATTCATGAAGTGGCCTCAAGGCATACGGTACGCTGTGGATGTTCGCAAAGTGTCGTCTGGGGATGGTGGGTGTCCCAAGACCCTTCCATTGGTACCTAAGCATCCAAGCCTCTGTATTTCCATAATAATACTAAGATATTATTTGCCCTTTTCACTCAATCTCTCAGGAACATATAATGTACTTTTCTTGAGACTCATGGCATGATGATATTATATGTTTTAAGACTAATGGGTTGTGTGCTTGTGTGTTTTGGGTTTTAAAATTTTCTCAGTTCAACTCATAGCCCCAGAGAATGAACTTATGATTGCCAGGGGGAATAATGCGGCAAAGAGATAGTTAGGGAGTTTGCGATTGTCGACTAAAAAATATAGTCACAACCTGAAAGTAGAGAGTTATTTTATTTGGTGAGAATATTTAGGACTCCAAGCCTGGGAGACAGCATCTCAGTAGCTCTGAGAAAACTGTTCTAAGGAGACAGGAGGGGAAGTTGGGCTTTATACAAGTTTGCCACAAAGGGAGCAGGCAATCTGAGCACTATAGATTGGGTATCAAGTTAAGGAAATTAGCATTCTATGTATGAAAAGATGCAAGCCTCTGGGCTCAGTGAATTCATTACTTTCATATGTACCTCAGCTATCTGTGGCCAAATCCAGGTTCCTTGTTCACCTTAAAGAGTGGTAGATGGCTGCTTCTTGCATTCCCCCAGCTCCTCAGCAATCACCATGGTGGGTGGCAGCATCCATTGCATCCCAGTTTGGGGAGACCTTGTTCATGTTTGGAGGCCAGAAATTGCTGATGGGTGTGACATTTATTGTTTATTGATATCGCAGAAGATACTTCCATTTCACACCATCAACATTGTACACACTGCTATATTGAAAATGGACAGCCAACAAGGTCATCCTGTATAGAACAGGGAATGCTGCTCAATGTCATGTGGCGGTATGGATGGGAGGAGAGTTTGGGGAGAATGGATACATGTATATGAATGGCCGAGTCCCTTTTCAGTCCACTTGAAACTATCACAACATTGTTAATCAACTATATTCCAATTTTAAAAAGTTATACAAAATATTAACATAGGAATACTTATTAATACAATTGCTTTTGTAATTATTTAGTTGCTAAATCATGTCCAAATCTATAGGACCCCATGGACTGTAGCCCTCCCGGCTCTCTGTTCATGGGATTTTCTAGGCAAAAATCCTGGAATGGGTTGCCATTTTCTACTGCAGGGGATCTTCCCAACCCAGGGATTAAATCCATGTCTCCTGGACTAGGTGGCAGAGTCTTCACCACTGAGCCACCAAAGCACCCCAGTAATTACCTAAACTTACAAATAAAATAAAATAAAATAAAATTTTCTCAGTTCAAACATCTAATACAGAACACATCCAAAGATACAAACTACATAAACTGAAGCTCTTTGGGTTCCCCAGTATGGGCATTTCTAGCTTATATGTTTCTGGTATTCATGAGCTTTCTATTCACACCGTACTGTTCAAAGTGAGAATTGTCTGTCATTTCTTAAAGTGTTTTTTTTTTTTTTTTTTTTGGAGTATAGTTGATTTACAATGTAGTTTCAGGTATATAGCAAAATGAATCAGTGACACACATATATAAATCCACTCCGCTTTTTCCAAGATTCTTCTTGCATGTAGGCTGTTACAGAGCATTGCATAGAGTTCCCTGTGTTATACAATAAGTCCTTATTAGTAATATGTTTTATACATTGTTGTTGTTGTTGAGTTGCCACATCTGACTCTTTGAGATTTATCACATGGACTGCAGCATGCCAGGAGTTTGCCCAAGTTCATGTTCATTGAATCAGTAATTTTATATGTGAAATTGAAGTCCAATTCTTTGCGACCCCATGGACTGTAGCCTACCAGGCTCCTCAGTACATGGAATTTTCCAGGCAAGAGTACTGGAGTGTGTTGCCATTTCCTTCTCCAGGGGATCTTCCCAACCCAAGGATCGAACCAGGGTCTCCTGCATTGCAGACAGACGCTTTACCATCTGAGCCACCAAGGAAGCCCGATTTTATATGTAGGAGTGTTTATATGTCAATTCCAATCTCCCAATTTATGCCTCCCTTATCCTCTGCAAATTTAAGTTTGTTTTTTATACCTTTAACTTTACTCTGTTTTGTAGATAAGTTCATTTGTCCCCTTTCTTAGATTCTGCATATAATACTTGTAATTTTGAACGTATAAAGGTGTCCTTATACAAAATCTGTACCAAAAAATAGATTTTTCTAGGAAACAATTCTGACTCTATGGCTCTATAGAATTTTTCTGAATGCTCCCTTGTTTCTTTGAGTGGAGACAATCTAAGAATCTCTGTTCAGTTGACCTTATAGAGTAAATATAAATAAACCATCACAATTATAGAAATTTTTTAAAAAGCTTTAGTAATGATAAATGTTAAGGATACACCACCACTAACAGCAGCTAGCATATTGATACTTTTTGTATGACAAATACTAGTCTTAGCAAATTATGCCTGCAAACTGATTCAGCCTTACTTTATGAAGTAAATATAATAACCTGTATTTCACACTTAATGAAATTGAAATTAGAAGAGGTTAAGTAACTTTAAAACAAATAAACTTTTTGGAGCAATTTTAGAGTCACAGAAAAATTTGGCTAGAAGTATAGAGAGTTCCCATATACCTCCAGACACCAAATGCTCATAATTCACCCTTGGTATTGTAAATTATAAAGATTTTGAAAACTGTATAAAAGCAAGTACACACCATTGAAGTATTATAGAAAAGAATAGCTTCACTACACTGAAAATCCTCTGTATTCTGCTTATTCATCCCTCCCTCCTCTCTGGTCCCTAGCAACCATTAATCTTTTTCCCTCCTCCATAGTTTTGACTTTTTAGAATGTCATATAACTGGAATCATACAGTATGTGGCCTTTACAGATTGGCTTCTTTCAGGGAATAATATTCATTTAAGTTTCCTCCAAGTGTATTCATGACTTTACAGCTAATTTCTTTTCAACACTGCATAAAATCCCGTTGTCTGAATGTACTACAGGGTATTCGTCCACCCCCCTACAGAAGGACATCTTGGTTGCTTCCAAGTCTTGACAATTATGAATAAAGCTGCTATAAATGGCCATGTTTAGGCTTTTGTGTGGACATAAGCTTTCAATTCATTTGGGTGGGTAAACACCAAGGAGCTTGATTGCTGGATCATACGATAAGAGTACACTTAGCTACTCTCCCAGAGTCGCTGTGCCACTGTGTTCCCACCATCAATGAAATAGAGTTCTTGTTGTTAAATAACAGCTTAGCTTACCCAATTTCACAAGCTAATGCATGGCTGACGTAGGACTTGAATCCAGCATTTAGTAGTTGGTTAACTGGCCTCAGATTTTAAAGGAAAAACAGAACAAAACAAGGTATATACATATATATATATATATATATATATATACGTATGTATGTATGTGTGTGTGTATATATATATATATATACATATACCTTTAGCTCCCACCCCCATCCCCAATACACATATATACAATACAGGACAAACTTACTCAAGCTCAAAGCTTAATGACAATTTCAGAAATTACTCCCTTGACCAGTTAGAATAGACTAGAAAACCCTATAATTGTATCACAAGAACAGGATAAGAGATACTTCTTACAAAATGTCACTAAACCAATCTCTACAGTTTCATGTGTATTATATAAGCAAATTCACTGCAGATGGTGACTGCAGCCATGGAATGAGATGACGTTTGCTTCTTGGCAGGAAAGCTATGACAAACCTAGACAGTGTGTTAAAAAGTAGAGACACTATTCTTCTGACAAAGGTGCAAGTACAGTCTTCCCAGTAGTCACGTATGGTTGTGAGACCTGGACCATAATGAATGTGGAGCACTGAAGAATTGATGCCTTTTAACTCTGGTGCTAGAGAAGACTCTTGAGAGTTCTTTGGGCAGCAAGGAGATCAAACCAGTCAATCTTAAGGGAAATCAACCCTGAATATTCGTTGGAAGGGCTGATGCTGAAGCTGAAACTCCAGTATTTTGGCCATCTGATGCAAACAGCTGACTCATTGGAAAAGTCCCTGATGCTGGAAACGATTGAGGGCAGAAGGAGAAGAAGGCATCAGGGGATGAGATGGCTGGATAGCATCACTGATGCAATGGACATGAGCTTGAGCAAACTTCAGGAGATGGTGAGGGACAGAGAGGACTGGCATGCTGCAGTCCGTGAGGTTGCAAAGAGTCGGGCATGACTGGGGGACTGAACAACAACAACATATATGAAAAGACTTAGGAAATAAAATAACAGCTTCAAAACTTCTGCTAATCACATAAAGTAGGGCTTTTATGATTTTATTAGTAATCCAGGAGGGACTTGAGATAAAGTAACTTAAAGAAAGAGCTTGAACATGCTAAATGTCCATTGATAGATGAATGAATAAAGATGTGACATGTATATACAATGGAATATTAGTTAGCCATAAAAAGAATGAAATAATGTCATTTGTAGCAACATGAATGGGCAAAAATAAGGACAACAACCAATACAGTTGTTGATTATCATACTAAGTGAAGGAAGTTTGCCAGAGAAAGACAAATATCATATGATATTACTTAGATGTGGTATGTTAAAATGGAATAAATAAGAATTTTTTATAAAATAGAAATATACTCTCAGACACAGAAAACAAATTTATAGTTACCAAAGGGAAAAAGGGAGGAGGGACAAATTAGGAATTTTGGATTAAGAGATGCACACTACCATATATAAAATAGACAACAATGCCTCACTATATAGCACAGGCATGCTAAGTCGCTTCAGTCGTGACCGACTCTTTGCAACCCTATGGACTGTAGCCCGCCAGGCTCCTGTGTCCATGGGATTTGCCAAGCAAGAATACTGGAGGGGGTTGCCATGCCCTCCACCAGGGGATCCTTTCAACCCAGGGATTGAACCCATGGCTCCTGCATTGCAGGTGGATTCTTTACCACTGAGCCACTGGGGGAGCAGGACCTATATCCAGTGTCTTGTAATAGCTTATAATGGAAAAGAATCTGTTTATGTGTGTATAAATACATTTGTATATATAGTAAAATGTGAGATGCATGTATGGTGAATGAACTAAGCTAACCTATAATGGAAAAGAGTCTGTGTGTGCGTGTGGTATGTGAATGTAGATGTATAACTGAGTCACTTTGCCGTACACCTGAAACATTGTAATCACCTCTGCTTCAATAGAGAAAAGAGAAAGAGCTTTACATATCTAACACTGATTCATGATTTTGAATGAAAAACAGATTAGAAGGAATAAGAATAACTAGAAACATTCAGATTGCCTTTCTTTGGCCTATGCAGAACTGTGCCACAAAGTGTTTTTGAATATATATACCATCATAAGTATTTTATAAAGCCTTTTCACTCACTTTCAGTTTTTTTTTTCATTTTATGTTCTTATGCTTTTGACTTATCAATAATATATCTCATGAGAATTGAGGAAGAACTATAAAAAAGATTCTCATCATCTCGCCTTTCTTCATTTTCCCAACATGGAAATATAGATAAGTCTGCAAGGGAAAAAAAATAAGTGTATGTCTGTTATGATGTTTGAGAATACAATAAATTCCAAAGGTAACCCCATTGGGCCCCCACTCACCAATAACCCTCTACTCCAGTACAGAAAAAGGACTAAAATTTGGAGGACTCTTTGAAAACTGACTTAATACAATATGGTTGTTGATGTCTCTTTGTCTTTTCTAGCTTGTGCTAGATAATTGAGCTCTATGCCAACTTCTCACCCTCTGAAGAACTGGGAAATAAAAGGCAATGTCTCATTCCCAGGATTTCTTTCTCACAGTAGGAAGTTTGGTTGGGCCTCTTCTGGTTTGGACTTTCCTGGTGGCATAGTGGTAAAACATCCACCTCCCAATGGAGGAGATGCAAGAGACACAGGATTGATCCCTGGGTCAGGAAGATCCCCTGAATGAGAAAATGGCAACCCACTCCAGTATTCTTGCTGAGATAATCCCATGGACAGAGGAGCCTGGCAGGCTATATTCCATGGGGTCACAAAGAGTTTGACATGACTGAGTACACACACACACACATACAGTTTCTTTCCTCCCAGCATTTATCCTGGACCTTTCACCATTTAATAAAGCAGTTTTATTTATGGTTGCGTTAAATAAGAGAAGGAGGTTTTGGTAGAATGTCACTAGTATTCCAATTCATTCCAAAATCTCCTTTAGTGATATAAGGTCCATGTGCAGTGAATGAACAAAGTTAAGCAATAGTTGAACTTCATCATGACCAGCAATAACCTATAACTTTTCCCAGGAGTTTCCAATGGTAAGACACATAGGCTTCATTTTTAAGGCAGAGAGTTGTGCAATTGCTTATAAATTATCTATGAAAAATTGCACCATGTAGATATAAACAGGCAAAGAAGACTTTCTTCAGGGCTATTGCAATAGGCGAGAGAGGTTGAACTCAACTCCACTGAGAACAATAGGAGTTCTTAGAAACAAAATTCCTTAGAAACAAAAGGAATGTTTCTAAGCATTGGCAAACTAGTGAAAAAGTACTGGAGGAATTAGGGAACAGGTGGCATCTGTGTCTGTTGATTGTCTCTTATTGGAAGTTAGGATCCAATTCTCCCACAGAGACTGAGAGTTAGGGGCACTGTCTTGGTGATTACATTTCAAAGGAATGGCTCCCAGGTCTTTGGCAAAAATATTCCTGGGCTATAAAACTGGCGAGAGTCTGTGAGAAGATTTACATCTCAAAGAGGCTGGGATAGAATTACAATAGAAAGTAAAGTAAATGCTCTAAGAAGAGGTAGGTCAAAGACTTAAAGTCAGGAAGAAACCCTGTGGAGTGGTTAGTCAAACTGACACAAACATTAAGTCCATGTTGGTCAAAATAAATGTGCAGTTGGACATGAGTAAGCAGGAACAGCCAAAGCCCTTTAGCCTGTGTCACTAGAGAGAAAAGTCTGCATTTCTCCTTCCTTGGCTGGTCACTTGATATCAGAGTTAATTTTATTGTTGCTCATGGCCCAGATGGTGACCTGCGCCAAGGTACCAGGCCACCAACCAGTGAGGTCAGTAAGAAGCATGACAAAGTGTGGGAAATAGAGATTGGTTAGGCCTGCCATAGAACATATAGAGAGTAATTCATATACTCAGTACACATGTTGATGTTCAATGAAAGTTTGATTTCTGAATTTCCATGTCTCAAAACAGTTAAAGGCAAATTTGCAACTTGCACCAAATATCTGTTGACATTTTCTATTCACCATAGGCAAGTGATGAAACTGTGGGCCATGAAAAAACAAAACAACAAAAATGGAAGGCATAAATTTACTAGAGAATCACCAACATCTCTTCAAAAATGAGTTAGCTATTTTGAGAAGTTATAGCTAAAGATGTCAATGCACCAGTACAGATTGTGATTTACTTATTTTATGAAGCATGATGTTTTATTTCAACCAAATGCTGGTTCTTAAACAGCTAAGTCCACTTATAGCCAATTCCAGGCTTTCCTAAACATATATAAAGAATGAGAATATGATGATTGTTTTTAACTGGGTAAATTTATATTTTGATTTGCAGCATTACACATTTGAGAAGATGTAGAATTTTATATTGTCTAATTTAATTTTAAAATTAAAATGCAAATAGAAAGAAGTAATATGTCAAATCTTGAACTGCAAATATTTTATCAAAGAAAGGTATTCTTTTTAAGAAAAAGATAGTAACTTTGAAAACACTGGAGCTGAAATATATACTCACTTTAATATCAGAAACAAAAATTTCAGAAGCTTTGCTTTGCTCTGAACTACCCATTATATCAGCAACTCTGGATACAGTTTTTCTCAGTTGAAAACAGAATGATCTGCAGAGAATAACCATACATCGGTTAGATTTTCCCGCATAATAGAAAGCCACCTTAGGTAAAGAGTAGTTTAAAATAGTAGTTATTTTGTTTAGCTTGAGATTCTGCCTTTGGCTGACTTAGCTAGTTTCTTTGAGATGTGCTCACACAGTTGCTGTCAGCTAATGAAGTAGCTCAGATTTCCCAGGACGCTCAGTGATAAACAATCTGCCTGCCAATGCAAGAGACGTGGGCTCTCTCCCTGGGTCAGGAAGATGCCCTGGAGAAGGAAATGGCAATCTACTCTAGTGTTCTTGCCTGGAAATTCCATGGACAGAGGAGCCTGGTGGGCAACAGTCCACAGAGTTACAAATTAGACATAACTTAGTGATTAAAACAGCACCAACAATGAAGCGGTTGAGGCTAGACAACCGAGGACAGCCTCACCCACATGTTTGTAAGTTGCCTCAGTGTCAGCTGGACTAATGAGGATGAGGTTGTCACTTGTCCACATCATCCAACAGACTAGCTTGGGCTCATTAAAATGGGCTCTAAAATAATTTCCTGTCTCAATCCATTCAGGAGCTATAAAAAATACCACAAATGTTATATATTTGAAGAATGCTTTGAGTATGTATTTTTTTTAAATGGGAAAAGTAATAGGAAACAAAATTAAATATACATTTGAATAAAGTTCAAATGTGCATTTGAAAACAGCAAATGTTTGTAAACACAGCAAAGTTTACATCTGAAAGGGGACCCATAGATAGATATAATCCATTAATATATCATAATATATTAATATGGCATACTAATTATAAAACAAGCTATATATTAATATGTAATTATTAGATACTGTAATTAAGAGATTATCTCTTATAACTACAAGATGGTGGAGTGGAAGGATGTGCACTCATCCTCTCCTGCAATAACTCCAAAATTACAACTCATTACTGAATAATCATCAAAAGGGGAATGTTAGATCCCACTAGAAAAAGATACCCCAAGTCCAAGGGCAAAGGAGAAGCCCCAGCAAGATGGTAGGAGGGGCAAAATCACAAAACCCCATACCTGCCAAAGATGCTCAAAGGCCTCAAACAAAACCTTGTACACCCAGAGACCCCATAGACACTGAGGCAGACCTGTCTTGGAGTCTCCTGCAAAGGTGGGTCAGCAGTATCCTGCCACAGGGGTAGGGTCTCTGGGTGCAGCAGGCCCGTGGCATAAGCCCTCTTGGAGGAGGTTGCCATTAACGCCACCAAAGAGCCACCAAGCAAATGACCCACAAACTGCAGAATAATTCTCCCAGTGAAATTCTCACACTGTTAAGAAAGTTCTAGGACCCACAACAGATTTCCCAACCTGGGAATCTGGCAAAGAGACTGAGATGGTGCTTTAATCACTAAGTTGTGTCCGACTCTTGCAACCCCATGGACTTGCAACCCTGCTAGGCTCCTCTGTCCATGGGATTCTCCAGGCAAGAATACTGGAGTGGGTTGTCATTTCCTTCTCCAGGGGATTTTCCCTAACCCAGGGTCTCCAGCATTACAGAGAGATTCTTTACTGATTGAGCTATGCGGGAAGTCATTTCTTTGGAAACCCATAATATAACAATTCTGGCTGAAGCCCATGATCCTTGGGTAGTATAGTCCAAGTTCATTTGAATACTTCATTCTTCCCAGCTGCAACTACAAATATACAGATTTTCCCTTATTTTAATCCACAAAGGGGGTTACCTCTTAAGTGTGACCCTGGAATCCAGACGAAACAACTTGTGCACACCAGAACCCAGGAGAAAGGAGCAGCAACCCCACAAGAGACTGACCCAGACTGGCCCATGAGTGTCCAGGAGTCTCCCGCGGAGTTGTGGGTCAACGGTGGCCTGCTGCAGGGTTGGGGGCAATGAGTGCGGCAGTGCATGCGTGGGACTTTTTGAAGGAGATCGCCATTATCTTAATTACCTCCACCACAGCTTTGTCTCAGGTCAAACAATAGGGAGGGAAAACAATCCTGCCCATCAAAACAAAATTTGATTAAAGACTACTGAGCATGGCTCTGCCCATCAGAACAAGACACAGTTTCCCCTGAAGTCAGTCTCTCCCAACAGAAAGCATCCATAAACCTCTTATCCTTATCCACTGAGGTCCTACAGAATGAAAACCAAAATCACAGAAAACTAAAGAAACATCACATGGACCATCAGGTCAGTTCAATTCAGTTCAGTCGCTCAGTCATGTCCAGCTCTCCACGACCCCATGAATCACACCATGCCAGGCTGCCCTGTCCATCACCAACTCCCGGAGCTTGCTCAAATCCATGTCCATCGAGTCAGTGATGCCATCCAGCCATCTCATCCTCTGTCGTCCCCTTCTCCTCCTGCCCCCAATCCCTCCCAGCATCAGGGTCTTTTCCAATGAGTCAACTCTTTGCATCAGGTGGCCAAAGTACTGGAGTTTCAGCTTCAGCATCAGTCCTTCCAATAAACACCCAGGACTGATCTCCTTTATGATGGACTGGTTGAATCTCCTTGCAGTCCAAGGGACTTTCAAGAGTCTTCTACAACACCACAGTTCAAAAACATCAATTCTTCAGAGGTCAGCTTTATTCACAGTCCAATTCTCACATCCATACATGACTACTGGAAAAACCATAGCCTTGACTAGATGAAACTTTGTTGGCAAAGTAATGTCTCTGCTTTTTAATATGCTATCTAGGTTGGTCATAACTTTCCTTCCAAGGAGTAAGTGTCTTTAATTACATGGCTGCAATCACCATCTGCAGTGATTTTGGAGCCCCAAAAAATAAAGTCTGCCACTGTTTCCACTATCTCCCCATCTATTACCCGTGAACTGATGGGACCAAATGCCATGATCTTAGTTTTCTGAATGTTAAGCTTTAAGCCAACTTTTTCACTCTCCTCTTTCACTTTCATCAACAGGCTTTTTAGTTCCTCTTCACTTTCTTCCATAATGGTGGTGTCATCTGCATATCTGAGGTTATTGATATTTCTCCTGGAAATCTTGATTCCAGCTTGTGCTTCTTCCAGCCCAGCGTTTCTCATGATGTACTCTGCATAAAAGTCAAATAAGCAGGGTGACAATATACAGCCTTGGCTTACTCCTTTTCCTGTTTGGAACTAGTCTGTTGGTCCATGTCCAGTTTTAACCGTTGCCTCCTCACCTGAATATAGGTTTCTCAAGAGGTAGGTCAGGTGGTCTGGTATTCCCATCTCTTTTTGAATTTTCCACAGTTTATTGTGATCCACACAGTCAAAGGCTTTAGCATAATCAATAAAGCACAAATAGATGTTTTTTCTGGAACTCTATTGCTTTTTTGATGATCCTGCAGATATTGGGAATTTGATCTCTAGTGCATCTGCCTTTTCTAAAACCAGCTTGAACATCTGGAAGTTCACGGTTCATGTATTGCTGAAGCCTGGCTTGGAGAGTTTTGAGCATTACTTTACTAGTATGTGAGATGAGTGCAATTGTGCGGTAGGTTGAGCATTCTTTGGCATTGCCTTTCTTTGGGATTGGAATGAAAACTGACATTTTCCAGTCATGTGGCCACTGCTGAGTTTTCCAAATTTGCTGGCATATTTGAGTGCAGAAGTTTCACAGCATTATCTTTCAGGATTTGAAATAGCTCAACTGGAATTCCATCACCTCCATTAGCTTTGTTCATAGTAATGCTTCCTAAGGCGCACTTGACTTCACATTCTAGGATGTCTGGCTCTAGGTGAGTGATCACACCATCGTGATTATCTGAGTCTTAAAGATCTTTTTTGTACAGTTCTTCTGTGTATTCTTGCCACCACTTCTTAATATCTTCTGCTTCTGTTAGGTCTATACAATTTCTGTCCTTTATGGAGCCCATCTTTGCACGAAATGTTCCTTTGGTATCTCTAATTTTCTTGAAGAGATTTCTAGTCTTTCCCATTCTGTTGTTGTCCTCTATTTCTTAGCATTGATAGCTGACGAAGGCTTTTTGTCTCTCCTTGCTAGTCTTTGGAACTCTGCATTCAAATGGGAATATCTTTCCTTTTCTCCTTTGCTTTTCACTTCTCTTCTTTTCACAGCTATTTGTAAAGCCTCCTCAGACAGCCATTTTGCATTTTTGCATTTCTTTTTCTTGGGGATGGTCATGATACTCATCTCCTGTGCAATGTTACGTCCATAGTTCATCAGGCACTCTGTCTATCAGATCTAGTCCCTTAAATCTACTTCCCACTTCCACTGTATAACCATAAGTGATTTGATTTAGGTCATACCTGAATGATCTAGTGGTTTTCCCTACTTTCTTCAATTTCAGTGTGAATTTGTCAATAAGGATTTCATGATCTGAGCCAAAGTCAGCTCCCAGTCTTATTTTTGCTGACTTTATAGAGCTTCTCCATCTTTGGCTGCAAAGAATATAATCAATCTGATTTTGGTATTGACCATCTGGTGATGTCCGTGTGTAGTCTTCTATTGCGTTGTTGGAAGAGAGTGTTTGCTATGACCAGTTCGTTCTCTTGGCAAAACTCTATTAGCCTTTGTCCTGCTTCATTCCGTACTCTAAGGCCAAATTTGCCAGTTACTCCAGGTGTTTCTTGACTTCCTACTTTTGCATTCCAGTTCCTTATAATGAAAAGGACACCTTTTTTGGGTATTAGTTCTAAAAGGTCTTGTAGGTCTCCAAAGAACGATTCAACTTCTGCTTCTTCATCATTACTGGTCAGGGCATAGACTTGGATTACCGTGATATTGAATGATTTGCCTTGAAAACAGAGATCATTCTGTCATTTTTAAGATTGCATTCAAGTACTGCATTTCGGACTCTTTTGTTGACCATGATGGCTACTCCATTTCTTCTAAGGTATTCCTGTCCACAGTAGTAGATATAATGGTCATCTGAATTAAATTCACCCATTCTTGTCCATTTTAGTTTGCTGATTCCTAGAGTGTTGACGTTCACTCTTGCCATCTCCTTGTTGACCACTTCCAATTTGCCTTGATTCATGGACCTAACATTCCAGGTTCTTATGCAATATTGCTCTTTACAGCATCAGACCTTGCTTCTATCACCAGTCACATCCACAGCTGCATATTGTTTTTGCTTGGCTTCATCCCTTCGTTCTTCCTGGAGTTATTTCTCCATTGATCTCCAGTAGCAAATTGGGTACCTACTGACCTGGGGAGTTTCTCTTTCAGTATCCTATCATTTTGCCTTTTCACACTGTTCATGGGGTTCTCAAGGCAAGAATACTGAAGTGGTTTGCCATTCCCTTCTCCAGCGGACCACACTTTGTCAGAGCTCTCTACCATGACCCAACCATCTTGGATGGCCCCACACGGCATGCCTTAGTTTCTTTGAGTTAGACACGACTGTGAGTGGTCCGTGTGACCAGATTGGCTAGTTTTCTGTGGTTATGGTTTCAGTGTGTCTGCCCTCTGATGCCCTCTCGCAACACCTACTGTCTTACTTGGGTTTCTCTAACCTTGGACATGGGGTATCTCTTCACGACTGAAACAGTAAAGTGCAGCTGCTGCTCCTTACCTTGGACGAAGTCACCCCTCCTGACTTTGAATGGGAGTAGCTCCTCTTGGCCCTTCTCAACGTAAATTAGAATTCGGCAAACAGAAGATGGCAAGAGTGAACATCAACATTTTAGGAATCAGTGAACTAAAATGGACTGGAATGGGCAATTTCATTCATTTGACACTTATATCTACTACTGTGGGCAGGAATCCCTTAGAAGAAATGGAGTAGACCTCATACTCAATAATAGAGTCCTAAATGCAGCACTTGGATGCAACCTCAAAAACGACAGAATGATCTCTGTTCATATCCAAGGCAAGACATTCAATATCACAGTAATCCAAGTCTATGCCCAAATCAGTAATGCTGAAGAAGCTGAAATTCTATGAAGACCAACAAGAATTTCTAGAACTAATACCCAGAAACAGATGTCCTTTTCATCATAGAGGACTGTAATGCAAAAGTAGGAAGTCTAGAGATACCTGGACTAACAAGCAAATTTGGCCTTGAAGTACAAAATGAAGCAAGGCAAAAGCTAATAGAGTTCCCCAAGAGAATGTGTGGTCATAGCAAACACCCTCTTCCAACAACACAAGAGAAGACTCTACACATGGACATCACCAGATGGTCAATACTGAAATCAGATTGATAATATTCTTTGAGGCCAAAGATGGAGAAGCTCTATACAGTCAGTAAAAACAAGATCAGGAACTGACTGTGGCTCAGATCATGAACATCTTATTGCCAAATTCAGACTTAAATTGAAGAAAGTAGGGAAAACTGCTAAACCATTCAGGTATGACCTAAATCAAATCCCTTACAATTATATAGTGGAAGTGACAAATAGATTCAAGGAATTAGATCTGATAGACAGAGTGCCTGAAGAACTATGGACAGAGGTTCATGACAATGTATAGGAGAGTGATCAAGACCATCCCCAAGAAAAAGAAATGCAAAAAGGCAAAATGGTTGTCTGAGGAGGCCTTATAAATATCTCAGAAAAGAAGAGAAGCTAAAGGCAAAGGAGAAATGGAAAGATATACCCATTTGGATGCAGAGGTCCAAAGAATAGCAAGGAGAGATAATAAAGCCTACCTCAATGATCAATACAAAGAAGTAGAGGAAAACAATAGAATGGGAAAGACTAGAAATCTCTTCAAGAAAATTAGAGATACCAAGGAAACATTTAATGCAAAGATGGGCACAATAAAGGACAGAAATTGTATGGACCTAAAAGAAGTAGAAGATATTAAGAAGAGGTGGCAAGAATACACAGAAGAATTATACAAAAAAAAAGTCTTCATGACCCAGATAACCACCATGGTGCAATCACTCACCTCGACCCAGACATGCTGGAATGCAAAGTCAAGTGGGCCTTAGGAAACATCACTATGAACAAAGCTAGTGGAGGGGATGGGTTCCCTGTAGAGCTGTTTCAGATCTTAAAAGATGGTGCTGCGAAAGTACGGCACTCAATATGCCAGCAAATTTGGAAAACTCAGCAGTGGCCACAGGACTGGAAAATGTCAGTTTTCATTCGAATCCCCAAGAAAGGCAATGCCAAAGAATGCTCAACCTACCACACAATTGCACTCATCTCACACACTAGCAAAGTTATGCTCAAAGTTCTCCAAGTCAGGCTTCAACAGAATGTGAACTATGAACTTCCAGATGTTCAAACTGATTTCAGAAGAGGCAGAGGAACCAAATGGCCAGCATTATTGGATCACTGAAAAGGCAAGAGGTTTTCAGAAAAGCATATACTTCTGCTTTTTTGACTACACCAAAGCTTTTGACTAGCTAGTAGCCCCAGACATGACTGAGGTATTAGGACCCATCAAAGCTTGGGAAACAAACAAACAAACAAACCTAAGGTCATGGCATCTGGTCACACCATTTCATGGTAAATAGAAGGAGAAAAAGTGGAAACAGTGACAGATTTCATTTTCTTGGGCTCCAAAATCTCTGTGGACTGTGACGCAGCCATGAAATTAAAAGAGGTCTGCTCCTTGGAAGAAAAGCTATGACAAACCTAGATAACATATTAAAAAGCAAAGACATCATTTTGCCAACAATAGTCTGTATAGTCAAAGCTATAGTTTTTCTAGTAGCTCTGAACAGATGTGAAAGTTGGACCATAGAGAAGGCTGAGTGCTGAAGAACTGATGCTTTCAAATTGTGGTGCTGGAGAAGACTCTTGAGAGTCCTTGGAAAGCATGGAGAGCAGCAGTAAACCCTAAAGGTAGTAAATCCTGAATATTCATTGGACTGATACTGAATACTGACCGATACTGAAGACTGCCTGATACTGAAGTTGAAGCTAAAAAACCTTGGCCACTTGATGTGAAAAGCCAACTCATTGGAAAAGACCCTGATGCTGGGAAAGACTGAAGTCAAAAGGAAAAGTGGTGGCAGAGGAAGAGATAGTTAGATAGTAACACCAACTCAATGGATTTGAATCTGTGCAAACTCCAGGAGACAGTGGAGGACAGGGGGACCTGGATGTGCTGCAGTCCACAGGGTCCCAAAGAACTGGACACGGCTTAGCAATTAAACAACA
This sequence comes from Cervus canadensis, assembly GCF_019320065.1. Lineage (NCBI taxonomy): Eukaryota > Metazoa > Chordata > Mammalia > Artiodactyla > Cervidae > Cervus > Cervus canadensis. The sequence continues at coordinate 13,647,131 of NC_057412.1, forward strand.
AACAACAAAAGAGCAATGGGTATTCCAGGAAATAAATTTGAGATATCATCAAAATGCTGTACCCCTAGTTAGTAAATAATCAAATTTTATAGTAAACCATGAACTTTGAAGTGTACCCTTGAATCCACTTTAGATTCTTTTGAATATTTTTCCACATAAAATACATAATCAATCATTTAGACTCAAGTATAATTTTAGAGAGTTCCAACAAAGTTGAAACACGACTTAGATAACCAAGCTTATAAGCACATTGAAAAAGTTCTCTCCATGTGTTGTATTTTCTTTAAAACTGTGTATTTAGAATATTGATCAGTGACAGCTTGTGAAGATTTGTGCATATCTCTTTATTCAAACTACACACCACTAGACTCCTGACTGAAAGTAATGAGGGTTTCCAAGAGGTCTGTATTGTTCCTTCTCTATATACCCTTCTCAGTTTGATAGTCCTTCATATAAGTCAGCAAAAACAAGACCAGGAACTGACTGTGGCTCAGATCAAAAACTCCTTATTGCCAAATTCAGACCTAAATTGATGATAATAGGGAAAACCACTAGACCATTCAGGTATGAACTAAACCAAACCCCTTACGATTATACAACGGAAGTGAGAAATAGATTTAAGGGACTAGATCTGATAGACAGAGTGCCTGACGAACTATGGACGGAGGTGGTTCATGACATTGTACAGGAGAAAGGGATCAAGACCATCCCCAAGAAATAGAAATGCAAAAATACAAAATGGCTGTCTGAGGAGGCCTTACAAATAGCTGTGAAAAGAAGAAAAGCCAAAAGCAAAGGAGAAAAGGAAAGATATTCCCATTTGAATGCAGAGTTCCAAAGAATAACAAGGAGAGATAAGAAAGCTTTCCTCAGTGATCAGTGCAAAGAAAGAGAGGAAAACAATAGAATGGGAAAGACTAGAAATCACTTCAAGAAAATTAGAGATACCAAGGGAACATTTCATGCAAAGATGGACTTGATAAAGGATAGAAATGGTATGGACCTCACAGAAGCAGAAGATATTAAGAAGTGGTGGCAAGAATACACAGAAGAACTGTACAAAAATACCTTCATGACCCAGATAATCACGATGCTGTGATCACTTACCTAGAGCCACTTCACATCCTGGAATGTGAAGTCAAGTGGGCCTTAGAAATCATCACTATGAACAAAGCTAGTGGAGGTGATGGAATTCCAGTTGAGCTATTTCAAATCCTAAAGGATGATTCTATGAGAGTGCTGCAGTCAATATACTGGCAAATTTAGAAAATTCAGCAGTGGACACAGGACTGGAAAAGGTCAGTTTTCATTCCAATCCCAAAGAAAGACAATACCAAAGAATAATCAAACTACTGCACTATTGCACTCATCTCACATACTAGTAAAGTAATGCTCAAAATTCTCCAAGCCAGGCTTCAGGAATACATGAACCGTAAACTTCCAGATGTTCAAACTGGTTTTAGAAAAACCAGAGGAACCAGAGATCAAATTGCCAACATCTGCTGGATCATTGGAAAAGCAAGGGAGTTCACGAAAAAATTCTATTTCTGCTTTATTGGGTATGCCAAAGCCTTTGACTGTGTGGATCACAGTAAACTGTGGAAAATTCGGAAAGAGATGGGGAAACCAGACCACCTGACCTGTATCTTGAGAAATTTGTATGCAGATCAGGAAGCAACAGTTATAACTGGACATGGAACAACAGGCTGGTTCCAAATACGTAAAGGAGTACTTTAAGGCTGTATATTGTCACCCTGCTTATTTAACTTATATGCAGAGTACATCATGAGAAACACTGGGCTGGAGAAAACACAAGCTGGAATCAAGATTGCTGGGAGAAATATCAATAACCTCAGATATGCAGATGACACCACCCTTATGGCAGAAGGTGAAGAAGAACAAGGAACCTCTTGATCAAAATGAAAGAAGAGAGTGAAAAAGTTGGCTTAAAGTTCAGTATTCTGAAAACTAAGATCATGGCATCTGGTCCCATCACTTCATGGCAAATAGATGGGGAAACAGTGGAAACGGTGGCAGACTCTATTTTTTTGGGCCCCAAAACCACTGCAGATGTTGACTGCAACCATGAAATTAAAATTACTCCTTGGAAGGAAAGTTATGAGCAACCTAAACAGCATATTAAAAAGCAGAGGCATTACTTTGCCAAAAAAGGCCTGTCTAGTCAAGGCTATGGTTTTTCCAGTAGTCATGTATGGATGTGAGAGTTGGACTATAAAGAAAGCTGAGTGATGTAGAATTGATACTTTTGAACTGTGGTATTGTAGAAGACTCTTGAGAGTCCCTTGGAAAGCAAGGAGATCCAACCAGTCCATCCTAAAGGAGACCAGTCCTGAATATTCAATGGAAGAACTGATGTTGAAGCTGAAACTCCAGTACTTTGACCATCTGATGCAATGAGCTGACTCATTTGAAAAGACCCTGATGCTGGGAAAGATTGAGGGCCGGAGGAGAAGGGGGCGACAGAGGATGAGATGGTTGGATGGCATCACTGACTCACTGGACCTGAGTTTGGTTAATATCCAGGAATTGGTGATGGACAGAGAGGCCTGGTGTGTTGCAGTCCATGGGTCGCAAACAGTTGGATATGACTGAACAACTGAACTGAACTGAACTGAACTGATTTGTTTTCTGCACATGAAGTTCACCCCTTGGACTTATATAATGAGACAGTGACCCCTAAGCTCAGTTTGGATGCTGAACGATGTTTACCAATATTACAGGACAGTTCATAATGGAATAGTTTGTTGAGCTCCTGTTAATGGTCTTGTGTCTGAACCATTTGTAATTCCAATAAAGTGAAATAAATCTGTATTATACACTCAGTTGTTATCAAACATTTTTATACAGCTGTACATAAGGTCACAGCAATAGCTTAAAGACTGATATTAAGAAATGTGTCATATTTCTTCAATAATTTCAAACTACCATAACAATATTTTAGAGTCTGTAGATTCCCCAATTTTATACTTTACCTTGTATTATATTATATATACATAAAGATAAAATTATTTAAAATGTAAATTCTAACACTTAATTGATGGTATACTTCTTGAAAGCCTGTTGTGTTTTACTTATCTTTTAATGTCAACCAAGAACAGTACAGTTTTTATGCCCATTCAATTCAGGTGTTTCTTTAGTCCACTAAATAAAATGTTCTGAATATTAAGAAACTTTCATTTATCTGCAATCGTTCCAATAACTTTGTCCTTCATTGAGATTTTCAAACTGTATTTTGTTGATAGGTGAGCTCTTTAGTGTTTCTTCACTGTTTTCAAACCACCTTCCTCATTTCCATGCCTAGAGAAAAGTGAGCTTTCCTTCTGCTTCAGTCCACACTTGTACAAGATCTGTTCCAGTTTTAACGGTTTCAGAGAGACTGGACTGGACTTCCACATAACTCTTTACCAAGGGGAAAAAAAAGGATGTGAGTTTATACTGCTAAAACAGGGTTTGCAATACATATTTCTGGACTATAGCATGTCAACTGCTAATTCAGAGATTTGGAAATGTAGAAAATTTACCTAGTTGGTTTATACTTGTCATCTTTAACAGTCAAAATCTCTTGACTTAGTCTCAACCATGAAACCACAGTCATTACATAATGAAATTACAAGACACCCTTTTTAAAAAATTGCTAAGAATTTCAAGACAGTGGCAGCATAAAAACAACATAAAAACATGAGTTGTGTGTGCTGTGATAAGTCACTTCTGTCGTGTCCAACGCTTTGTGACCTATGGACTGTCGTCCACCAGGCCCTTCTGTCCATAGGATCCTTCAGGTAAAAGTACTGGAGTGGAATGTCATTTACTATTCCAGGGGATCTTCCTAACCCAGGAATTGAACCAGCATTTCTTGTGTCTCCTGCCCTGGCAGTCGGGTTCTTCATCACCAGCGCCACCTGGGAAGCCACCAAAACACGAGCAGGGCCCTCTAAAAGTCTGCATAGGTTGCAAACCCATGAAGCCCATCTACCTTGACCAGAAGGAGAACGCTTATGTATTGGTATTTTAAATTATTATTATTTGAAACTGTTTAAAATAGTCTTTTCCCACTTGGATGAATTATAGAAGAGTCTTTGGTAAACAAATAAAATCAGTCATTCAAGTAGAGCTCTTTATTGAAAGCTGGGCCCCTGCAACTCAAGCAGGAAGATGTGAACCACTTCATGCGTCTTGGAGTGCCAGCACAGCACGATGTTGACAATAAACTGGAGGAGAAAGAGGTCGTTTATCAGCCAGCTTTGGCAAATTGCCTCTTTAACATTCTCAGTTCCTTAACTGCAATAAATATCCATGTTTTCAACCTCTAGAACTGTAAAAGAGAGTTGTAGCCCATTTGGAGGTGATTTCTTTGTTAAAAGTAAGACGACTCATAGATAGCCCTAAAAGGAATAAAACCCCAGCTACTAAAATGAGCAGGATGATCATTGCTTGTTCTAGAAGGATCACTCTGTTTAGGAAACAACTGTGTCAATAGGGACTTTAATTAAACTGAAGTCATCTAGTCTAGTAGATGTTCAGCTAGGGAAATCATTGCCATAGGAAAGTTCTGAATGTGCTTGTTAACCAGAAAGAATATGAAAAAACTTACTAGGGTTTCTGGGTAGGTGGTATTCAACACTTGTTTTCTCTGTTCCTGTAACTAATATCATGTCTGTAATAAATGAGAAATTATACATATGTGCATATATATGGTGATAAAATAAATAGAAAACATGACATATTTAAGTATAGTAGCCTTTCTTAACTGTTATTTTTAAATCAAAGGATATCTGTATGGACTAATATCAAAGTATAATTATAACTAAACAGAATTCAAATCATGAAAGTTTTGGACTCCCACACCAGTTTCTATGAACAGTAAATTAATATTGTGGAACACTCTATTCAATTAACTCACAGATTTTGTGCAATTATTATATACAAGGCATGTTGAAGGAAATATCAAATGGCTAAAGTTATGGTCTCTTACCTCAAGGAACAAAGACTATTTGTTGGTGAGATGGTGAGATTCGGTGAGATATACTTTGATTTAAAAATAGCAGTTAAGAAAGGCTGCTATATGTAAGTACATCATATTTTCTATTTATTTTATGACTGTATGTACATGTGTAAAATGTATTATTTAGTACAGACTCTATATTAGCTAGAGTTCAGTTCAGTTCAGTCGCTCAGTTGTGTCCAACTCCACGACCCCATGAATCGCAACACGCCAGGCCTCCCTGTCCATCACAAACTCCTGGAACTTGCTCAAACTCATGTCCATCGAGTCAGTGATGCCATCCAGCCATCTCATCCCCTGTCGTCCCCTTCTCCTCCTGCCCCCAATCCCTCCCGGTATCAGGGTCTTTTCCAATGAGTCAACTCTTCACATGAGGTGGCCAAAGTATTGGAGTTTCAGCTTCAGCATTAGTCCTTCCAATGAACACCCAGGACTGATCTCCTTTAGGATGGACTGATTGGATCTCCTTGCAGTCCAAGGGACTCTCAAGAGTCTTCTCCAACACCACAGTTCAAAAGCATCAATTCTTTAGCACTCAGCTTTCTTCACAGTCCAACTCTCACATCCATACATAACCACTGGAAAAACCACAGCCTTGAGGAGACGGACCCTTGCCTTTCAAGGAGTAAGCGTCTTTTAGTTTCATGACTGCAGTCACCATCTGCAGTGATTTTGGAGCCCAGAAAAACAAAGTCTGACAGTGTTTCCACTGTCTCCCCATCTATTTGCCATGAGGTGATGGGACCAGATACCATGATCTTAGTTTTCTGAATGTTAAGTTTAAAGCCACCTTTTTCACTCTCCTCTTTCACTTCCATCAAGAGGTTTTTTAGTTCCTCTTCACTTTCTGCCATAAGGGTGGTGTCATGTTACTCCTTCCTTAATCTTTCACAGTTGTTGTGTGATTCATTCTGTATGAAAAGACTTAAAGACATTTATGGAGAAGGGGGAAAAAGGTAATCAGTTCATACAATGAATCACTCTGTGATGAGCATGTGTATTTTTAATTCAATTTATGTTGTTTAAACCTGAATCTCTCTTTATCATGTATCCGAGGGGTAAAGGTCATTTAACACGGTGTAGTTAGCTACAATGACATTTTAAATTATTCATTAATCAAATCATTTAAGATGCTTTAAAATATGTTCTTTGGCAGTTATATGGTTTCATAAATGCTTTCACTCTTGTAAAATCTTATTGTTCCCATTTATTCATTCTCCAGTGCCACTGTAAAACAATATAATGAGACTTCAGGAAGAATCACTTAAGAGTTGGTTCTGAAAGTTCAAAAACATTGCCTCTGGGTAGATAGGGTTTTGTTTAATTTGTTTATACTGAGTTATCCTAACATGTTCTATGAGAACTTCTGAATAAAACCTCCAAGATTTAAGATATTTGAAATGCCTAATACAACTTTTGGACACTAACTAACTTCTAAATATGCAAGTGTGAATTTTGGACTCACCTTCATGATTCAGGTTGTTTGTACCTTGGAAATTCAAATTAATTTTAATGCATAGTTATGATAAGTAAATCTTTTCCATAAAGGGGATTATTATTTTTTTTTCTTTTTACTGGTAAGGCCAATTATGAATGAAATTCCCTGAAATGGAAGTTTAAGTTATAACATCATTAATTCAATGAGGGTGGGGAGAAAATAGAAATTTAAGATTTTAGTTTGAGCAGCTCATGAGATTATCTTTAATAAAGATAAGGGAAACTGAAATAGAAGTGAATTAAAAGTACAGAGAATAATGTTCCCTGGTGACTCAGACGGTAAAGAATCCACCTGCAAGGCGGGAGACCTGGGTTTGAACCCTGGGTTGGGAAGTTCCTCTGGCGGAGGACATGGCAACCCACTCCAGTATTCTTGCCTGGAGAATCCCATGGACAGAGGAGCCTGACGGGCTACAGTCCATGTGGTTTCAATGAGTCAGACATGATTGATTGCCTAAGCACACACACAAAATGAGATCGCAGTTGTTATTCCATGGCTAAATTGTGTCCGACTCTTTGCAACCCCATGGACTGCAGCATGCAAGACTTTTGTGTCCTCCACTATCTCCTGGAGTTTACTCAAACTCATGTCCATTGAGTCAGTGATGCCATCCAACCATCTTACCCTTTGCCACCCCCTTCTCCCTGAAGTCACAATAGGACATATTGAATTTAAATTTCTTGGGGACATCAAGTTGGAAATACTAAAGAGGAAGCATTTGAAAAGGATTATGAATAGTTTTTAAATACGTATGTGAAATGAATAAAGGAGTAAATGAATAACTATAGCTTTAGATTTCTGGACAGATTTTATAAACTTCAGTATGAAGATCAGAGTTGAGACTATGAGATTAGATCATCAGGTAGATCATGAAAAGAAATATGAGAAGACTAACGAAATTGAACCTGAAGAATATCAGCAAATTCTTTGTGTGAGAGGACTAAGAGCAATTGATCCTGAGATTGAACAGCCAGAAAAAAGGAGAATCAAAGTAAAGGATGCTTCAGGAACTGAGACATCAAATAATATGAGAATACAAGGTCACTGAGTTTAGCCCTTTTATACTTGATCTCAGCCTTAGAATACTGAAATAAAAGAAAAATCATTTTGTTTGGATACATATTTACACAAAATCATTTTGTGAAGTTTAAAAAAACCCACAACAGTATATATGCTATCTCATATTGGTTAATTGGGGCTTTTATTAGCTAAGTTTATTTTAATCATTTTGTGCTCTATCCACCCACATTCATTTTTTCTTAGCCAAAAACCACTATTTCCAGCTGCCAGTGGTACAAGTCTTGGTTAAAATTTGAGAGCTGACTTATAGCTGAAAATGAGCAGAGACTTGGGAAAATGCTTAACTTTAAGCACATGTAAGGAACTGGAATTTAATTTTAAACTATGAACCACCAATATTTATGTTTCCATAACATATAATAGCCCAGGGAGACTAACAGAATTATATAATTAATGGCTATGGTCCTTAAATATATCCTATGGCTGCTGTCATTGGAATTGCCAGGAAAGTTTTGACTAAACACTGAGTCTGTAAATTCAAACAGACAAATTCAATTAGATGAAGCTGTGGAAAATGTGCTGACAAGGGGAAATCTGTACACATTATGGGTTTAAGTTTTCAGTTCACCACTCAGGAGTGACGTAGATCAATTTTGTTGCCAAGCCTAAATTCCCTTATATGTGATAACCAGGATAATACCTTACCCACCAACCTCACACAATTGCTGAAAAGCAAAGTGTGTGGTATTATTTCAGTATAATGGGAGCTTCTCTGGTGTAAAAACAGGCTCTTAAATTTCTATATGTGTACCATGATCATCATAAAAGTTTAATATGTTTTTTAAAGTGAAAGTCACTCAGCTGTGTCCTACTGTTTGTGACCCCATGGACTATATAGTCCATGGAATTCTCTAAACCAGAATACTGAAGTGGGTAGCCTTTCCCTTCTCCAGGGGATCTTCCCAACCCAGGGATTGAACCAGAGTCTCCTGCATTGCATGTGGATCAAACCCAGGACTCCCACATTGCAGGTGGATTCTTTACCAGTTGAACCACAAGGGTGTAAGGTAAATTATTTTCTGTATCACAATGTAACAAGCTCACCATTTCTAGGCAAAAAAAAAAAAAAAATCCAAAAAACAAAAAAAAATGTTGAGACAACCCTGGTTAAAAGTTTCTGCAAGGCAACATAATGGAATGTGAAGATTCAAGCCCTAATTGTCTCACAGAAACATCAAAAAATAACCACAGCCTCACTGTACTAACCTTACAGGAAAACAGTTACAAGTGAAAGTTGCTCAGTGCTATCTGACTGTTTGCAACCCCATGGACTATACAGTCCATGGCATTCTCCAGGCCAGAACACTGGAGTGTGTAACCTTTCCCTTCTTCAGGGGATCTTCCCAACCCAAGGATCAAACCCACGTCTCCAACACTGCAGGCAGATTCATTACCAGCTGAGCCACAGAGGTCTTATAACAGTTAGGGCTTCCCAGGTGGCTTGGTGGTCAAGAATCTCCCTGCAGATGCAACAGACACAGGAGACAATAGCAAAGTTTGTATCATTCCTACTAACCTTGAAAGTGAAGTTACTCAGACGTGTCCCACTCATTGTGACCCCATGGGTGATATAGTCCATGGAATTCTCCTGGCCAGAATACTGGAGTGGGTAGCTTTCCCCTTCTCCAGGGGATCTTCCCAACCCAGGTATCGAACTCAGGTCTCCCACATTGCAGGCAGATTCTTTACCAGATAAGCCACAAGGGAAGCCCAACTCACCGTGCCCCACACATATTTACACACCAATGTTCACAGGAGCATTATTTGCAATGGCCAAAAAAGTGGAAACAGCCTTAATGCCTATGAATAGATAAATAGATAAACCAGTGTGATATAGACATACTATCAAATATTTACCATTAAAAACCAACACAAGTCTGATCCATGCTTCAACATGGATATACCTTGAAAACATACCAAGTGAATTAAGACAGATGCAAAGGACAATTATTGTATGATTCCACTTACAGGAGATACCAAGAAAGGGCAAATTTGAAGAGAACAAAAGTACAATGACAGCCTTCCTGGTGGCTCATTGGTATAGCATCAGCTTACCAATACAGGGGACTTGGGTTCGATCTCTGGCCCAGGAAGATTCCAGATGCAGGGGCAACTAAACCCTGGCACCACAACTGCAGTGTACATGCCTTTAGCCTGTGAGCCAGAAGAGGGGCCATCGCAATGAGAAGCTTAGGCACCGCAATTAGAGAGTAGCCCCGCTCCAATTGCCACAACTAGAGAAAGCAGGCACGCAGCAACAAAGACCCAGAACAACCAAAATAGGAAAAAAAAGAGTGCAGTGGGGTTACCAGGGCCTGACAGAAGAGGGAATGGGGAGTTACTGTTCAATGGGAACAGACCTTCAGTTTGGGATGAAAATTTTCTGAAGGTGGAGAGTGGGGAGATAAATGCACAATGCAAGTGCACTTAATGAGACTTAACTGCATACTCAAATTGTATCAATGTCTAGAATTATGTATATGTTATCACACAAAGACCTCCCTAGTTTACTTTTTCTTTTAAATGGTTAATGCTCCCTCATTGAATAGTAGGAGTTAATTGTGTAGACCTATCAATAATCAGAGGGAAAGAAGTCACCAGTCATTTTTAATTCACTGAGTGGGTATTAATTATTTGGCTCAGCAGTAAAGAATCTGCCTGCCAATGCAGGAGATACAGGATCGATCCCTGAGTTGGGAAGATTCCCCAGAGAAGGAAATGGCAACCCACTTCAGTATTCTTGCCTGGGAAATCCTGTGGAAAGAGGAACCTGGTGGGCTACAGACCACAGGTTTGCAAAGAGTCAGATATGACTTAGCAACTAAACAAGAACTAAAAGGAATTTTAACATGCCTCATTAAATTCTGTTAGAGAAAATAAAACTGTAAAAATATATAAATGTTTTATTTTGTTTTCAATAAAAATGGCCCATGAGTATCATAGAAAATATTAATTAGCTGCTATCCTTTGGCTTTATAAATTAATATTCATGAAATATATAAACATAAAACATTTTATTCTAAATATTTTAAGTTCAAATTAGAAACATTATCATATTTGAAATTTGGCATATTTTAAATTTTTCAGTGTATTACCAACTATTGGATACATTTTCTTAACAATGGAAAATCATTCTTACTATAACTGCAAATAATAATTGTTTCAAGCCAAAACAACTTATGCTAATTGAAAGCTGTTCAAGTATTTTAGTACAATTTTTAATACTACAACCATGGCCGAATAGGAAACATGGACCTCAGATGATTAAGCAAAATGAAAATTATATATATATATAATTAATTAGTAACTCAGGAAGTTATTAGTGTTTTTAAATTTTTTATTACCCAGGTTGCTCAAAATTTATTTAAACAGATTTCAATGATTAGAACATTCATTTCAACAAACTTGCTTTTGAAAACTATTTAGACTAGAAAGTGGGCTTCCCTTGTGGCTCAGTTGGTAAAGACTCTGCCTGCAATGCGGGAGACCTGGGTTGGGAAGATCCCCTGGAGAAGAGAAAGGCTACCCACTCCGGTATTCTGGCCTGGATAATTCTATGGACTGCATATTCCATGAGGTCACAAAGAGGGAAACATGACTGAACGACTTTCACTAGACTGGAAAGTAACATTGAAAATATCATGAATATATTGCCATAAAACTGAGTAGACATAACTGACTGAAAATACATTTAAAGTTTTTAAATGATAAATCAAAATATAACAGAAAATGGCTTAAAAATCCCATGGCAAATTAAAGAACACTAATTTCCTCTGTCAGTTAAAAGGTACCATGAAATTTGTTGTTATTTAGTCACTAAGTTGTATCTGACTCTTTCATGACCCCATAAACTGTAGCCCACCAGGCTCCTTTGTCCCTGGGATTTCCCAGGCAAGAATACTGGAGTAGGTTGCCATTTCCTCCTTCAGGGGATCTTTGTGACCCAGAGATCGAACGGGAGTTTCCTGCCTTGACAGGTGGATTCTTTACCATTGAATCACCAGGGAAACCCTTAGCATTAAATAAAAGCCTACAAATAATGAGTATTCTATTTTGACTGCTTCATCATTTTGATCAATTTGTTTTCAGCCAAATTGTTTTCCAACTGTTTTGAATTGTTTCCAATTGGAAAACAATTTCCAAATTATTTTAAGCCAAATTGGAAAGTAAACAAATTTAGTTTCCACTGATTGTCTTGGAGTTTGTAGTTGTGCAGAAGAGGATAGACATTTTATCAGCTAGTGGTGATAAGATGGTTGGAGATTAGCTATTTCATAAGTCAGAGTTTTTCTTTTTAGTGAGGTAATTTCTAAGATTAAGTGCTGTGAGATGCTTGCAGTGTGGAGAGTGATTTTAAGGACTTAAAGATTTGAACTCACCTTGATGAAGTTAGGACAGAACTCAAGGAATGAAAAAACAGGATTTTTTTCAACTGGAGTTTGAAACCTTAAACTTACAAGCAGCAGTACATTGAGTGCACTGTGAATATTTTCATGATTCTTCTAACTTAAAGCCATGACCCAAAGGACTCAAATTTTGTCACTTCATGCTTTCCTCCCTCTTCAGATGATGTGAGGCATAAATCTGAATCTATTCTGTACCAGATCAAAAGAACACTCTGGTTTTTCTGTTCTCGAATTCCAGATTTTGTTTCAAACTCAGTCTAGTTCTCCTTCCTCCCTTTGGCCCTCCCCTTCCTCCTCTTCCTTTTTCTCTCTCAGTTTCTGTAACCCCTCCAACCTCTCTCTCTCTCACACACACACACTCACACATACATGTACAATCCTTTACCTGACCCTCCACCATGTTTTCTGTCCAACCCAAGGACAGCTGAAGAGAGGGACCCAAATTACTGATATCTCTATTTCACTCTAGAAGTAAAGGATTTTCTTTTCAAGAAAAGTAGTTAAGTCAGTCAGTCAGTCAGTTCAGTTGCTCAGTCGTGTCTGACTCTTTGTGACCCCATGAATTGCAGCACGCCAGGCCTCCCTGTCCATCATCAACTCCCGGAGTTTACTCAAACTCATGTCCATCGAGTCGGTGATGCCATCCAGCCATCTCATCCTCTGTCATGCCCTTCACCTCCTGCCCCCAATCCCTCCCAGCATCAGGGTCTTTTCCAGTGAGTTAACTCTTTGCTTGAGGTGGCCAAAGTATTGGAGTTTGAGCTTCAGCATCAGTCCTTCCAGTGAACATCCAGGACTGATCTCCTTTAGCATGGACTGGTTGCATCTCCTTGCAGTCCAAGGGACTCTCAAGAGTCTTCTCCAACACCACAGTTCAAAAGCATCAATTCTTCGGTGCTCAGCTTTCTTTATAGTCCAACCCTCACATCCATACATGACCACTGGAAAAATCATAGCCTTGACCAGATGGACCTTTGTTGGCAAAGTAATGTCTCTGCTTTTTAATATGCTACCTAGGTTGGTCATAACTTTCCTTCCAAGGAGTAAGTGTCTTTTAATTTCATGGCTACAATCACCATCTGCAGTGATTTTGGAGCCCCAAAAAACAAAGTCAGCCACTGTTTCCACTGTTTCTCCCAAGGAGTAAGTGTCTTTTAATTTCATGGCTACAATCACCATCTGCAGTGATTTTGGAGCCCCAAAAAACAAAGTCAGCCACTGTTTCCACTGTTTCTCCATCTATTTCCTATGAAGTGATGGGATCAGATGCCATGATCTTAGTTTTCTGAATGTTGAGCTTTATGCGAACTTTTTCACTCTCCTCTTTCACTTTCATCAAGAGGCTTTTTAGTTCCTCTTCACTTTCTGCCATAAGGGTGGTGTCATCTGCATATCTGAGGTTATTTAGACCTTGGCTAAGACACAAACAAGAAAGTTAAAGTCCAGAATTTTCAGAAGTTATGCCAGGCTCCTCTGTCTACCGAATTCTCCAGGCAAGAATACTTGAGTGATTTGCCATGCCGTGCTCTCCTCCAGGGGCTTTTCCCGACACTGGGACTGAACCCATGTCTCTTATATCTCCTGCACTAGCAGGCGGGTTCGTACCACAAGCACCACCTGGGAAGCCCAGGATTAATCATTGGCTGGTATAAACTACAAACTTCGTTCTGAGGTGGTAAGTATTCTGTTGATTCTGTGCCATTCCTTTAGAGTGATGTTTACTGTATTTATTTCTTTTGTTTCTACCTCCTCTATTCCAAAATGGAATTATCGGGTCAATAAAACTTCAGATACAACCAGGAACTCTTAGGAAAATTTTTCCAAGGCATCAGTTCAGTTGGTCCAGTCACTCAGTCATGTCCAACTCTTTGCAACCCCATGAATCCAAGCATGCCAGGCTTCCCTGTCCACCACAAACTAAACACCTCATCCTCTGTTGTCCCCTTCTCCTCCTGCCTTATCTTTCCCAGCATCAGGGTCTTTTCCAATGAGTCAGTTCTTCACATCAGGTGGCCAAAGTATTGGAGTTTCAGCTTCAGCATCAGTCCTTCCAATGAATATTCAGGACTGATTTCATTTAGGATTCACTGGTTGGATTTCGTTGCAGTCCTGGGGACTCTTAGGAGTCTTCTCCAACACCACAGTTCAAAAGCATCAATTCTTCAGCACTCAGCTTTCTTCACAGTCCAACTCTCACATCCATACATGACCACTGGAAAAACCATATCCTTGAGAAGATGGACCTTTGTTGACAAAGTAATATCTCTGCTTTTTAATATGCTGTCTAGGTTGGTCATAACTTTCCTTCCAAGGAGTAAGTGTCTTTTAATTTCATGGCTACAATTACAATCTGCAGTAATTTTGGAACCCCTAGAAAATAAAATCAGCCACTGTTTCCACTGTTTCCCCATCTATTTCCCATGAAGTGATGGGATCAGATGCCATGATCTTAGTTTTCTGAATGTTGAGATTTAAGCCAACTTTTTCACTTTCCTCTTTTACATTTCTGTATAAGTTTAAGGCATACAGCATGATGGTTTGATTTACAAATATTGTGAAATGATTACCACAATAGTTGCAGCTAGAATCCATCTTCTCAGATAGATGCAATAAGCAAAAAGAAGAAAAATTCCTCCTTGTAATGAAAACTCTTAGTATTTACTCTCTTAACAACTTTCCTATATATTATACAGTAGTGTTTGCTATGGTCATCATGTTGTGTATTACTATTTCTTAGTACTTATTAGTCTTATAACTGGAAATTTATAACTTTTGACCACTTCCTCCAACTCCCCTTTCCCAACCTTCTAACCTTGGTAACCACAAGTCTGATACCTTTACAAGTGCCATTGTATGTGGGCTGTTGATTGACATATGTAGTTTTCTGTGTGATCTGGTGAGGCCCCCTGGTTGGACAGGCTGAAGACTCTGTTCAGTGATGAGCTGGACTATCAGTTAGAGTCCCCACCTAGGCATAAAAGGAGAAGCAGTTCCAAAGCTGGCAAAACTCTATGCTCATTGTCTCAACTCAAGCTGACCCACACCTCAAGGTCCTGGAGTGAAACTAATTTTCAGAGCAGAGTCAGGGTCCCTGACTTTGTTCCAAAAACTGTTAGCTCTGTCTACGCATCTCTCCCGGGTGGTGCTGCCAAAGCAAGAGACACAGGTGACCTGGTTGGATGCCTGGGTCATGAAGATCCCCGATAGGAGGAAATGGCAACCCACTCTAGTATTCTTGCTTGGGAAATCCCATGGACAGAGGAGCCTGGTGGGCTGTGGTCCATGAGGTCGCAAAGAGTCAGACACAGCTGAGCAATGGAACATGCACGCATCCACCTCTCAGTGCGAGCGCGGGTGGCTGCATGCCTTCAGGAGTTGTCCCCACTCTTCGGGTCAGACAGACACTCTCCTTAACAGGTGGGGCCGCCCGCATCTCAGCCTTCTTGACTAGGTGGGAGGGAGAAAGGCTTCTCTGGGATAGTCTCATTTTCCCAAATAGGCTTTTCAGTTGGAAGAGGCCAGGTGCTACCCTCAGTTCTTAATTAACCCCATCTCTGTGTGTGTAGCTCAGGAACATTCCATGCCAGCCCTGGCTTTGCTCCGGGATCCATTCAGCTCTGCATGCCCACCCCTTGGTGCCACTGGGTACTGCAGCCAGTTACTAGACGGGGTTAGAAGACTTTCCCCACAGCAAATGAAGCTATGCTGCAGCTCCTGGTCTGGCTTTAGGGCCAGCAAAACTCATCAGAGCATCGGAATCAGGCAGATCTGGACCCCAAGAAGTTCCCTGGTCAGAATGTGCTCTTGACTTTGTTCTGCAAATGAACGAAGTCACTGTCCAGGACATAGGCATTGCATGTATGAACTTTGTCTGCCAAATACCTATGCTGGTTTTTTCAAGCCCTTTCTTCTTTCTCCATCACAGTCTGATTCCTAGTGGTTGAGTTCCAATATTTCCCAGTAATCCCAGTGGTGTGAGATCAGAGTATGGACTCTAGCCAAGTGATCCACAATGTTGAAAAAGCTGGTTGTTCCCCCCACTGGAAAAGCAGAAGGCTTGGGGGAGACCTCTCCATATGGTGCTGTGCTGGCCTGGGGGAAGACAATGAGGTCAACATGTAACCACTCCTCTTACCTTCTAGTGCAGTCTGTCTGGGTCCTTGAGTTGTGGGAGGGTACTTCAGCCTCATCCTCACTCCTAGGATTCTCTCAGTGATGTCTTGTTTTTGAAGAATTGTTAGTTGTTCTTATTCTGAAGGGGAGAAATATCAGGAAGGAACAAATACATCACCATTGTGGTGATGTCACTAATCCATAAACATTTGACAATCTAACCATGTCAACCAAAATACTGAAGAATAGAAAAACCTAGGTATTTATGTATACACAGCTTGTTTAAAATAAAAAAGAAAACTTTCAATTGTCCAATATGAGTAGGTGGTTTAAAATATATTTCTTACTCATTTGTCTAGTCAGCAAAATGAACACCATTATTAAACCAGTAAATGAATAACAGTAAGATGAGACATAACTTTCATGTCGGTTTATTTACCGAAAAACAGCTACCACTTATAGCACCTGAACGTTACTAAGATTGTATGCTAGCCCATTTAATGCCATTTCAAAATAATTCTATAGAATTTGTAAGTTCCTGATGACATTAATTTATTTTCTTGGGCTCCAAAGTCACTGTAGATGGTGACAGCAGCCATGAAATTAAATTTACTCTTGCTCCTTGGAAGAAAAGCTATGACAACTTAGACAGCATGTTAAAAAGCAGAGACATTACTTTGCTATCCGTACAATCAAAGCTATGGTTTTCCCAGTAGTCATGTATGGATTTGTGAGACTTGGAACATAAGGAAAACTGATGGCTGAAGAATTGATGCTTTTAAACTGTGGTGTTGGAGATGCTTGAGAGTCCTTTGGACAGCAAGGAGCTCAAACAAGTCAATCCTAAATGAAATCAGTCCCGAATATTCATTAGAAGGACTGACGCTGAAGCTCCAATAATTTTGCCACCTGATGCAAAGAACTGACTCATTTGAAAAGACTCTGATGCCGGGAAAGATTGAAGCCAGAAGAAGTGGACGACAGAGGATGAGATGGTTGGATGGCATCACTGATTGATGGATATGAGTTTGAGCAGGCTCCAGGAGTTGGTGATGGACAGGGGAGGCTGGCGTGCTGCAGTCCATGAGGTCACAAAGAGTCAGACGTGACTGAGAGACCGAACTGAGCTGAATGACATTAATTATAATAGATATGATAATGCATCTTATAAGAAGATGATAATTAAATATACAGGATATTTTAAATATAATTTTGGATACCATGAAATATAGGTCCAGTAACTGGCTTTGAACCATTCTTTTGGCATGATGTAAATTAAGCCTGTAACAAGCTTAAATGTAATTTAATTTAAATTATCAGATCCATTTGAATTGTGCTAGAATGAGTCTTTATTTGGGTTGCCCATGGTTGCCACAAAATTCTGTTTTCAGCCAGTTCTAGTTACCTTTCTGGAGATAATGACACTTTTGTGTCTTTCATGAACTAGAGATTACTTGAAAACATGTTTTGAAAAGCCACTCAGGGACTATGGCCATACAATTGAGTCTGGAGTGGAATTACTGAGTGGCCTTTCACACTACACTTCCAATTCAGTCACTTTACACTCTTCTCAGGCTCTGTGGATCTGTTTTGTTATGTGCAGAGAAAAGGTACTAAGTAATCTTTTCCACATAATTTTTTTTAAATAATAATATCGTAAGTATGGATTAGGATGGAGTGTAAATTCTTAGGACACTTACTTACAGAAGGAGAGGGATGGTGTTCTTCTTAACTATTTCTTCAATAGCTTGACATTTTCTATAAATGTTAACTATTTCTGAGTTTTATTGTATTGCTTTTGCTAGTACAACAAGATTTCAACCTTAACATCCAATTCTGTGATTCTTTTGATTTTTTATACTCTTGTGATTTTCAGTAGGTTTGACAATAAAGAGCTTTCACTTTTATTTCTGAAATTCAGAATGCTCTAAGCACTAAAATAGATTTAGAGCTCATTTAGAAGACAAACTTAACCCAAAGTGAAGTGAATTGTGTAGTCTTATTATACTGCATTTAATACAAACATTTGTTTGTTTTGTTTAAAAATGATGTATTATCCTGGAACTTGCTAGAACTACAAAATGTATCCTTTATGCATTCTAATAACTCCCTAAAGTCTGAAAAAAATCTCTATTTTACACAAGCTGGTACTAAAAGTTTTGATAATAGTTTGTGGAACTCTTGGTTACTTCCCCCTTTATGGATCACAGCCTTGTCATGGCAAAGGGCCTTGTACATCTCAGTGAAGCTATGAACCATACCATGCAGGGCCACCCAAGAAGGACAGGTCATAGTGGAGAACTCTGACAGAATATGGTCCACTGGCAGAAAGAAAAGAGAAACTAAAGAGCCTCTTGATGAGGGTGAAAAGGAGAGTGAAAAAGCTGACTTAAAATTCAACATTCAAAAAACTAAGACCTTGGCATCCCATGCCATCACTTCATGACAGAAGGAGAAAAACTAGAACCAGTGACAGATTTTATTTTCTTGGGCTCCAAAATCACTGCAGACAGTGATTGCAGTCATAAAATTAAAAGATGCTTGTTCTTTGGAAGGAAAGCTATGACAAACTTATATAGTGTATGAAAAAGCAGAAACATCACTTTACTGACAAAGGTCCATATAGTCAAAGCTATGGTTTTTCTAGTGGTCATGTACAGATATCAGAGTTGGACCATAAAGAAGGCTGAGCGCTGAAGAATTGATGCTTTTCAACCATGGTGCTGGAGAAGACTCTTGAGAGTCCCTCAGACTGCAAGAAGATCAAACCCGTCCATCCTAAAGGAAATCAACCCTGAATATTCATTGGAAGGACTGATGCTGAAGCTGAAGCTCCAATACTTTGGCCACCTTATGTGATGAGCGGATTCATTGGAAAAGATCCCAAACTTGGGAAAGATTGAAGACAGTAGGAGAAGGTGACAACAGAGGATGAGATGAAAGGATAACACCACCAACTCAGTGGACATGAATCTGGGCAAACTCTGGAAAATAGAGAAAGACAGGGAAGCCTGGCATGCTGTCATCTACGGGGTCACAAAGCATCAGACACGACTTAGCAACTGAACACCATTGGTTGTTGGTTTTTACCTCTGTGATTGTTAAGCTAAAATTTAACTCTTTCATCTGTTTAACTTACTTCTTTTTCTGGTTAAACTTTCTCTTTGTTTCTCCGTGGAATCCTTTCCTGCATCAGCTCTCTGACGTCTGCACCTCTGCCCCTGAATGTGTTAGCTATTGCTGCATAACTAACATGGAATTCCGGGCGGGGGGGCGGTGGGCGGTGGCAGCGGGGTAAAGCAGAAGTCTTTTATTATCAGTCACATATCTGTAAATTGATTGAGTGCTCAGTAGATTTAACGTGGTCTCTGCTTCTCATTGCAGCTCTGTAAGTAAGATGAGGAGGCCCAGATTCTGCCTGCAGTGGATGAGACAACTCAGTTCCCTGGTCCTTCATCTTCCTTGAGGAACCCGCAGGAAGATCTCCTATGGTCTTCTCAGGTTGATGCAAGGTGCAAAAAGCAAAGACTTACAGATAACCTAGAGGTATGGAGGAAGCAGGTATAGGAAGGAGATTAAAGTAGAAACGACAACGGCACATGATTGGGTCTGATTGATTTTTAAATATTAATTTCCTGCTTTTGGGTTCCATCCCGTGTATCTTTATATCTTTTGGAGTGTACAGGAGCTCATAATGGCTTGGATGGCCACAGGTTATGGGAAAATGAGTACTGGAAATTAACACATAAATAAAAAATTGAAGAGCATACACGCTAAGTTGCTTCAGTCCTGTCCGACTCTGTGCGACGCTATGGACTGTAGCCTGTCAGGCTTCTCTGTCCATGGGATTCTCCAGGCAAGAATACTGGAGTGGGTTGCCGTTCCCTACTCCAGGGGATCTTCCCGACCCAGGGATCAAAGCCACATCTTTTATGTCTCCTGAATTGGCAGGGGAGATCTTTACTGCTAGCACTACCTGGGAAGCTCCCAAATCAATAAGCTACCCTATTTTATTATAATCAATCCCCACTATTGGAAATAAAGACATAATGAGATTTTCATCATCTAAATACACACTTTCTAATATGACCATTGTAACTACCACTCCCAAGTTTACACAATATTTTCCGTTAAAATTCTTCCAAGTAAGAAACAAGTATTGATTGCATTCTGAGGGTCAGTTTCATATATCACACCCAAATTAGATTTAAGAACGCAGTCATTGAGCATATAGAATACATTCATTTATTTTAAATATCCCATTGTTTCCCTCTATTTTAAATGCATTTCAATACTTTATTTGCTTAAAGGCCACTCAAAGATTTGCAATTTTTCACAGTCCTATGAAATTCAATTTTTTTATTTGGAAGTATGAAGTAATAAACACTTTCAATTAGAATTATTCAGAAACTGTATGTAATAGTTATTTAACACGGAAAAATCTGCAATTGCTTTCAAGTGATTGAAGAATTACTTTCTCAGGTTTTGAAAATTGAAGTGTCATTTCAATTCATGGGGTTTCAAAATCTGTATTTCTTTAAATGAAATTCCCCAAATTATCAACTGGGCATTTGTTAAAAATGGAGATACCCACTCTCTTCTCCAGCCTTCTGGAGAGGGAATTCTAATTCCCTGGGGTTCCCTGGAAACTGGGGTTCTTCAGTGTCTTGAGTAATTTAGTGGTTCTTAATTGAATTAATGCTAGAGGGCTCTGGAAACTACATAATTCAAAGTGTTTTTGCTTAAAGCTACACATTTGCTGGCTGAAATAAATGTATCTTTGTTGTTTCAAATAAAACAAATGCTGATTAAATCAAGGAAAGACTGCATAATGAATTTATCTTTATGAAAATTACCTTTCTCCAAATGTATTCATAATTGCAATAAGAATAAAATGAGAGTTAAAGTTAAATAATCAATTCTGCCATCATAATACATAATACAGCTGTGTCTACAAAAGTTGTCAGTCATTCAGAGGAGTTTTGCTTATTTGAGAGCAATTCATCCAAATTTGGGCTAAACCATAAGGATGTTAAGAAGAGCTACGTAAAGAAAGAAACCTCTTTTTATCTTAATATATTTACTTTTTATAGATAAAACATCTCTATAGCAAAAAATGAGAATGAAAATTCACTGAAGTTCAGTAATTAAATTGATACCTCTGATAATTTTTTTTTAATGTAAAACTATAATGTTAATTCAGAAAAGGCTTCAAGTGTTCAACTCTCTGATTTGGAACAGTAGATAAGATTAAAAATGTTAGTGGAGTAATTGAGCTGATACTTTTCTATTGAGGACACATGGATTAGTGATTTCCACAAAATGGCAAAATGATTAAGAACAATTGTTTAAAGAAAATGTCAAGAAAATGGGGTTAACCTACAGTATAGCCTTAGGGACAACTATAAATAATGGTTTCTGCTACTTGGTTAATTACAGTGAAACATGACCATCAATTTTTGTTTTCACCATCTTTTCAGGAGAAAATCAAAAGCAATCCTTTTCCTCTTAATCCCCATCCTTATTTTCTTTCCACTTGAAACAGCAAAAAAAAAAAAAAAATGGTATCAGAAAATCTTTAATAATTGTCACATATGACATTAAAGTTTTATTATGAATTTTTGGGGGCTTGCCAATGTTATTGCAGTGTGGATATTATGCATTCAAATCACTTTTTATTAGAAACACAGAATAATATACTTCTAAGTTAAAGAAAAAGAATATCCATACTAATCTTTGTCAAACAGCTTATATAAAATTAAAGGGGCTATTTTCTGGTATGAATGGTAATGGAATGAATATTCTCTTTTTTCTGTCCTCGGGAACTTCCTTTTTTCCTTAACTGAAGTCCACCTCCTGAGCCCAAGCTTACTGAAATTCTGCAACAAAAAGTGACTGCCAGAGAAATGTGCAGACAGAGGCAATGGAACTCACGGAATGTGTTCAAGGTGACAAGACATCTCTGATCCTTCAGGAAGGACTCAGTGACCTGGAGATTTGGTTTCACTTACGTTTTGCTTGAGGGTTTTGCAGTGGAGCAGTGGTGAAGAATCTGCCTGCCAATCCAGAAGACATGGATTCGATCCCTGGGTCAGGAGGATCCCCTGGAGGAGGAAATGGCAACCCTCTCCAGTATTCTTGCCTGGGAAATCCCATGGACGGAGGAGCCTGGTGGGCTACACTGTTCATGGGGCCGCGTAGAGTTGGATATCGCTGAGGGACTGGACTCACACTCACTTTTTGCTTGTTCTATGGAAGCTTAGTATGAGAGATACTAAGTAAAGAGAAATTGAGATGTAACTAAAGAAGTTTATTAACTTTTGAGATATCTCTTTTTTTTCTGTAATTTATTTTTTTAAAAGATACATTAGTATTCACTGTGCTATTTTCATATGGCTTCTAAGGTATAAAAATGAACAATGTACTGAAATTAAGCAGTCTAGAGACTTCACTACTAGAATATCTTGTATGACAATGGTTATGTGTTAGG
Organism: Cervus canadensis; assembly: GCF_019320065.1. NCBI lineage: Eukaryota > Metazoa > Chordata > Mammalia > Artiodactyla > Cervidae > Cervus > Cervus canadensis. Next base: position 13,669,741 of record NC_057412.1, read on the forward strand.
ATGTGACAGAAATAACTAATTTGAGATAAATGTCACCTAAAATACACATCTTCTCAGATGCACAGTGATAAGAGAGGAGAAGATACATTGTCAAGCATGTGATGCGTTCTGTTCTCATTGGAGAAACTGGGATGTGTTGGAGTCGTAAATAACAGTTTGGCACAAAATCTTAAAGAGTCTAACTCATTTCTTTAGAAAATCAGCACAGACTGGAAAGGTGACTTTAACAACTTTAAAATATCTTTTGTGTTAAATTTCATTATGTTAATATTTTTATTTCCTACTTTACATAATGATTAACAGAAATAGTCTCAGCAAAATTAATCGGAAGACTGCCTTCCTTTAAAAGCAGTAAACATCAGCTGGAAGTCTAAGAATTGGGCAACAGCAGCTTTCAAAGGGAAAATGATAAACAACTGAGACTTGGGGGCTGGCTGCAAAGACAAAGTGAGCTTACTGGCAGCAGGTTGTATCCAAGACTGGCTGTGAACTTGAGGAGCAGAATGTGTCCTATGAACATACTCCGCACTCATGGCAGATGCATTTCACACTCTAGGACTCATCTCCTTCCCTTTTGTACCTAACAAGCAAGTGACTGAACGAATTTTATAGTATGGAAAATTCTTAAAGGGAGGAAGGAAGGAAAGAAAGAAGGAAGAAGAAAAGGGAATGTGAGTGATTGACCACTACACTGCCAATTATTTCTCCAGGGGAAAAAAAAAAAAAAAAAAGGTTTACTTGGGATCAACAAAGAATTGGAATTCAGGGTCTACATTCATGGCAAGCCACATGTCATTCTCCAGTGAGATAAAGAGAAGAATGCTTGTAGAGAAGGCAAAAGGAAGTTGGAGGGCATAGTAAACAAGACTGCATTGAAGAATTGAGAGTTTGAAGCATAGTAGATTTTCAGTGGCTGAATTGGAACAATATCATCAGCTGAACTCCTGGCAGGAATGAAGGGTCTTCTTCCTTTGGGGCTCTGCTACTGTATTAGGGAGCACTTCTCAGGTGGGGCTAAGAGTAAAGAACCCACCTATCAATACAGGAAATGTAAGACTTGGATTCAATCCCTGGATCAGGAAGACCTCCTGGAGGAGGGCATGGCAACCCCATTCCAGTTTTCTTGCCTAGAGAATCCCAAGGACAGAGCAGTCTGGAAGGCTGCAGTCCATAGGGTCACACAGAGTCTGACATGACTGAAGTGACTTAGTACACAGGAATTGTCTTAGGGTGTGAGAACTCCCTCTCCTGGCCTCTCGACTCTATTTTAATTGATATTTCTGTTTATTAATTTTTACAAAAGAAAGGGAGAGTGCAAGAAGGAAGGGAAGGGAAGACAGGTGTCATGTGTGTGTGTTAGTTGCTTAGTCGTGTCTGACTCTTTGCAACCCCACAGACTGTAGCCCACCAGGCCCCTCTGTCCATGGGACTCTCCAGGCAAGAACACTGGAGTGGGTTGCCATTTCCTTCTCCAAAAGGAACTACAGAAAGAAAGAAAGTGAAGTCGCTCAGTCTTGTCTGACTCTTTGTGACCCCATGGACTGTAACCTACCAGGCTCCTCCATCCATGGAATTTTCCAGGCAAGGTTACTGGAGTGGGTTGCCATTTCCTTCTCCAACAGATGTCATAATTAGGCATAAATGTCCTGTGGCATATACTTGAGTTGGGACTCTGGAGTTGCAAACTCTTTGCCCCAAGGATAAGTCACTTAACTATTTTGTAAAGTTTCTCACTTTAAATGAGGCTGACTGAATATCTCTACATTTTTAAAATTTGAACATTCTTTACCATCCTTCAGTTATACTACCAATGCTTTCCCTATTTTGCTATCTAGGCTCAGAGATGAGAGACTAACTCTCTTTAAATGTTGCTTTCTTCTTCTGTAATCAAGGGTTGAGTAACCAGTTATCAAGACTTTCAGATCATCAGAATCACTTGCAGTACTGATTAGAAATACTGATTCCTTGACCCAAGGCTACTTTGAAACAGTATTTTGGAAGTCAGGAAAAGCTTGCAACTCAACTTTTTCTTTGGATACAAATTCTAGTCTCCACATGGCAACATTAGAATCCTGCTGGAAGAGACACTCATTTTAACCATGTATTTATGATATTCATCTCAGATCTATTCAATCCTGATCTCCTAAAGTGATGCCAATGATTTATCTTTAACAAATACTGCAAGTAATTTCAAGGGGAATTAAGGAATAGAAAACACTTGGTTTGATGTCTTCTTAGTTATAATCATGGCAAAAAGATAATTTCCAGAGTACTCAATGTTGTGATATTTTGGAGTGGCATTTGTCTTTAGCAAATAGGGTGATGCTCTCAGAGAGTTTAAATGGTTGAGCTGGGCTAACACCAGATGCTCATAAAACTGATCGTTTTCTCCTTCTCTGCTGCCTATAGATGAGACAGTTAAGGTGGGGAGAAAGGAAAAAAGAATGCTTGAAATTATGTGACGCCATTAGGTGGTCATTATTATAGTTTCAAATATCAATATTTCTGGTTATTCTTCTAGAACATAGAGGATTGTCTTTTTCTGGATGAAATTTAGTAGGGCCACATGATTTGCTTTAGACAAAGTAGTCAGAAATGGCATGATCATTATGTGTTTGTGTGTTTTCTGTGCTGAGATTTGAGGAGTCAGTATTCTTTTTTTTGCCATTTCACAAGAATTTTAGGATCTTAGTAACCTTACTAGAGATCAAACCTGGGCCCCATAAGTGTAAGTAAAAGGTCCTAACCACTGGACTGCCTGGGAGTCCCCAAATGTTCTTTTCAATTCTAATTGGTAACAAGATGACAAGCCAAAGCTAATACTTCCTGTTGTCCCTACCACAAATAGTAACTGTGGGCTTCTCTAGAGGAAAAATGCCTCATGCAAGTTCAAAATTTTTGAATTTCAGCTCTCTGGTACCATGTCTGGCAATAACTTAGTGGACTTGAATCATCATGCACTTATTGACATTTAGCAATTTCAACGTATGAAGTCAGAAAAATACACAAACATACTCACAGAGAGAACGTATTTATAAAGTGCCACCAGATATGCTTGTTTTGTCCAGAGTGAGCATGAAATAGAATATGGCTTTTATTCTTCTCTCAGTTATTTATTCATTAATTCCATAATATTTATTAAGTGTTACATCTTTCAGGTTCTTGAACTCATTGCTGAACTAAATAAAGACTCCTTGCCTCAGGGAGCTTATGTTCAGGTAGAAGGAGACACCCAATAAATAGTAAGTCTAATAAATAAGTAAATTGTGTAGCATGTTGAAACTGACAAGTGCTATTAAAATATGGTAAAAGTGGAGCAGAATGAGGGGGAAAGAGCAGCATGATCTGTGGCTGGAGAGCAAGTAGCAGCATTAAATTACTAGTTTAGGTGGATTCCTTTGAGAAAGGGTGGTCTGAGGAAAGACAAGAAGGAGCTGAGGGAATTAGGTGAGCACATGTCTTTTAGAATTAGCGTTCCAAACAGAAAGGGCATCTAAAACAGATGCCCTACAGTATTCTGCATTTCTGGTCAGTAGATTAGCAAGAGATAAGGTCAGGGAATTAACAGTGGGTCTTAAGGCCCTTGTATGAAGTGTATTTCTTACTTTGATTGAAATGGGAGTTGATTGCAAACTTTTAAACAGAAAAGTGACATGATCTGACTTAAATGTTTGAAGAACTAATGGCAGGTTTCAAAATACTATGAAATATAGAAGGAAAGGGAAGGAGCAGGGAGACCATTTCTCATGCAATCGCAGTAATGCAGACAAGAGATTACAGTGGCTCAGGACAGCGAGGTAATGGTGGACCAGGGTTAGGCGAGTCTCACTGAAGATGTGACACATGCAGAATGGAATATTACTCAGCCATAAAAAGGAACAAAATAATGCCATGCCATTCATAGTTCATATAATTTTGAAACTTGCCATTAGTTCTTCAAACATTTAAGCCAGATCATGTCATTTTTCTGTTTAAAATTTTGCAATCAGCTCTGCAAATGGATTGCCATAATGAGTGAAGTAAGTCAGATAGAAAGACAAATATCATGTGATATTGCTTATATGTGGAATCTAAAAAGAGGGGTACTCACGAACTTATTTACAAAACTGAAGTAGAATCACAGACATAGAAAACAAACTTAGGTTATAGGGGATAAGTGGGGGGAGGGATAAACTGGGAGATAGGGACTGACATATACAAACTAATACACATAGATAACTAATGAGAACAGCACAGGGAAATCTACTCCATTGTCTCTCACGGCTTTGATGGGAAAAAACAATCTACAAAAAAAAAAGAGTGAATATATATATATATATATATATATATATATATATGCATAACTAATTCACTTTGCCATATACCTGAAACTAACACAACGTTTTAAATCAACTATACTCCACTGAAAATTAGAAACAAAAGCAAAAAAAAAAAAAAAAAACCCAATGATCTGGGGTAAAAGATTCTTGCTTGTTCAGTGATTCCCTCCTTCAATCTTGGAGATGGTCAACTCTGGAACAAGAGACCTTGGCCAGGCCTAGTGCCACTTCCTGTCCCCAAGAAGGTGGTTCACAGAAGTCTCCCTTGAAAGAAGAGAGAGATTTGCAGGAGTTATTCTTCCAGTTCTTCCCGCTTCCTACCAGAACAGAACTCAGCCAACAGTTCCTTAACAGAGGAGCACATGCAGAGAGTGCATATATGCCAGAGATGGGGCCAGGTGGTTCTGATGAGAACACAAGAGACCACCCGGATAAGGGGTAAGGTGCCCTTCACCAACGGGCATGGAGCAGACCTGCTAGGGGCCATTAGACCTTCTAACTAGGCTTCCAGGAAGTCAGGCAAGGTTAGACACTAGCAGATATCTATCTATCTATCTATCTATCTATACAATTAAACTCTCACACAGAGGCACATGAAGAAATATACAATATTGTCCACTGAATCTTGTTTGTTATAGCAAACCGTTAGAACTCTCCTAAATGCCCTTTGACAGAAGATTCCATCTACAATGACTTTAATGATGATAAATTAAATGGAAATATGGACAAAAGCTATACATCAGAGGGAGAAGAAACAATAAGCAAAGGCATAAAATTAAAAAAATAATAAAAATAGAGAATATCTTGAAAGAATCTATGTCAGTTAGAATGTGAGATTTATAAAGGATATAATATGTGCTATATCAATGAAAGGCTAATTAACATCAAATCATGGAAGGCTTTGCAGAGCATAGCAAGAAATACATGCTTTTGTATATGGAGTTGTTTTGTTTCTCAGTCATTAAGTCATGTCCGACTCTTTGAGACACCATGGAATGCAGCAAGCCAGGTTTCCCTGCTCATCACCATCTCCTGGAGTTTGCTCAAACCCATGTCTATTGAGTCAGTGATGCCATGTAACCAACTCATCCTCTGTCACACCCTTCTCCTCCTGCCATATATGGAGAGTGGATAATAAAAGCAGCAAGTCCAAAAAAATCACAGACAAAATGAAGGCATATCTAATTTATATCTTAAAGCAAGAAGAGCCATAACAAACACTAGTGAACAAGTACATTTGCAGTGTAGTGTCACTTTAAGGGCGCTAGTATATTAACACATGTATATGGAATCTAGAAAAATAGTACTGATGATCCAGTTTGTAGGGCAAGAAGAGATAGGCAGACTTAGAGAACAGACTTCTGAACACAAAGGGGAAGGAGAGGGTGGGCCGAATTGAGAGTGCAGTGTTGACATATATACACCACCATGTGTCAAACAGACAGATAGTGCGAAGCTGCTGAATAACACAGGGAGCTCAGCTCGGTGTTCTGTGATGACCTAGAGCGGTGGGACGAGGGGTGGGGTGGGAGGGAGAACCAAGAGGAAGGGATATATGTATACATATAGCTGATTCATGATGCCGTATAGCAGAAAATAGCACAACATTGTAAAGCAATTATAGTCCATTGTTTTAAAAAATGCACCAGTATAAACCCAAGCTCCTTGGAAAGAGAGCTATGACAAGACTAGATAGTGTATAAAAAGAAGAGATATCACTTTGTAAACAAGGGTCTGTAGAGTCAAAACTATGATCTTCTCTGTCATTATGTACGGATGGGAAAGTTGGACCATACAAAAGGCTGAGCACTGAAGAATTGATGCTTTTGAATTGTGGTGCTGGAGAAGACTCTTGAGAGTCCCTTGGACTTCAAGAAGATCAAATCAGTCAATCCTAAAAGGAAATCGACCCAAAATAGTCATTGGAAGGACTGCTGAAGCTGAAGCTCCAAACTTTGGACCCTGACACAAAACCCTACTCATTGGAAAAGACCCTGATGCTGGCAAAGACTGAACACAAAAGGAGAAAGTGGTACCAGAGGATGAGATGGTTAGGTAGTATCACCTACTGAATGGACATAAATTTGAGCAAACTCTGGGAGACAGTAGAGAACAGAGGAGCGTGGCGTGCCATAGTCCATGAGGTTGCAAAGACTCGAACACGGCTTAGTGACTAAACAACAAGAAATAAAACCAAGAGGGAATTAGTATTAAGTTGTATGCAATGATTTACCAGGTAAAAGAACTGAAAGTGAAAGTCACTTAGTAAGTCCATGGAATTCTTCAGGCTAGAACACTGGAGTGGGTAGCCTTTCCCTTCTCCAGGGGATCTTCTCAACCCAGGTTTTGAACCCAGGTCTCCCATACTGCAGGCAGATTCTCTACCAGCTAGCCACAAGGGAAGCCCAAAAGAAATGAAAGTAATTTTAAAGGAGCAAATGGCCAGTGAGGTGGATGTTCAGTTCAGTTCAGTCGCTCAGTCGTGTCTGACTCTTTGTGACCCCATGAACCACAGCACTCCAGGCCTCTCTGTCCATCACCAACTCCCAGAGTCCACCCAAACCCATATCCATTATGTAGGTGATGCCATCCAACCATCTCATCCTCCATCACCCCCTTCTCCTGCCCTCAATCATTCCCAGCATCAGGGTCTTTTCAAATGAGTTAGCTCTTCGCATCAGGTGGCCAAAGTATTGGAGTTTCAGCTTCAGCATCAGTCCTTCCAATGAACACCCAGGACTGATCTCCTTTAGGATGGACTGGTTGGATCTCCTTGCAGTCCAAGGCACTCTCAAGAGCCTTCTCTAACACCACAATTAAAAAGCATCAATTCTTCAGCGCTCAGCTTTCTTCACAGTCCAACTCTCACATCCATACATGACTACTGGAAAAACCATAGCCTTGACTAGATGAACCATTGTTGACAAAGTAATGTCTCTGCTTTTTACTATGCTGTCTAAATTGGTCATAACTTTTCTTCCAAGGAGCAAGCATCTTTTTTTTTTTTTTTTTAGCAAGCATCTTTTAATTTCATGGCTACAATCAGCATCTGCAGTGATTTTGGAGCTCAAAAAAAGTAAAGTCTGACACTGTTTCCATTGTTTCCCCATCTATTTCCCATGAAGTGATGGGACTGGGTGCCATGATCTTAGTTTTCTGAATGTTAAGCTTTAAGCCAACTTTTTCACTCTCCTCTTTCACTTTCATCAAGAGGCTTTTTAGTTCCTCTTCACTTTCTGCCGTAAGGGTGGTATCATCTGCATATCTGAGGTTATTGATATTTCTCCCGGCAATCTAGATTCCAGCTTGTGCTTCTTCCAGCCCAGTGTTTCTCATGATGTACTCTCCATGTAAGTTAAATAAGCAGGGTGACAATATACAACCTTGACGTACTCCTTTTCCTGTTTGGAACCAGACTGTTGTTCCATGTCCAGTTCTAACTGTTGCTTCATGACCTGCATACAGATTTCTCAAGATGCAGATCAGGTGGTCTGGTGTTCCCATCTCTTTCAGAATTTTCCACAGTTTATTGTGGTCCACAACGTCAAAGGCTTTGGCATAGTCAATAAAGCAGAAATAGATGTTTTTCTCGAACTCGCTTGCTTTTTTGATGATCGGCAGATATTGGCAATTTGATCTCTGGTTCCTCTGCCTTTTCTAAAACCAGCTTGAACATCTGGAAGTTCATGGTTCATGTATTGCTGAAACCTGGCTTGGAGAATTTTGGACATTACTTTACTAGTGTGTGAGATGAGTGCAATTGTGTGGTAGTTTGAGCATTCTTTGGCATTGCCTTTATTTGGGATTGGAATGAAAACTGATCTTTTCCAATCCTGTGGCCACTGCTGAGTTTTCCAAATTTGCTGACATATTGAGTGCAGCACTTTCATAGCATCATCTTTTAGGATGTGAAATAGCTTAACTGAAATTCCATCACTTCCACTAGCTTTGTTCGTAGTGATGCTTAAAGCCCACTTGACTTCACATTCCAGGATATCTGACTCTATGTGTGTGTGAGTGGTCACACCTTCATGATTATCTGGGTCATGAAGTTCTTTTTTGTACCGTTCTTCTGTGTATTCTTGCCACCTCTTCTTAATATCTTCTGCAGTGGATAAGCAGATGATATCTCAGACAGTAATGGCTAAAATCCTGGGGCTTCTGACCTTTGTGATGGATTTTGCTCGTGGTGTGATCAACTTGTGTCTGCAGCTTGATCGTCTCCGCTGCTTAGAAGGAAGTAGAGGAGACATTTGCTGAAGTCATGCATACCTTGTTTACTAAACTCAGTAACAGGAAAAGTCTGCTATAGCTCAGCTGCTATTGTGCTGCCCTAATTAGAAAATAATATCTGATTTCATGGGAAATCAAGAAAACAATGGCAGCATGAAATACCAGAATGGAAAGCCTCCATCAAGAGTGATTTCAAGCATAGTTGTTCAAGTCCTCTCTATTTTATTCAAGTAAGTAACAGAAGGTCATAATCAGAGAGGTGAATGTAGTTTTTTTTGTTGGAAACAAAGTAGTTTAGATCTGAATGAAAATATTATGCCAAAACTAAGCTTCATCAAAAACAGTATTAAACATTGGGAAACATCTGCTAGTGTATTCCCAATATGTTTAAAATATTTTCTTTGACATTTAGCCAAATATGTCTTTTGCTGATTTGCTATTTTTTGCAAGCTAGATCAGAGCCAATATTCATATAATCAACAAATATGTTCCCATATGCTTTTCAAAATGCTTCATTTTTAGTAGAATGTAATATGAATTTAATAGCATTAAAAATTACTTAAGAAGGCATAAATCACTATCATGATTTTTGTTAAAAGTCATTTCTTAAGCTTCCATTCACAGTTGCTCTCTTGTCATTGATGTTTTTGAGTTGCTAAGTCATGTCCAACTTTTTGCAACCCTATGGAGTGTATCATGCCAGACTTCCCTGTCCCTCACCATCTCCCGGGGTTCACCCAACTTCATGTCCATTGAATAGGTGATACCATCCAAGCATCTCATCCTCTGCTGCCTTCTTCTCCTCCTGCCTTCAGTCTTTCCCAGCATCAGGGTCTTTTCCAATCAGTTGGTTATTCCAATGAGTCTGCTGTTCTGTGTGTACTGCATGAATTTCAGTACACTTTAACGATTGAAGACTAATGACCATACAACTAACAAGCAAACAAAGGAGGACACTCTTTTTGGCCAAAAAAAAAAAAAAATATATATATATATATATATATATATATATATACACATATACATATATATATGCATAAATAAAGGTAATGAGACCAAAGATTAACAAATCAATAAAGTTTAATTGAAAGTCAATGTCTTTATACAACAATTAAATTTAAGTTCCACCAACTTCTAATGTGTTTGGTATCACTTTCCTTTTTGTTGAGGTAGAAAAACAGGCCGAAGGAGTAGAAGATTCAAATATAGATCCCTCTGACTTTAAACTTTGACCCTTCACAGCAATGTCAAAATATATCAATCTAGAGGTGTTTGAAGCCATCTGCACATCTGAGTCCTTTGGTCATGGAGACTAATCTTGCAATAATTCTCTCTTATATTTGAGACTTTGAACAAATCCCTTCCCAAATCCATTCCCTTCCCTTACCAAATTCATATTCTTAGAATGTTGGTTCCACATGCAGATTACTGAATTTTTTGTTCAGTCACCAAGTTGTGTCTGACTCTTTGCAACCTCACAGACTGCAGCATGCCATGATACTCTGTCCTCCACCATCTCCCAAAGTTTGCTCAAATTCATGTCCATTGAGTTGGTGATGCTGTGTAACCATTTCATCCTCTGCCACCACCTTCTCCTTTTGTGCTTAATCTTTCCAGCTTCAAGGTCTTTTCTAATGAGTGGACTCTGCACATCAGGTGGCCAAAGTATTGAAGCTTCAGCTTCAGCATCAGTCCTTCCAATGAATATTCAGGGTTAATTTCCTTTAGGATTGATTGGTTTGATCTCCTTGATGCCCAAGAGACTCTGAAGAGTCTTCTCTAGCACCACAATTTGAAAGCATTTATTCTTCGGCACTCAGCCTTCTTTATGGCCCAACTCTCACATCCCTACATGACTACTGGAATATCCATAGCTTTGACTATACAGATCTTTGACAGCAAAGCGAGGTCTCCACTTTTTCAGACTCTGTCTAGTTTTGTCATAGCTTTCCTCCAAAGGAGCAAAGATCTTTTAATTTCATGGCTGCAGTCACCTTCTGCATTGATTTGGGAGCTGAAGAAAATAAAATCTGTCAGTGCTTGCCCTTTTTACCCTCTGTTTGCCATGAGATGGTGGGAAAGGATGCCATAATTTTAGTTTTATAATGTTGAATTTCAAGCCAGATAGAGCCAAAATTTTGCATAATGTAGCTATAGTGTAGGACAAGCAATTTAGCAGGTTCAAGCACCAATGATTGATTCTAATGCAAGGTGACCTATGAGTCAAGTTTGGAAAACACTGTTTTTTCTCAGAAAACTTCTTTGATTTCTCAAGCCAAGCAAAGCCATACTTTTATATAGTCACATATCACTCTCTCTGAATATTTATTTATCATCCCCATCACATTATTATTGTGACACTCCATTGACTCATCAGTTCCCTTGACTTGGTTTCAATATTCTTAAAGCAAAGATTTATATTATTAGTCTTTGCTGACCCAGCAATCAATTCAGTCCTTGGGATATAGTAGATGGTAAATAAGTGTCTGAATGAATGAATGATAAATGCCATATACAAATGCCATTGATAAATGTCTGGTTGACAGATGAATGAATGTTTCTATCAATTCTACCAGTCAGGTTCTTTGTTATAGAGTCAACTCACTGGTTGAATGAGAAACATAATTAATTAAAAGTATGTTAGATGGCATGTAGAATCATTCTGAAGTCTCTCAAAACAGGACTGAGGCTCTGCATCTAAGAAAAAGATGTGTAAAAAAATTCTTTGAAACCACTGTTGATGTTATTACCTGTACAACTTAGGATTTAATACAAGGAACTTGACTGCTTTGTGATGCCAACTGTCCCACAAAAGTGGTGCTTCGGAGTCAGGAATTTGACCTTTAATATTGTTGTAATGCTAACCTTTAAGACAGGTCTATATTGCTTGCTCCGGCAAGAGAATGACCTGACACAGTTTTGTGTTCTCATCTGATTGGGGAAACTTTAGGCTGCATGCCCACAAACTGATTGTAAGGAAGACTGGGATGTTGAATTATTTCTCTTCTCTGTTGAATAGCATAACAGCTTAAACAAACATAAGAAGGCTAACCAAAAGATGATAGGCATGTAGCACACATCCACTGTATCAATCAAAAATTTTTTCACACCTACTATGTATGACATTGCATCAGAATGGAGGTGGGAGGGAGAAATCCTCTTTACGTTCAAAAGCTCAGGATCCACTCCACTCAGTAATTGTAATGGCTTTAAGTGGTCTTTGCAGAGCTGAATTTTAGAACACCTATATATTAATGAATTGACACATTTGGATAATCGTAAGATGAAATAAATCCTCCAAAACTTTTTGATTAACTTTAGGAAATAAATTTGAGTGGCAAGTTGGTATATAAGGGTAAAGCTCTTTCTTGTCTCCTGATAGTATTCATAAAAAGGTGAAAATAAAAACTTGGAAAGTGACAATAAAATTTTATTGCTAGAATGAACTTATTGGTATGGAAATGAAAGTCATCTGAAAGTTATTTAAAAGGAAGAAAAGTGGAACACCATATCTTGACAAGGACAAGAAAATGCTAAAACCTAACACAGACAGCGCGGGTAACATCCGCAGAGCATTTCTGGATAAAATTTAAAATGCAGCCACAGCAATGATACACAGTTTCATATACCGTATTTTAGTTCACACACATCAATATATGTTAAACTGATACATAATACGTTCCTAAATATCTATGCCAATACTCACAAAAGTAAGAAGACTCACCATTTGTTGAAATATTTTTTCTATTTTTTAATTGTAGTAAAATCCACATAGCACTTACCATTTTAAGTACAAAGTTATTGGCATTAATTACATTCACAGTTATGCAAATAATCACTATCCATCTCCAGAACTTTTTTATTCTTCAGACTGAAACTCCCTTAATTAAGCACTAACTCCCATTCTCTTCTCCCTGTGGTCCCTGGTAACCACCATTCTACTTTCCTTCTCTATGAATTTGACTATTCTGGACAACCTCATATTGATGGACTCATACAATAGTTTTCATTTTGTGACTGGCTTGTTTCACTTGGCATAATGTCCTCAAGATTCATCCCTGTTGTAGCATGTGTCCTGAGTTGAATTCTCTCCGAGAAAATCCATGCCCATTTTCCTAGAAGCCATGGAAATATTCAAGACAAAAGTTATGTTTCATTCTCAACAAAGCTGCAAGTCATGCTGACATATATATGCTTTTTGAACTCCCATATACAATTGCCTTGTATCATTCCTTCCCTCAAATAATTACAAACTGTGTATAATAGTAATAAGTGCATATATGAAATTGGACTTCCCCGATGGCTCAGCAGGTTAAGAAGCCATCTGTAATGCAGGAGATGCAGGAGATATGTGTTTAATCCCTGGATGGGGAAGACCCCCAGTTATGTCATTAAATGATTTAAATCTGTGTTTAGTAAGTTTAAACTCTTCATAATTAATAACGATAATTTAAAACAATCTCATCTTTGTTGGTCCCACATTTGTACTAATCAACAAAATCTGTTGCTTCTGCTATTATATTTTTACTTTGTTTCTCCATTTCCAGTCTCCTCTATCATCTACATATAGCAGCCATAGTAACCTTTTAACAATAAACTGAATTATGTCACAGACACTATGGAAAACAGTACAGAGATTTCTCAAGAAATTAAAAATAGGACTCCATATGATCCAGCAATTTCATTTCTGGGTATTTACCCCCAAAAATAAGAAAATGAATTTAACAAGTTATGTGCATAGCAATGTTCACTCCTGCACTATTTCTAATAGCCAGGATATAGAAACAACCTACATCCACTGATAGATGAATGGATAAAGAAGATGTGGATATATATATTTATGTAACCACACTTCTCTTTCTCTCTCTCTCTCTATACATATATATATATTTATATATATATATAAAAACAAGTGTTTGTCAAAAAAAATTAATGAAATCTTGCCATTTGTGACAACATGGATGGCCCAGGAGTTATTATGCTAAGTGAAATAAGTTAGAAAGAAAAATACATATGACCTTGCCTATATGTGAAATGTAAAAAAATCAACAAAAGAACATGATAATAGACTCATGTATATAGAGAAGAAATTGATGGTTGCCAGAGGAGTGGGCATGAGGGGTGGAGGAAACAGATGAAGAGGATATAGAGGTACAAACATCCTATATAAAATAAATAAGCTATAGGGAAGTAATATACGTCATAAGGAACGTGGTATATAATATTATAATAGTCTGTATGGGCACACATGGTTACTAGGCTTACAATGGTGACCATTTTACAATGTATGCAAACATCAAATCAGGTACTATACCTGAAACTAACAATATTGTATGTCAACTATACTTCAATTAAAAAAAAGAATGATTTTACTCATTAACTTAATATCTAAGTGCATCTATATCCTATATCCTCTTGGGATAACACTGAACTTCTTACTTTGATCTTCAGGGCTCTATAGGAACTAGCATCTTCTCCCCCCCCCAGACTTATCTCTTGACTCAGTTCATTCACTTCCCTCCAGTAGCCCTTCAGGGATGCAAGCCTTCACCCATCTCTCAGACTTTGCTCTTCTATTTCCCTAGCATGCTCATCCTTAGAGTCTACCTAAATTCCTATCCCTCTTTGTTTCTTTACATAGCACCTGGTTGTTCTTTTCCATTACTGTATTTATGGCAATTTCACATTTCATACTTGTTTATTAGTTAAAAATACATGCCAAGCACCATGTCGGTTTTGTTTACTACCATATAGCCAGGACTTAGCATGGAGCCTGGAAGAGAGCAGACACTCCATGAACACTGACTAAATGGATGAGTGAGTGATGTCATGCAATGAAGTTGAAGAATAATTTTTCTTTACCACATGTATCTGACAATGAGTGAATAAAATCTCTTGTAGTTACTGAAACTTCTGGGGTTGTCTCAGGCTGCAGATCCCTTTAACTTACTCACCTGTGAGGCCAAGAGGTGTGCATTTCCTCGTTACCCTTGCCTTAATGTTGTTTACAGTCATGGGTAATGATTTTCTTATTGTGCATAAAGTTGCTGCCATTGGAAATCAGGTTTAGAAGTTTCCATGACTTTGTTTTATGCCCTAAGTAAAACCATGAGTCAAAGGTAGCCTGATATTTAATGGTAGAAGGAAGAATATAAGAGGGAATAATAATAAAAGATTCATATTAAAAAAGATCAGATAAAGTCAAATTTCTTCTGTTTAAGAAACAATGATTTCAAAATAAGAATTTGGTTCTAATTCTGACTCTTAACTGTTTTGTTAAGAGTCTTTTTTGACTTTGCTGCCTCTAATATTAAATGAAATTGCAATTCTTACTGGAGCTACCTTCCTATATACGCTGATCATTTAAAAAAATTTGCACATTTTAAAGCATCTTACACATACATTATGATATCAGTGGTAACAAATCCACCAGCCAAAGCAGGAGATGCAGGTTTAATCCCTAGTCTGTGAAGATCTCATGTGCTGGGAGCAACTAAGCCCATGCACCATCACTCCTGAGCCTATACTCGAGAGCCCTGGAACTGCAATTACTAAAGCCCGCATGCCTAGAGTCCACGCTCCGCAAGAGAAGCAATGACAAGAAGCTTGCACACCACAACTAGAGAATAGACCCCACTTGCTGCAACTAGAGAAAAGGCCCACACAGCAATGAAGACCACCACAGCCAATAAATAACTAAATAAAATTTAGAACTATATCTATTATGATAATATATCTAAGTTAATGTGTTTAAGTGCTTAGTTCCTGTGGAATGGTACAAATATAATGCAATATATTTGTATATTTGCATCATAATTTCTTAATAGCTACCATCTAGGAAATTTAAAGAAAGAATGCATACATTTGAATTTTTAAAGAATAACACTGTCAAATGAGGGAAACTTTACAGGTTTGTTAAAGAGGTAAATAGGTTAATTCACTGATTTTGCTGTTGAATTATCTCAGATAGTAGCTGAGAGCAGTGGCCACGTTGTTTTTTACATGCTCTATTTCACAATATAATTCCCAGTTTTCCACTTCTACTGAGAATTATGCAGACTGTTTTTCATTAAAATCATGGCATATTTTGATTTTCCACCTAAGTTTTCCAGGGAGAGGATGTCTCTGAGACCAGCCATTTACGCTGCACTCCCCCTTGAGAAGCACCACTATTAAATGGAACAAAAATGTTTGAACAGCAAATGTCACTGAATCTCTCAGGATGCTTTAAGCTTCTGCAGCAATGAGAAAACAGGAAGCAAGTCATGGCTGCTTTATCTGGAAGACCTAGGGAAACAAGGGGATTCTTCAATTTTGCCAACGTGTTACAAATAGCCTGAGCACTTGGAATTCACCCATTGATAGTGTTTAATACATATCTTTTATGTGTCAGGCCTTTAGCCTAGTTAGAAGGATACAAAGATGAGCAAGTAATCCCTGTCCCTGTGGGAAATACTGTCCACAGAGAAGAAAGACCATATTAAGTCAAAGAATAATGTGATAAATGGCAAACGAGAGAGTACAGTGTGCTGTTTGCACACCAGAGGGAATAAATCTGCTTTAAGGAACTAGGACACATGGACTAGTTAGCTATTGCTGTAAACTGATCACTCCAAAGTTTAGTGGCTTAAATCAACAAGGATTTATTTAGCTCTCAAGTTTGCAAAGCAGCTAGCAAGTGGCCTTGCTCACATGTCTGTGGTAGGATATGCTAATCTTGGCCATGCTAGTACATTACTCGAGGTCTCAGCTAAGAAACTGAGCTGGCTCGATTCTGTCTGGTCCATGTGGTCACTCACCCTTCAGACTGTCAGCCCAGACTTGTTTACATGCATGTCACAAAAGGGGACAAAAAGAATCAGAAATATGAAAGAACTCTTAAAACCTAGACATGGAACTGAGATTGCATAGAATTCACTGTGCTGTGCGGTGCTTAGTCGCTCAGGAGTGTCTGACTCTTTGCAACCCCATGGACTGTAGGCTCCTCTGTCCATGGGATTCTCTAGGCAAGCATACTGGGGTGGGTGGCCATGCCCTCCTCCAGGGTATCCTCCCAACCCAGGGACAGCATCCTATTAATCCAAGCACATTTCAGGCCCAGGTCAGACCTGAAGGGGTAGGAAAATGGGCTCTATCTCTTGATGCAAAGAGATGCAGAGACATGTTGTAAAGGAGCATGGATCCAGGAAAGGCAATAATTGCTGCCATCCTTGCAAAAAATATGCTAAAACAGATAATACATACCAAGTGATTTTGAACTGTGTCTTGAAATTAGTCTATAAATTAGAGGAGGGAAGGACATTCCTTGATGTTACTAAGGATACAGAACATTTTCTGTGTTTAATATTTTCTAGAGTCTTTCAATTCTTCATCATTCCAGCACCATTAAGACTGTAATTATAGAGGCTTCCCTGGTGACTCAGATGGTAAAGAAATCTGCCTGCTCTGTAGGACACCCAGATTCATTCCCTGGGTCAGGAAGATCCCCTGGAGAAGGAATTGGTAACCCACTCCAGTATTTTTGTCTGGGAAATCCCATGGATAGAGTAGCCTGGCCAGCTACAGTTTATGGGGTCGCAAAGAGTCAGATAGGACTGAGCGACTTTTACTTTCATATATAATTATTGTACTAGAAAATGTTGATAAACTAGACATTTTTTTTTTTTTTTTTTTTTTTTTTAGCCTAGACTTGTTTACATGGTTGTCACACAAGGGGCCAAAAAGAATCAGAAATATGAAAGAACTCTTGAAACCTAGACATGGAACTGACATTGCGTCATATCCACTATGCTGGGCTGAGTTGCTCAGTAGTGTCTGACTCTTTGCAACCCCATGGACTGTAGCCTGCCAGGCTCCTCTGTCCATGGGGATTCTCCAGGCAAGAATACTCTAGAGGGTTCCCATGCCCTGCTCCAAGGGATCTTCCCAACCCAGGAGTTGAACCCACATCTCCTGTGTCTCCTGCCTTGGCAGGTGGGTTCTTTACCACTAGCACCAGTTGGGAAGCCCCACTATCTTATCTCTTGCCGTCAAAGTAAAGATCTGCTGACCTAGATCTCGCAATGTCTATTTTATTAATACCATCTATTTTCCTTCCCCCTACCACAAAACTCTTCTGTATAAGAGCTGAAGGGATTCCTGTGTAAAAACTTGACTGCTTCTGCTTACTCAATTACTGACAAATTCATTCAGGGTCATTGTTTTTTATTTATATTATTCAAGGCTTTGATAACCCACCCAACATCTTTCTAGAAATTCAGATTCTTACATAGCCTAGAGTTGATTTCTCAAGATACAGTACAGAACTCAGCACTGCTAGTATTAGCATTAGATGGATGTTAAGAAAGTTAGAATGGAACACTGAATGAGATTATTAGAAAAGTAAATTCAAGATAACTTGCAAAGGGCCTTGTTTAACACTCTAAGAAATTTTTACTTCTTTCTGGAAAAAAAGTTTAACATAATTACTGCCTATGTGAATTCAAAGACGAAATGTGATCTGACAATGGAATAAAATTTACAATCTCTCAAAATTCAGAAGGAAAACAAACAGCTTTATAGCATCAGAGAGCTGCCAGTTTGTTTTAAAAATATAACTAAAAGTGTTGATGAATGGCATCTACAAAGTAGATAATATCCAAGTCTGAATAAGATGATCAGTAAGTAAAATATAGCAGTGAAAATGGACATAAGGAAAGATTGGATAAGCATGTGCTATTACTTTCTTATAATATGAAGGAATTAATTTCATAAAACTGGAATAACACATATGTATGCCTTAGTTCAATTTATATGCATCAAATGCTGTCAAATCAAAACTTTCCAAATTATGTTTCATTGGATATTTTCAGTCAAGCGTAAGATGACAGCAAAGCTTATATGCATGATTTACATCTTATACAAATTATTTACAATTACATAAATTGTCATTCAAATAAAATTTATACCTGATAAGACAAAAATGGTCTCATTTACTGCTTATGATTTTTTATTTTACATATTTGTTTTCTGTAATTGAAGATCAAAGTAAACATCTAATTGTATTATATTAACAAAGATACAAGTTATTATTATGAATTTTTTAAAAAATCTTGATTAATTTGCCTGCCACATATTGCAATGTGAACCCTCTTACACTGTTGGTGGGAATGCAAACTAGTAGAGCCACTATGGAGAACAGTGTGGAGATTCCTTAAAAAACTGGAAATAGAACTGCCATATCACCCAGCAATCCCACTCCTGGGCATACACACCGAGGAAACCAGATCTGAAAGAGACATGTGTACCCCAATGTTCATCACAGCATCATTTATAATTAGTCAGTTTGAATTGAGGAATGAATAAGAATAATTTTTATACTTTGAAACACAGCAGTCAATAAGTGTTTTTATATACAAACTACAGAGATTGTATATAGTTAATAAAGTAGAAAAAATTCTAAAGTAAAACAAACATGCATAAATTTATTTTAATATCACAAAGAAATATTTTTACAATAATCCATATTCATTAAATAAGCATAATATTAGAATCATAATGGGTAATATGACATCACATGTTTTAAATTATATATATAAAATATCCTAGAGATTTATGATTGTCTTACTTTAATATTATATCAATACATTATGTCAAACTGGTTTTCAACACAAATAAACTACTTAAAGTAAAATGAAAAACAATAACATCCTTGGAACCAAAGATTTCTGGGCAACAATTTGTTTTTCAGTAGATTCAAATATCATTGGGTTTTACAAATTCGTTCTGGAAAAGAAAAACAGGAATTCTCTACTTTAAACTTGCATATGGTAGAGCATATTTAAGCATAATACACCATTTTCAGAAATAAAGCTTTCACTTTGGCACAGAGAAAGTAATTAAAAACTAGAATAATTGATTGCAAATAACTTTAAGAAAGTGAAATATATGTCAGTGGGAAGGGGATAGATTAAACAAGAAACATGACTAGCATGCATCACTACTTGAAAGTATGAATATACAGAAAGGTTAGTTAGGCTCACTTAGAGAATGGAAAACCACCATCAGAATGCACAACTAAGTCAGCGATTTATTAAATAAATGTTTCTTGAACATCTATTATGTGGCAGTCTAGGACTTATTTTCTCACTGAAGAGGCAGATAAGCTTTACTCCTGTAGGTAATAAGTGCCCTGAATAATAATTTTTAAAATGATGGAGAGGTGGCATTGACTAGGACCACCTCAAGCTAATGCACATGTAACTGAAGTATTTAAACATAAATTAGGAGTTAATCATAAATGAAACAAATGAAAGCAATAGTTTTGCTTTGCCAATATAAAAAATAATAGAATCAATTTATTGATTAAGAAAATTAATATGATTCCCTTTCAAGGACTTTTCTAGCTCAACTAATACATAAATCCAGAAATTATTTTTATATATAAATTAAGAATAATCTTTATAGATATTTGTATTTGTTGGAAATATAAAATTTATGGGAGGAATTTTGTGATTTCACTTAAAACCACATTTTAATATCTTCATTGAAAGAGCTTTAAGGTTAAACTAATTAGTAATTGGAGTTACTCTCAATCCCCATTGCACATCTAGAATGTAAAAGTTTAAATGTTGGCCCATCTATCTTCTCTACTGGGTATTCACTTCAAGAAGAAGTCTCTGTAACTGTAAGTTGTTAGAGAGGTTGCTACACCAATTAACAGTAAATGCTATAGAATATATTCACGAATGAATACAGGAATGAATGCATAAATAAACGATGGCCTCTGTCCTATATAGCCAGGAGAAGGAAGGCCTCTAACTTCTTTAAACAGCACAGTGTCAATATATCTACGCTTTACTGCAATGACACTTCCCTAGTTTCTAAAAAGTAAATTATGCAAAATTCCCCAAGGAAGACAGATGCACAAAGTGCCATATAGTTGTTGTTTAGTTGTGAAGTCAAGACCAACTCTTCTGTGACCCCAGGGACTATAGCTTGTCAAGCCCGTATGTCCATGGGATTTCCTAGGCGAGAATACTGGAGCAGGTTGCCATTTCCTTCTCCAGGGGATCTTCCTGATACAGGAATTGAACCCAGATTTCCTGCATTGGCAAGTGGATTCTTTACCACTGAAGCACCAGGGAATATGTATACATATGAAAGTCAAAGTGAAAGTCGCTAAGTCATGTCTGACTCTTTGCAATCCAATATACTATACAGTCCATGGGATTCTCAAGGCCAGAATACTGGAGTGGGTAACCATTAGCTTCTCCAGGGGATCTTTGCAACCCAGGGATTGAACCCAGGTCCCCTGAATTGCAGGCAGATTCTTTATCAGTTGAGCCACTAGGCAAGCCCAAGAATACTGGAGTTGGTAGTAGATCCCTTCTCCAGAGGATCTTCCCGACCCAGGAATCAAACAGGGCTCTCCTGCACTGTAGGTGGATTCTTTACCAGCTGAGCTGCCAGGGAAGCTACTGGTAGCCATATATATATATGTATATACCTTCCCAGGTCCCAGGACCCACTTCCCTGGGGGTCACAAAGATCCCCTAGAGGAAGCCATGGCAAGCCAATCCAGCGTTCTTGCCTGGAGAATCCTATGGACAGAGAAGCCTGGCGGGCTGCAGGGCATGGGATTTGCAAAGAGTTGGACACGACAGAAGCAACTCAGCATACATGCATATATATATGTGTGTGTGTGTGTGTGTGTATACTTTGTCAAAGACTGCCAAAATAAAAAGAATAAACCCCTCATGCAGTAAGAAGCAAGATAGCCATTGTATAGCAGAAGGTTAAAAGGCAGGAGGCTACTTCACACTTTTTCTTATACCACTGTTACAGGTTCTCACTCTATACGTGGATAAAAGCCAAGCTACCTTCAGTCGTCCTAATTTGTCAAGTAATTTTTAGATCCCCAGAGAAAGAAGTCATTTTTACTTACAAATTCACAAACTTAAAAAGATTGGATAGTAACATACACTATTGAAGTGTATACAGTTTGACAACATGAGAAGCACCAAGAAATTAAGCCAAATATATATGGATTTTAAAAGACATTTTGTATATATATATATATATATATATATATATATATGTATTTAGGACTTCCCAGGTGGCACTAGTGGTATAGAATCTACCTTCCAATGCAGGAAACCCAGGAGATGCCAGTTCGATCCCTGGGTTAGGAAGATCACCTGGAGGAGGAAATGGCAACCCACTCCAGTGTTCTTGCCTGAAGAACCCCATGGACAGAGGAGCCTGGTGGGCTACAGTCCTTGGGGTCATATAGTGAGTTGGACACGACTGAAACAATGAAGCACAAGCAGGCGCTCACACATATGTATATACACAAAACATGGAAGGCAGAATAAACAAGGTCAATGTGCATCTGAAAAGGCATTGAAGGACATTCTTTGAAAACAAGTCAGCTAAATATTATAAAACTTATATTTATTGAAAAAAGATTCATACATATCTGAAAAGAAAAAAACCTATGATATTTGTTTAAAGGAATAAGCGAGTTTTAACATTAAGGGAAATAAGCAGATTATTTGTTAGTGGAAATTTATACTGCTGGAATGTATAACATAAAATTCTACTCATTGTGGAAAGATATAAATATTATTCATCCTTTTTTCCTTTATGTATGTATAAATTCCACATATTTATAGCACATTTTTATCGGGCTATAATAACATTGGATTTGGACTGAATTACACTGTCTTCCAACACTGCCTTTCAGGGGCTCTAGCTTGCAGACAGCAGAGCGTGGGATTTCTTAGCTTCTATAATTGTGTGAATCAATTCCTTATAATAAATCTCTTCTGATGTATGTATCCTATTGGCTCTTCTTCTCTAGACAACCCTGACTAATACAAGGAGTAATCATTATGCCACTTCCATTGATTCTGGTTATTTCATCTAATTCTTCTAAAAGAAGATCGCAATCCCTAAATTCATATTTCAATTTTTTCTTTTAGCCTCAAGAATTTTGACTTACAGGGCTCCAAAAAGTGTCTTTTAAAAGCAGGTTTAATTAGATATATTTTATATAACATATAAATCATCCATTTAAAGGCTATAAGTTAATGTTTTTAACATACCAAAGAGTTGTACAGTCATCACAAAGATCTAATTTTAAGATATATTTGTCATTCCAAGGGACTTCTTGGTTGGCATTAGTGGTAAAGAACCTGCCTGCCAATGCAGGAGACACAAAAGATGCAGGTTTGACCCCTGGCTTGGGAAGATCCCCCAGAGCAAGACATCACAACCCACTCCAGTATTCTTGCCTGGAGAATCCCATGGCCAGAGGAGCCTGCCAGGCTCTAGCCCATGGGGTCAGAAAGAGTAGGACACAACCGTGTGACTGAGCATACACTCCTTGTCACTCCAGCGTGAAACCTCATACTTGTTAGCAGTTGTTCCCTACCTTCCCTCCATCCCCTGCAAACTCCTAGCCCTGGGAAATCACCAATCTACTTTCTGTCTCTATATATTTGCCTATTCTGGACACTTCAGATTAATTATACCCTACAATGTCATCTGTTGTGACTGGATTTTTTTTTTCACTTAGCATAATATTTTCAGAGTTTATTCTTATTGTAGACTCTATCTGTACTTTATTTCTTTTTATTGATAAGTGATACCTTTGTATGGCTAGATCACATTTTATTTATCCATCTATAAATTGATGAACATTTAGATTGTTTCAACTTTTTGGCCTTTGTGCGTAATGCTGTAAACATTCACGTGGCCTTCCCTGGTGGATCAAATGGTAAAGAATCTGCCAGCAATGTGATAGACCCAGGTTTGATTCCTGGTTCTGGCAGATTTCTTGGAGAAGGGAATGGTTACCCACTCCAGTATTCTTGCCTGAAGAATTCCACACACAGAGGAGCCTGGTGGGCTTCAGTCCATGGAGTCGCAAAGAGTCAGACACAACTGAGCAACAAGCTCTATCAAACGCTAAACATTCATGTACAAGGGTTTGTGTGGACATATTATCATGTCTCTTGCTATTGCCTTGGAGTGAAATTGAGAGGCAGTAGCTCTATGCTTAACCACTCGAGGAAATATCAAAATGTTTTCTAAAACAGTTTGATTTCCAAAGATTTTTTTTTTTACATTCCCACAAGGAGTGAATGTGAATAACAATTTTTCCAGATATTCACTAACACTTGTTATTATCTATCTTTGATTAAAAATGTCTTTGAAGACATAAAACACCATTTCAAAGAGCCTTTGATTTACACTTTCCTATTTACCAATAATGGTTTGTGCTTATGAGCTATTTGTCTACCTTCTTTGGAGAAACGGCTATTCTGATTTTTCGTTCATTTTTAATTGGATTATTTCTATTTCTACTATTGAGTTGTACTTTTTATATTCTAGATATAAATCTTGTATCAGATTATGAATTTTAAATGATTACTCCTGTTTTGTAGCTTACCTTGATAGCATCATTTGTAGCACAAAAATCAGTAACTATAATGAAGCATAATTTTATATTTTTTTCTTTTGTCACTTTGTGCTTTTGGTGTCATATCTAAGAAACCATTTCTTAACTCAAAGTCATGAATATTTACTTTTAAGCTTTTCTCTAAGATCTGTAGCTTCCATCACACTAAGCTTTGGGTGGAGGGGGTAGGTTGTGATCAAATGCCACAGACACTGTCTATTTTAACTATGACATAACAGATTTTCTTGAATAATTGTCTTCCATTTGGTGTCTGCCCTTTGCATCATTTCTGGTGATTTTGAATTGTGTATGATTTTCACCTGCTAGATGATTGTTTAGCTGAGAGTGTGGACTGAGTTTCTCACATAGCAGTTCTGGAAGTTCCAGCCCCTAAAAAGATACAAATTTAAATGAGTTTGTGAATTTTTCACTACCCTTCTATAATCTTAGGATCATAACATTCTTAAAGATACTTAAAATTATATCTATTAGATTTCAGGATAGCTTGATGTGCTTTTACTGATCCATGATGATAATCAAGAGGGTGATTTCAAATCAGTAAAGTTAGACAGTTCTTTCTGTTTCATTAATATTTACTAACTTTTATGTTCTTGGTACAATAAACTAGTCAGGGACAACAAAAAATTGATTATCAAGATTTAGCAGAATGCATTCTATTATCTTCAACTTCATGAACATATTGGTTAATAATTTTGTAAGTGTGTTTCCTTATGGACTCAAGATCTTTTCATAGTCACTGTGAGCTAGACAAATTCGATCAATATTCTTCTCATCTAAAATAGTCTCCACTTGGCCTATCTGATCATCTGTTAATTAATCTCTGAATCTTCCATATGATCCAAATAATGTGAATTGTCTTTTTTTCTGACACAGAAATTTATTTTAAGCTTGCTTTGTACCTTTAAACTCCAAACATGATGAATCCATGTCTCTAAGGGACCATGATTCCATTTAGTGGAAAAATTGTATTGAAGAATAAGAATCTCTAGGCTTGGATAAATCATGGGGTTAAAATAGTTCCTGGGACTTTACAATGGATATGGCTAGAAAAACATGATTTTAATTTTATTTTATTTTATAAATTAAAAGGACACATAATACAAGTAAAAGAACACAATTCTGCTTAAATTCTTGATTCTTTACTCGTACCTGTCAAAGTCAGTTTAAAATAGATGACCAAGAGTAAGAGGCAGTTTTTCCTCTGAATCTACTTATTAAGCAAAATGAATTTTTTGTGTTGTAAAAGATCACTAGACAATATATTCCAGTGAAACTCACAGAAATAAAAGGCTGGAAAAATGAAAAAAAAGAGCTTAACCAGTTGCAGATTTCCAAAATGCTAGCATAAATTGCTAAATAAATCCAATATAGTCCTTAAAGAATTCTTCTTAACAATAAGAATTATTAGACCACAGTATTTTTCTTCGTGATGAGTGTACAATCTGTGTCCAATATCCTTCAGAGTTACTGAAGCTTTTCCTGAGAAAATACGACTAAAGATGTTTACAAATATTAAAAAAGAAAAACGTGTTCAAAAGCAAAGGCAAGGATAAAGTATTGAACAGAGTGTTTATCAACTGTTAATATCTATGACTAGCATTTCACAGTTTAAATCAGGATAATTTACTTGGAAAAAAGAACACTTTAAAAATCAAATTACATTGGAACTATTTACTCCAAATATTCATATAAAACATATATCACTGAAATGAAGATTCGCAGTAGCACAAGAAATAATTATTAAGGTGATTGCTCTTTCCCCTACTTGCATTTTGTAATAAAAATTTGCCTCAATTGTTGTCTGATGGAGGCTGCAACAGATGTGCTCCTGAAGGTTCTTAAAAACATATGAGGTTCCTGGGGGTTAATTTCTGCTTCCATGGAAACTACCCTGGTGTGCCCCAGTTTTAAATGACTTCCTGCAGTCTGACACCTGGAGGCACCTGCTCAAAGAAACATTTTTCTTTGGGCTGGAGCAACACACAAAAGGAGAAAAAAGTTTCATGTTTTTCTTCCCCTGCATTGAATATGCCAGTTAACATTTTCAATTTTGAGGAAATAATTTCTTTGGAATATATTGAGGTATGATTTTTTAAAGTCTATTTACATGCTTAGCAGACCTGGTAGTTTATGAACATCTCTTATGACATGTAAGAGATATGCTCTGCCCACTGATAAAATAATCACCAGTTGGTCATTTGTTCACTGATTAATTTGTTTGGCAAGTGTTTAAGATTTGATAGGTTTACAGGATAAGAAGTAATGAAGACACAGATGCGGACTCTAAGAATCTAGCAATCCATTTGGAAAACAGACCTACAAAAATCTAAGACAACCAGGAAAGTTCAATGAGAACTAAATATACCAGGTAATTTGTGGGTGTGAGTGTTCAGAAATTATACTCTATCAGGCCCAGAGAGGAACCAAGCCTGGAGACCTCTTTAGAGCAAATTAGGAGCTAAAGGAGCAGTGGGAGAGTGAATAAGACATGGAGAAAAGAAAATTTTTCTATCTAGATAAGTGTAGGACATGACAAATTATCTGGAATTGTAGAAATAGAAACTACAACTGAGGGAGTTTAAAAGATGCCTGAAGATACTGATGAAATGGAGGGTCACATAGTCTGTATATTATGACTTTTAGCTCATATTTTGTAGGTGAAGGGGAGTCCTGAAAGCTTTACAGCAGAAAAGAAACATACTGAGATTTCAATTTTTTGAAAATCGCTCTGTGACAGGGAAGTCTGAAAGTAAGGGCTAGAGGGACTTCCCTGGTGGTCTGGAAGTTAAGACATTGCCCCCAAAGCAAGGGGAGTGAGTTCGATCCCTGGTCAGGGAACTAAGATCCCACATGCCTCGCAGCCAAAAACCAAAACAAAAAACACAGAAGTACTATTGTAACAAGTTCAATAAAGATTATAAATATGGTCCACATCAAAAAAAGATTAAAAAACAAACAAACAAACAAAAAAAACGAAGGGGATAGAGAGGGGAGCTACTGTAGGGGGCAGTAAACACGAAACCTTAAAACAACACAAGGAATAGAGGCATGGAGAGGAGAAAAATTTAAATGTCTACGTAAAAAAAAAAAAAAAAAAAGAATTTGGTCATGATTTGTAGTATGGCAGAAATATCAACTAACACCATTAGTTGTACTAGAACTAATGTTCTACTAGATCACCAGCAGTTCCAACAATGGAAAGACCAGTACTGTCTGGATAGGATGAGTTTGAGATGCCCGGGGATTACCCAGGTAGAGGTGACCAGTAGGAAGTTCTGTATCAGAGTCTGACATGTAGGGATGCTACAGAGTTAGACGAACAGACTTAGGGCTCTCCCATTGATAGGTAGTTACTAAATTAAAGCAATGACACAGTCACCCCACATAAATGAGTAGACAAAATGATAATGAGTGTGTATAGGATCCAGAGAATGTTGAACTAGCCATTCTGCTCCTCCTTATGGATGAAATCAGTACAAACCAGAAAGACAGGTCTCAAACTTTTGATGAAAAAATATGGAATAGTTGAGAGTTCAGTGACAACAAGAGGGCTTGAGATTATCATAGTTTATAAATAATACATAGCATATATATGAAAATCAAGTCTTTCTTCCTCCATTCTACCTTTAATCTCATTCACAGAAGTGACTTATGTTAATGGTATTGGTTTTCATTAATTTAGGTGAATAACTTTATGACTACTCTTTCATTTCTTAAAGGTTAATATATAACCTTTAGTTAGGATACACTAACATCCCTCAATAAAAGATGATCAAATTAGCACCTGAGTCTATTTTTCTGCTCCCAATTTTTATGCTTCATGTTCTCAAAGAGTAAAGTATTTCTATATTTTCCTAAAATTATAAATGAGTCTGTTCTCATCAATAGATCATTTCTAACAGTAAAAACATATCACTTTCATCACAATACTGGAATTATGTAAATATTTATTACTTTAAAATCAAACTATATGATTAGATCCATAGGAACAGAAACGCAAGCTCTGAACCTATATCTATGTCACTTAGAGGAAAATATTTCAAATGTATTTAAAATATATCCAGCTTCACTTTATGAGTTAGGGAATGGTAACATAAATCAGAGCAATTAACTCAATATTTAAAACATTGCTTTTATTATTTTCCCACATCACACTCCTCCTTTTTAATATTTATTCTGAATTGACATGTTTTTTAGTCCTGCTAGAAAAGAATAACTGTTTCTTTCAGTATTCTGTGCCACAGTTGATCTAGCAGTCTGGTCTCTTTTTATTCCCATTTTACTCAACATTTCCAAAAATCTGGGCCAGCATCCTCACAAAAGCATAGAAGCCAATGTTCTTCTACAGTATCTTACTGGGCTGCAGAGGCTGGAAATTTAAAAACAACAAAACCAACAAAAATATAAATTTTCTAAATTCCATTGCAATTAGGGGTCTATAAATTATGTTTTTATGTCAGTTGATCAGGCAAGAAAGGCTAGTCTCAAGCCTTCATTTTGATGATGTGAGTTGTGGAATCAGTGGTCATGTATGGATGTGAGAGTTGGACTATAAAGAAAGCTGAGTGCCAAAGAATTGATGCTTTTGTACTGTGGTGTTGGAGAAGACTCTTGAGAGTCCCTTGGACTGCAAGGAGATCCAACCAGTCCATCTTAATGGAGATCAATCCTGGGTGTTCATTGGAAGGACTGATGTTGAAGCTGAAACTCCAATACTTTGGCCACCTGATGTGAAGAGCTGACTCATTTGAAAAGACTCTGATACTGGGAAAGAGTGAGGTCAGGAGGAGAAGGGGACAACAAAGGATGAGATGGTTGAATGGCATCACCACCTCGATGGACATGGGGTTGGGTAGACTCCAGGAGTTGGTGATGGGCATGGAGGCCTGGCGTGCTGCGGTTCATGGGGTCACAAAGAATTGGACACAGCTGAGTGACTGAACTGAACTGAACTGAAAATCCCAACCTGGGGCTTCACTGGTGGTTCAGACTGTAAGGAATCTGCCTGTAATGCAGGAGACCTGAATTCGATCCTTGGGTTGGACAGATCCCCTGGAGAAGGGAATGGCCACTGACTCCATTGTTCTTGCCTGGGAAATCCCATGGACAGAGGAGCCTGGAAAGCTACAGTCCATGGGGTCACAAAGAATCAGAAATGACTGAGAGACCAACAAAAGCCCAACCTAAAGCCTGCTTTACTAGACCTTCCAGAATTTTTCCCATTACCAAATTCCTTGTATTCAATATTTTCTGCATAAAGTACATAATATGATCCTTGTCATCTACAAATAAACTTTGCCTTGCACACATTCTGTGTTTCCCCAATAAAGTAAAAATACATAAATATAACATACTTATGCATTTATATAAATATATTTAAAATATATTTAGTGTGGAATTTATCTACATTAAACTTTAGAAATTCTGACATTTAATTACATCTTGAGAAGAAAAGTAGAAGATATTTGTACTCAGTTGAATATATCATCAATAAATATTCATGTATTTTATTAACAACTATAAAACATGTAGAGCTAAAAGTATACATATTACTTTGAATAGCTATACCTTTGTATGTTTCTTTTGCATAATATGAATTTAATATTTCTTTATTAAAATATATGTACCATATATTTCTCACTATGAAATCAATGCTGAAGCTATGATAGAATTTAATAGGGAAATAGTAACCTTATATATACACAGTCTGATACTAGTAACTTATACTCCATTCTAAATTTGACACTTCAGACTGTTAAGACTATGTTCCCATCGTCACTTTATTCATCATTTAAATACAGTATCTGGACAGTTGCTGGAGGCATATGCAAGGCCAAGGACTGTTTTAATTAAATGTTAATGAGTAATTTTGTCTAAAAAATTATGTCAGAATACTGGTTTGAAAGATATAATTTGGTAAAATGTTTCACTGGATGATATCAATGCTGTCCTTAGGAAAACATCACCTACCCTATGGTATGTTTGTTTATTTTGCTTTGCTTTCACCAACATAAAATTTGGGTTTAGAGAATACAGTCAACATAAAAATCTTACTACATGAAAGAATCCTTGTATTGTACATAATTTCACACTTAATATGAATTTCGAGGTAGACACAAAAACATATCCTAATAAGTTTCAGAAATTGTAATAAGGGAATTAGACACATAACAGAAGATTTTGCAATAACTTCGAATAGAAGTTAATTCTTATTAATGATTTTCTCTGGTACACAGTACTGCAGTTTCAAGGTTGAGCATGACAAGCTGACTAAATAAGGCTCACACATTAATATGACACATGAGCACACACACGCAAACACAAAATAAAGTGGCTTCTAAGAGACTCAATTTTCTATAAAGATTAACTCCTTTATGTTAAAATTGTATTTATATATTTAATGAAATCCTATTCCTAATTCTATGCTGGAAAAATACTGCTTCAAAAAGAAAGTGTGTTGTGTGTGTGTGTGCACGCTCAGTCATGTCTGACTCTTTGTGACTCCATGTGCTGTATCCTTCCAAGCTCCTTTGGCCATGGAATTTTCTAAGCAAGAATATTAGAGCAGGTTGCCATTTCCTTCTCCAAGGCACCTTTCCAACCCAGGGATTGAACCCATATCTTTTGCATCTCCCACACTGGCAGGCATGTTCTTTACCAGCTGAGCCACCAATTTGTACTTAAAGGGATATGTGTGTGTGTGTTCAGTTGCTAAGTCGTGTCTGACTCATTGCTATCCCATGAACTGTAGCCCACCAGGCCCTTCTGTCCATGAGATTTTCCAGCCAAGAATACTGGATTGGCTGTAATGGCTGAAATGGGTTGCCATTTCCAACTCCAGAGGATCTTCTCGAACCGGGGATTGAAACTTGTCTCCATGTCTCCTGGTTTGGCAGGTGGGTTCTTTACCACTGAGCCACCGGGGAAGTCCACTCAAAGGGATATAAAATTTAGTAAATGAAGATATTGTAAAGTCGGTGTCAGATAAGCAAAGCCACATTTAACATTGTGAATGTTTCTTTCTTCAGTTTGAGTATGGTAAAAGCTATGTGGAGTAGGAGACCTGGAGATAGATAGAAGCTTATCAGGAAGGAAATTACTAAAGATGGAATGCTTCAATTAAAATTTGTCTGCATTAGACTTGCTGAGTCTTTGTACTGTTTCAGCCTCAACCTGTTCATGAATAAAAGAATGGCCGAAATCATGTCATATGTAGGAACACATCCATGTCCCAACCAAGATTACAACTACTTAGGTTCCACATGAGAAAAATACATTAAATATATTGATACAGAAAGGAATAAGAGCAGGTGTGTGTGTGTGTGTGTGTGTGTGTGTGTGTGTGTGGACTCTGAGTATGAGGATAAATGGGCAGGAAGGTGAAAAGGGAAGAATGTCTGAGTGACTCCACAATAAGCTATTATACTCACACATTCATTAGAAGGCACATAATATACTCGTCAAAATGAACCAAAAAATTCCTCTCGGCCCCCAGGATGCTTTAATGACACACGACATTGGTGAAGCAGTCATGGTCTTAACTAGGAAGAGTTTCTCTTTCCAATGTAACCAGCTTACCATTGAATCATCATTAAAATGAAGGATGCTAATCAAGCAGAGTCATTATATTGAATACTGGTTTCCATCTGATTATACACAATTAAATAAAACCACACACGGCATTTTCCTACTAAAATCATGAAAAGAAGCCATCTCCAGAATAATGTGCATTTAAAGGTCACATATCCTCTGAAAGAAGAATGCATAATTTAAATCTGCCTGGGAGCAGCTGAAACTTGCCCTCTAGCTATGTAAACATATTTTCATTTTAATATTTACTCAAGTATTCATTATGCATGGTTAATCCCACATTTAATCTCTTTCCTCCTTAAAATTGTCCACGCCATTTCTGAAAATACTGGGTGGTTCTATTTTGAAGGGTGTTTGGGATTTATAAAAATTTGTACTATTGAAAGAGAGAAAAGAGAAAAAATATTGTACTTAGTGATTGAGCTTTTGTAGCTTTTAATTTTCATCCTTATATCTGTATTAGTTCAGTTAGTGTGTATGTACCATAGCTACATAGTACATGCTTTATGTATTCTAAAAGATTTATTACCTTTCACTTTTCTTCAAAATTTTTTTTCAGTTAATGATCTTCCAATCCTTGTGGGAAATTTTGCATACACAGCACCAAGTGAAACTGAATGATATCGTGGTGCTGGTTGTTGCTGTTTGGTCACCAAGTCATGTCTGACTCTTTGTGACCCCCTTGGGCTGCAGCACATCAGGCTTCACCATCCCTTACCACCTCCCAGAGTTTGCCCAAGTTCATATCCATTGAATTGGTGATGCCATCCAATCATTTCATCTTCTGTCACCCTCTTCTTCTCCCTTCAACCTTTCCCAACACCACGGTCTTTCCCAACATGTCGGCTCTTCGCATCAGGTGGCCAAAGTATTGGAGCTTCAGTTTTAGCATCAGTCCTTCCAGTGAATATTCAGGGTTGATTTCCTTCTAGTACTGACTGGTTTGATCTTCTTGTTGTTCAGGGACTTTTCAAGAGTCTTCTCCAGCAGCACAGTTCAAAAGCATCAATTCTTTGGGGTCTGCTTTCTTTATGGTACATGCAATTAAACTGACAGCTAAAGGAGAAAGCTCAGTATCATAAATGTACAGTGACCTAAAAAAAGCTACCGAACTAAACTTTATTGAGCACTTACTATGAAGCAGATTCTCTGCTATGCGATTTCTGCAAGATAATCCTATTTAAACCTGGCAGTACTTTTATGAGATCAGATTTAATACCCCTATTTCAAGGGACTGAAGAAACTGGAACTTGGAAGGTCTAACATGTGTCTGTGAACATACAGGTAAAATACAGAGCAATAAAGACTTTCTACTCACCAGGTCTGCCCTCTCTGCCTCTAGTTCCTGGGGAGACTCCCAAGATTTTCTGGAAGTTCTTGAGAACGTATGACTATTTTGACTAATGGGCCATGAGCCAAAGAAGCTTGTGTCGCTTTTACTGGAGGTTATCACATTTTCTTTCACTGCTGCTGTAGCCATTGAGGCCGTAAGATGACATAGCAGGGCTATATATAGTGACCTCTAACCCTGAGCTGTAGCAGACTGCTATGGACATCCTCACAGCAGCACCAGACTTAGAAAGAGAGCAGGAACACTTGCTTTGTTAAGCCACTGGAACTTCAGAGTACACGGGTTCGGCAAGCAGCCTAATTTGACTTGACTAAAGTATAAAAAGGATATTAGTACTTTTTCCTGATATCAGTAAATAACAAAGGGAAAAGTCACCTTACAGAATGAGCTTGCTTTTTTTTTTTTTTTAATGCAGCATCCCATGTGCTATGTTCAGTTGCTATAGTTGTGTCCAACTCTTTGTGATTCTATGAACTGTAGCCCTCCAGGCTCCTCTGTCCATGAGGTTCTCCAGGCAAGAATACTGGAGTGGGCTGCTGTGCCCTCCTCCAGGGGAGCTTCCCAACCCAAGGATCAAATCCGTATCTCCAGTATCTCTTGCATTGCAGACAGTTTCTTTACCCACTGAGCCACCTGGGAAGCATGCAGCATCTCATGATAGAGTAAAAACTATCTTCTCATAGAAATTTAAGCTTGAATTAATTTAAATAACAAAATTTAAATTTTATGTACAAAAAAGGTCTTAATGACCTGGATAACCACGATGATGTGGTCACTCAGCAAGAGCCAGACATATAGCAGTGTGAAGTCAAATGGGCCTCCGGAAGCATTACCATGAACACAGGTAGTATAGTTGATGGAATTCCAGCTGAGTTATTTCAAATCCTAAAAGATGATGCTGGTAGAGTGCTGCAGACAATATACTAGCAGATGTGGGATACTCAGCAGTGGCCACAGGACTGGAAAATGTGTTTTCATTCCAATCTCAAAAAAGTGCAATGCCAAAGAATGTTCAAGCTACCATACAACTGTTCTTATTTAACATTCTAGCAAGATAGTGATCTGAATCTTTCAAGCTAGGCTTCAACAGTACATGAACCAAGAACTTCCAGATGTACAAGCTAGATATAGAAGAGGCAGAGGAACTAGAAATTTATTTGTCAACATGTTTGATCATAGAAAAAGCAAGAAAATTCCCACAAGATATCTATTTCTGCTTCATTGACTATGCTAAAACCTTTGACTTTCACATCAAACTGTGGAAAATTCTTAAAGAGACAGGAATATCAGACCACTTTACCTGCCTCCTGAGAAGGTCAAAAAACACCAGTAGAATCAGATAAGGAACATTGGGCTGTTTCAAAATCGGGAAGGGAGTACTTCAAGGCTATATATTGTCGCCTGATTATATAACTTCTATGCAGAGTATGTCATGTGAAATGAGGGGCTGGATGAATCACAGACTAGAATCAAAATTGCCTGGAGAAATGTCAACAACCTCAGATATGCAGACAATACCACCCTAATGGCATAAACCAAAGATGAACTAAAGAGCCTCTTGATGAAGGTAAAAGAGGAGAGTGAAAATGCTGGCTTAAAACTCAATATTCAAAAAACTAAGACCATGGTATTTGGTCCCATTGCATCATGGCAAATAGATGGAGAAAAAATGGAAACAGTGGCAGATTTTATTTTATTGGGCTCCAAAATCATTGAAGATGGTGACTGAGGACATAAAATTAAAAGACACTTGCTTCTTGTTAGAAAAGCTATGACAAACCTAGATAGTGTATTAAAAAGCAGAGACACCACTTTGCTGACAAAGATCTGTATAGTCAAAGTTATGGTTTTCCCAATAGTCATGTACAGATGTGAGAGCAGGAACATAAAGAATGCTGGAGAGTGGAAGAATTGATGCTTTTATTTTATTTATTTATTTATATTAGTTGGAGGCTAATTACTTCACAACATTTCAGTGGGTTTTGTCATACATTGATATGAATCAGCCATAGAGTTACACGTATTCCCCATCCCGATCCCCCCTCCCAAAACTGATGCTAGAGAATACTCTTGAGAGTCCCTTGGACAGCAAGGAGATCAAACCAGTCAATCCTAAATAGAATAAACTTTGAATATTCACTGGAAGGACTGATGCTAAAACTGAAGCTCCACTACCAATGGCCACCTGTTGCAAAGAGCTAACTCATTGGAAAAGACCCTGATGCTGGGAAAGGAAGAAAGGGGCAACAGAGGATGCAATGGTTGGATGGCATCACCAACTGAATGCATGTGAATTTGAGCCAACTTCGGGAGATAGTCAAGGACTCAGAACCCTGGCATGCTTCAGTCCATGGGGTCTCAGATTCGGACATGACTTAATGACTGAACAGAAACAACAAGCCATCATGAATCACAGTGCAACTGTTGAAGGGTTTCCCTGGTGGTACTAGTGATAAAGAACCCTTCTGCCAGTGCAGGAGACATAAGAGATGCAGGTTCAATCCTTGGGTTGGGAAGATTCCCTGGAGGATGCACTCAAGTGTTCTTGCCTGGAGAATCCCATGGACAGAGGAGCCTGGCAGTCTACAGTCCGTACAGTCACAAGGAGTCAGACGTGACTAAAGCGACTTAGCATGCACACATGCACAAGTGTTCAATAGTCATACATGGCTAGTGGGTCCTATAACTGAACGGCACAGAACATTCCCAGTATCACTGACAATGTGAAATAGTACGAGACGCTGATCCTTTATTTACTCTGTCGTTCTAAATACAGGTAGTCACTCCATTGCTAGGTGGACA
Organism: Cervus canadensis; assembly: GCF_019320065.1. Classification (NCBI taxonomy): domain Eukaryota; kingdom Metazoa; phylum Chordata; class Mammalia; order Artiodactyla; family Cervidae; genus Cervus; species Cervus canadensis. Next base: position 13,705,502 of record NC_057412.1, read on the forward strand.
TTGAAACAGATGGCTTCTGAAATTCTCTTGAGCCATGAATCCTTTGAAAAAGGACTATGTACAATCACTAAATAAAGCTGTTTGGGGGGAAAAAAGAAAACCATTTGGATTCTCTTTCCAAACATTTCCTTGACTTTTTGAAAATACATCTTTAAACATTGACTATCACTATGTGATATCTAATTATGTTGGGAAATAGTGAAATGTATAGACTTTCCCAAGTAATACAAAATTACAAATAACTACTCACGTTGGTGGGGCAGGTGCACTCAGATGCACTCATTCTACTTTCTGTCCACTGGCATCTCTGCTAATAGAATTTCACTGCAGGTGGGAAGAAAAGATGGCAAGCAGACATAGCTCTTTTTAATTAAAGTAAAATCTCAAAAGATTTGCTTCTTATTACTGCTTCTAAATCTAAGTAGGGGACTTTCTTTTTCTTCATGTGATAGAAGAAGGGAAAACAAATTGAACACGGAAAAGACAACATAAATGGAGAATGAGAAACGTTCTGAGCTAAAGCAAAAACCACTAAGACATGAGTACTTTTGAAACACAGACACTTTGAGAAGCCATCTTAACCAAAGAATCAAGGTGTTTTAACTTTCTTCTTTTTAATCCAGTTTTCCATCTCAGTTACAAGCTAAGAAAGAAACTTGAAGAAATTATTATCTTAAGAAATCTCTGAAAAAATTTCTCAGTGTTGCAACTTCAAGTTTTACAAGTATCCATCTTTATCAAGCAAAACTGGACTATTATGAAATCCGTTTAAGTAATACCTGGAGAAATACCAGCAACTGTTTCCTCCTCAATCCATGATAGTGAAAAACAAGAAAAAATGAGCACTGGATCCCACTTTTATTCTATGATCAAATATACTCTTGTACCACACATGACAGCTATATTTTTTGTCCTAATAGTCTTATTAGTGATTTTTATTTGGAAGATCATTGCTTCACAATGCTGTGTTGGTTTCTACCATACAACAGCTTGAATCAATCATACGTATACATACGCCCCTTCTTCCTGAACCTCCCCCTCACCCTCCATCCCATCCCACAAGTCTAGGTTGTCACAGAGAACAGGCTTGAGCTCTCCTCTCAGTATGAAATAGCACCTTCCTGCTAGCTAGCAATTTTACAGAAGGTAATGTTTGCATTTCAGTGCTATTCTCTCAGTTCTTCCCACCCTCTCCTCACGCCACTGTATCCACAAGTCTGTTCTCTGTGTCTGAGTCTCTATTCCTGCCCTGAAAATAGGTTCATAAATACCATTTTTTCTAGATTCCATGTATACGCGTTAATATACAATATGTGCTTTTCTCTTTCTGACATACTTTACTCTGTATAACAGGCTCTGGGTTCAAACACCTCACCGGAACTGACTTAAATTCATTCCTTTTTATGGCTGAGTAACATTTCATTGCATACATGTATCAAAACTTTCTTATCCATTCATCTGTCACTGAACATCTAGGTTGCTTCCACGTCCTTGCTATTGTAAATAGTGCTTCAATGAACATTGGGATACATGTGTCTTTTTGAACTATGGTTTTCTCAGGGTATACGCCTAGTAGTGGGATTATTGGGTCATATGGTAATTTTATTCCTAGTTTTTAATACTGTTCGCCATCGTGGCTCTATCAATTTACATTCCCACAAATAGTGCAAGAAGTTTCCCTTTTGTTCACGTCCTCTCAAGCATTTGCTGTTTGTAGATTTTTTGATGATGGTCATTTTGATCAGTGTGAAGTGATACTTCAGTGCTGATTTGATTTGCATTTCTCTAATATGAGCGATGATGTTGAGCATTTTTTCATGTGTGTTATCGACCACCTATATGTCTTCTTTGGAGAAATGTCTCAGGGAAGACATACAGATGGCCAATAAACACATGAAAACATGTCCAACGTGATACATTCCTGACCCCTGATCAGTGATGTGCCAAGGGAGAGGGGCAATGGGAAAAATCTGTCCTGTCTCGAGGAGATTTTAATCACTGACTTTGTTTGGAACTGTTGGTATATAATGATAGAAAGCAGAACGCATTTTAATTGGCTTTCTTATATATATATTTTTATTCCCTATAGAAAACTGTTCCTAATTGCCTGCACAACAGGCATATCACTCACCAACCCACCCACATTTAGGTAGCTTCTCAAAATTGTCTCGTGGACATACCAGTGACATATGTATTGGACTATATCTGTGGGGAAGTTCAAATAATTACATTTCTTGTAGCAAATCTATGATCTTATGAAAATTAAGCAGCATTCTCCTTTTATAATAAAACTCCTCTTTTTCAACTTATAAACTGTGAAATAACTTCTTTCCATTCTTTAAATAACTTTCAATTTAATATCATATTGCTGCTATTATTGTTGTTCACTCCTTAAGTGTGTCTGACTGCAACCCTATGGATTGCAGCATATCATGCTCCCCTCTCCTTCACTATTTTCTGGAGTTTGGTCAAATTCATACCCACTGAGTCAGTGATGCTTATTTAACCATCCCATCCTCTACCATCCACTTCTCCTTTTGCCTTCAATCTTTCCCAGCATCAGGGTCTTTGCAAATGGGTCAGCTCCTCAAATTAGCCAAATGGCCAAAGTATTGGAGCTTCATTTTCAGCATCAGTCCTTTAAATTACTATTCAGGGTTGATTTCCTTTAGGATTGACTGGTTTGGTCTCCTTCCAATCCAAAGGACACTTGAGAGTCTTCTTCAGTACCATAATTTAAAAGCACCAACATTTTGGGGCTCAGCTGTCTTTCTGGTCAAACTATCACATTCATATATGACCACTGGAAAAACCACACCTTTGGACCTTTGGCAGCAAAAAATGGTGTCTCTGCTTTTTAATATCCTGTCTAGATTTGTCATAGCTTTCATGCCAAGGAGCAAATGTCTTTTAACTTCATGGCTGCGTTTGCCACCACAGTGATTTTGGAGCCCAAGAATTTATCCTATGAAATATTTTCATTTTATGATCTATTCAGTACTTCCTTAGTTATTCTTTTGTGACTTTGGGTTATCCTAATATTCTTTCGGGTATAGTTGGTATAAAACATGCTAGGAAAAGTAAGGATACATTATTTTATGAGCCAGTGCCAATAAATTTTAAAATAATTTATTTTTTAAATTAAGAAAAAAAGACACACATCTCATAGCAGGCTGAGGATGAAATCAAAATAAAACTAAACCAAAACCTTTGAAATGCTAATGTTTACCCTGAGGCTGTTTAAAAACACCATGCTAAGTAATACAGGTAAAAAATAATTAATAATACTCCAAAAGAATATATATGAAATTCAGAAAAGATGAAATTTTATTCAAGTCAATTATTTTTATGAGAAAAAATAGATTAGAGGAAAAACTAATGATGGAAAATATATAACAGTAATTCATTTTAAATTGTAAAGGTCAGAGATAAGAATGTTCAATTATTTTCCATTAAATACAAAGTATCAAATTGACTGCCACTGAGATCAAGTAAAATCTCATCTGTTTATTCCTGCTTTACTCGAGCTTTCTCATTGCATCCACACCATTTCAGATTCATTATTATAGTTCCCAGTCTACCAGTCATAAGTACAATGAAAAGTGCAATCAAAACAGTCACAGATATAGACTGACTGATTCATAAACTTATTAAATGAAGGAGAACAACTCAGAGAACACCATGTTGTATTCTTTGAAAAGGAAAAGATGGGTCTAATAATTAACCACAAGGTGCAAAAATTCTTCAATAGGTGAATAATCAAAGTTTGTGATAAACAATCACCTTCTTCCCAATTGCATGTTTTCCTTCCCCTCTCTTTCTACCCTGTCAGGAATTCACATTTCTATTCATCACAATGCATCTATAATGCAGAGATTTGAATACACTTTATAATTTCAGTCAAATCTTCTTTGGGGTTCAGCACACACACAAAAATTATATACTAGAGCACTGTAGGTCAAAAAAAGAAGTAAATACTGAGGCATATAGAATTACTGAGTTAACTCTTTTGAGATGTTATTGCTGATATAATCAATGGCACTTGGAAAGATTTTGATCATTTTATCTTAGGAATTTAATATAATATTGGCAACTGTTTGATGGCTGGTGCATAATGTGGAACTGCATTTATTAAGTACTGAAGTAAACATTCCTGAGTATATATCAAAACAGATAATAGGAGAAAGTGAGCAGCAGAATATAGTGATCCAGAGAATAAAGAACATGGTATTTGACAGAACCAATTTTGAATTCTAGCTTTGCAGATTATTCTGTGTAATACTGTAATGCATTTAACTCTTCCAAGTGCTCGGTTCAGAATCAGGAGACTTGAGTTTGATCCCTGGGTCAGGAAGATCCCCTGGAGAAGGAAATTGCACCCACTCCAGCAATCTTGCCTAGAGAATTCCATGACAGAGGAGCCTGGTGGGCTACAGTCCACAGGTTCTCAAGAGTCGAATTCAACTTAGTGACTAAACCACCACCACCAGTGTGAAGATATCATTATGTCTCATAGGATTTTACTGAGCATTTAACTTACTAATGTACACAAAGTGTCCCTTACACATTTCTAAAATGTTTTAGGAAGCTGTACATTTCTGGCATATATGAGTTATGGTTTTGGAATTGAGTAGCAATCTTAAAAAAAAGTATCAAAACATTTTTCTTCAGATAGATATAAACTTCATACGCAAAAATGGCCTTGTGATTTTTGTATTTGCATCTGTGTATGAGCCCCTTTGTAGCAAGTAAAAGTACCATCATATTATATTTTACTGTTTAGGTAGATTTCGTTGTAGTTTAAATTCAGGGGGGTGGGGAAAGTGAAAAATGTAAGAGATTTCCATTACCCAAAAGTGAAAACAAGTATAGGCATAATGACCTAAAACAAAGCAAAATAAACAAACAAAAAAAATGAATAAACAAAAATGCAGGATGCAAAACACTTACCTTTCAAGTAGACTTTTACCCAACTGTGGTTCTTTTACTTAGTAATTTGTAGCTGTTCTTTTGCATACATACTCAGCCACTTCTCTGTCCATGGGATCCTCCAGGCCAGAATATTGGAGCGGGTTGCCATGCCCTCCTTCAGGGTAGCTTCCAGACCCAGGGATCAAACATATGTCATCTTTGTCTCCTGCATTGCTGGTGGATTCTTTACCACTGCACCACCAAGGAAGCGCCATTGTTCTTTAGAAGTAGTAAATGATGGACTTCCTTGGAGGCCTAGTGGTTAATACTCTGCCCTCTCACTGGATGGGGCATGGGTTCCATTCCTGGTTGGGGAAATAAGCTACGATGTGTGGCATGGACTGAAGAAAAAAGAAAAAAGTAGTAAATAATGTACAATCACTGCATTTGATGAATTAAGACCTTTTTTATACAGCTCTTCTGTGTATTCTTGCCATCTCTTCTTAATCTCTTCTGCTTCTGTTAGGTTCTCACTGCTTCAGTCCTTTATTTTGTCCACCCATCTTTGCATGACATGTCCCCTTGGTATCTCCAATTTTCTTGAAGAGATCGCTAGTCTTTCCCATTTTGCTGTTTTCCTCTATTTCTTTCCTTTGTCATTGAAGAAGGCCTTCTTATCTCCCTTTCTATTCTCTGGAGCTCTGCATTCAGTACCCTTTCTCCCTTGCCTTTTGTGTCTCTTCTTTTCTCATCTATTTGTAAGGCCTCCTCAGACAGCCACTTTGCCTTCTTGCATTTCTTTTTCCTTGGGGTGGTTTTGGTCATTGCCTTCTGTATGATGTTACGAACCTCCATCCAGAGCTCTTCAGGCACTCTCTACCAGATATAATCCCTTGAATCGATTTGTCACCTCCATTGAATAATCATAATGAATTTGATTTAAGTCATACCTGAATGGTCTAGTGTTTTTCACTACTTTCTTCAATTTAACCCTGAAGAAGAAGAATATCACTGAGTCAAATTGTATTGACATTGCAATTTTGCTTGTAATTAATGCATTTGTTTGGTCATATATAGGTAAGAAACTTAAAGCTTCACATTTTTATTCATTGTATATACATTATGGCTATACAAATAATATTGTATAAAATATTAACACTAATTTTCAAGATTTTTGTGTACAGACAAATCTAATAATAATTGAGGCAGCTACACAATATCATAGTTGATTTTCAGCACATTGAAAAGCTATGTAAAGTGAGAATATTTATATTTGTTATCTTTTGTTTAGATTGGCAAGCTTCACTTCTCTGTCATCAGCAATGTTTTTCTCACCTTATGTTTCTGTGGCATAAAGTTGAAGAAGAAAAAAGGATACTTTCCCTTTTTATAAATAAAAAATAATATATCATTTATCTTACCTTTTGAATAATTGGGTAGAAGGACAAAGAGATATTGTATAATAATGAGGTATTTATTGCATATTCTGACTGTAAAAACAGGAAGCACAATGGGTCTCTTTTACAATTGTAGTGTGAAACGTGCTTACAATTTAGGAAAAGTGCACAATAACAGGAAGAAAAGAAGATTTTGAGGAAGATAAAAACAGAGATGTTGAAAATAGAGAAGACAGACAGCAAAGGACTGGTGAAGATTTGTTGGATAAGAAGAAATTAGAGGAGAGAGAAAAAGGAATATATGAGGAAGGAAGCCAGAAGGGACCAAAGGGAAGGAAAAGAATCATCCATTTATTTATTCTTTCATTCACTCAGTAATGTAGCATGTGATACACTAGTTTACCAGGAACATATGGAGGACTTCCATCATAGTCCAGTGGTTGAGAATCCAGCCAATGCAAGGGACACACATTTGATCCCTCGTCTGGGAAGATTCCACATGCCTCAGGGCAATTAAGCCTGAGCTCTAGAGCCCGTGCCCCTGAAATGAGAAGCCCCTGCAATGAGAAGCCTGAGCAATGCAACTAGAGAGTATACTACAAGTGGAGAAAGCTCTTGGGCAACAAAGATGACCCAGCATAGCCAAAAATAAATAAATGCATAAAAATCATTTTTATAAAAAAGACCACATGAAGCTCTAGTGCCACTTCTGAGTCAGATGCTGAGCATGTAATAGAGAAAAAAATTGAACACTGTTTAGTCTAGTAGAAGGGATAAAAATAATGAACAAATGCATTTAAATATATCATTAGTTTTTATAGCTCTAAAAGAAAACAGGGCACATACTCTTGTAACTACTGCTCATTGAATATAAGTTTGCACCATCAGGTATGAAAAGAAGGTATAGAAAACTAAGCCTTAGAGTTTATCTAACTTTATTCTGTAATCACAGAGTAGTTTATTATTTTCTGCACTTATATCTTGAGATTTTTTTGTCTTTTAATTTTTTTTTTTTTCAGTTTAGGGCAGACACAGATGAGTTAATGATTTCATTGGAGATAAAATGTATTGCATATGTTAATATTCTTTTGCATTTTCCTTTGAATCATTCAAATTGTAGTACTGAGCATTACACAAAGGGCTTAGGATAGCTGTTTTTATTAAATCTCAGAGTTTATACTTAAACTACAATTTTAGTTTTTTATTTGAGATGCTAATTCATGCCAACACTTCTGAAAATTTATTTGGGGTTAGTAATAATAGAACTTTTATGGTCATTTTATTATCAAATTAAATTAAATATTATGACCTAGTTTGATCTTTGTGGAGATGTTATCCAATAAAAAACTTGAGATGCACAATAATGTAAGTATATTTAATGCACAAAGCCATTCACTTTAAATGGTTAAAAGGGTACATTTAGCTTTATGTATATTTTGCTGGAATATTGAAGAAATGACAAAAGAAATCCTAATGTATGAGAATGTAAAGAGAAGATTTCCCTATAAGTTCCCTGATTTTAGCTTTCTTTCCTAATCTCTTAGAGTCATAATCCTCTACTATGTATAGGACATATTTAAGAATCTCTCTGGGTAAATAATGCTTTCTTTGTGTATAAGAGCAAACATATACAATTTCATTAAAGAAAGATTTCTTGTGGAAGACAAAACAAATCATCAATCAAACAAAAACTATGCCATTCAAAATGAACAACTCCTCTTTTTATCCAGGTTATTTTATTCAAGGAATCAGAACCAGATAAATAAAAGAAAAAAAGGATATAATTCAAAAATGATACATGCACCCCTATATTCATGCAGACTACTTACAATAGCCAGGAAGTTATGTCTATGCCCATCAACAGGGGAATGGGTGGAGAAGATGTGCTACACATACACAGTGGACTATTACTCAGCCATGGGCTTCCCAGGAGACTCAGTGTTAAAGAACCCAGCTGCTACTGTAGGAAATGCAGGAGACACGGATTCGATCTCAAAGTCAGGAAGATCTCCTGGAGGAGGAAATGGCAACCTACTCCAGATTCTTGCCTGCAAAATCCCATGGGCAGAGGAGCCTGGTGAGCTTTAATCCATGGTGTGGCAAACAGTCACATACTACTGAGCAACTAAGCATGTATCCATTACTCAGCCATAAAAAGAAACAAAATTGTGCCATTTGCAGAGGCTGTCATATAGAGTAACTTAAGCCAGGAGGAGAAAAACAAATGTATACTACCATGTATATGTAGAATCTATAGAAATGGTACAGATAATCTTATTTGCAATGCAGAAATAGAGGCATAAACGTGGAGAACAACATGCGGATACCCAGGGGGAAAGGCTGGGGGCTGGGAGTGAGATGAATTGGGAGAGTTCTGAGCCAGGCCATCCAGAATGGAAAGGAGCTTTACAGACAGAAAGGAGAGGAACATTTTGGCCACAGGCAAGGGCTTCCCTGGTAGCTCAGATCATAAAAATCTGCCTGCAATGTGGAGATGCAGATTCAGACCCTGGATAGGTAAGATCCCCTGGAGAAGAAGTGACAATCCACTCCAGTACTTTTGTCTAGAGAATTCCATGGACAGAGGAGCTTGATGGGCTACAGTCCACGAGGTTGCAAAGAGTCAGACACAACTGAGTGACTGACACTTTCACTTATTTTCAAAGTTGTGAGAGAATCTTTGGGTTAGGCCATGAGAAGAGGGATTCCCTCATGAATGGAACATATAGTGATTAGGACAAGGAGCTCAGAAGAGACTGGGAGGGGATTAAGCAGCTTTGCATGTATTAGCCTGTGGTGTGTGGGACTGGTCCTGGAGACCACCACGGAAAGGATGGAAATGGACAGGCTGAACTATGAAGGTTATTGTCCTTGATAGTGGATCTCTTCCAAATGAGCTCACTGTTGGCACTAGAAATAATGTACTTGCTTTGCTATTGAGCACATCTGCAGGATAAGCACTATGGGAAATGTGAGTGTGATCATTCAGTTTCTCCATGGAGTAAAAGCCTGTGTCTGGGCTTGACAATGCTCTGGCTGCATGACAGTGTGGAGACATATAAAGTGTGAGAACACAACAGGTATTTGATTTTACTGGCCACCTCCCTAATAATCCACAAGCAATATCCATTTGAAAGCATATAACTGGAGCCAGGAAGCAGCTATATGATAATTTTTAAAACATCTTTTTGTTCTTTTAGAACTGCAAATCCAGAAAGGCTAAGAATTCAAGCAGTATAATTATCTTTTAAATATTTCAATTTTGATATAATGTATGTTGAGGCAAAAAATGTTATGGTTCATAATACAAGTATATTCTCCCTCAACCTCAATTCTGCTTTAGGATGTCCTTTATTTAGAGTAAAAAAAATAATAATAATAATAGTAAAACCTTAATGACTCATCCCATGTTCATGATCATTTGTGGCCATTATAGCATAGGTCACTCCCAGCTTCCATTATTATCAGAATGTTAAAGACCCTGTTGGGGCTTCTCATTGTCATTTACTTGACATCCATTTATTATTTAACACTAGGGACATCACAGATGGCCCAATATCCTTCCGATACTCTTTAATGAAGAATGATCATTATTTTTATGGGTCCTCCTTGAGTACCCTATCTGTGAGTAAATAGCTACTGGAAGAGAAATTGTATTTGGTGAGTGATTAGCAATTGACCACACCTCACAAAGAAATCTGTGCAGTTCAACAGACTATCCAGACTCTTTAAACTTTAATTTACCAGGGAAGATGTGGAAATAATGAGTTAAACAGAGTGTAGAGATAAGGTGTACAGATAAATAAATGTGAAAGCACTTTGTTGCATTACTTAGGACTATTTAGGATACAGAAGACAAAAGACCTTACTCAAATTGGCTTATGCTAAGGAATGTGTTACCTTCTATAATTGAAAATTCTTGAGAAAGGAATGACTTTAATGTGTTCAAATAAGGTCATTAAATCTGTTTTCTCTTCACTTGAGTCTGTTTCTCTGGGTTACTTCCTTTTCAGACAGAAAAGTTCATGTGGTTGCAAGGTTGCTGCATGACCTTTGGGGATAACATCCACACTTAATAGGAAAGAGTACTTACCCTGATGCGTGTGAGTGTGCTAAGTCACTTCAAACATGTCTGACTCTTTGAAATGCTACGGACTGCAGTTCACCAGGCTCCTCTGTCTATGGGATTCTCCAACCAAGAATATTGGAGTGTGTTACTATTTGCTTCTCCAGAGTATCTTCCCAAGGATCAAAACCATGTCTCTTATGTCTTCTACACGGTTGGTGGGAACGTAAATTGGTAACAGACACTGTAGAGAACAGGGTAGAGGTTCCTTAAAAAACTGAAAACAGAGCTACTATATGATCCAACAATCCCACTCCCAGACATATATTCAGAAAAAAATATGAATTCAAAAAGACACATGCATTCCAACATTCATTGCCATGCTATTTATAAAATTTAAAACATGGAAGTAAACTAAAAGTGCATCAGGAATGGATATAAAAGAAAAATTATATATATAAATATGTATATAATAGACAGTTACTCAACAATAAAATGAATGAAATAATGCCTCTTGCAGCAATATGGATGGACCTAGAGATGATCATATTAAATAAAGTGAGTCAGAGAAAAATAAATGTCATATGTGGGATCTAAAAAAGTGAAACCAGTGAAGTTATTTACAAAACAGAAGTAGACTCTTAGAGAAAACACAAAACTATGGTTACCAAAGGGATAATGGTATGGGGGGAAGATAAATCAGGAGTTTGGGATTAACTATATATACAGTACTGGATACCTTGATTCGTATATAGTACAAATATACGAATCAAGGTATCCAGTATGCTACTGGAGAAGAGCTGAGGTCAATGGCTTAATACTCCAGAAAGAATAAAGCAATTGGGCCAAAGCAGTACTGTATATAAAATAGGTAATCAGCAAGGTCCTCTTACCTAACACAGAGAATTACATTCAATATCTTATAATTACTTATAATAGAAAGAATCTGGAAAAAAATACACATATGCATAACTGAGAGCCTTCCCTGGTAGCTCAGCTGGTAAAGACTCTTCCTGTAATGCGGGAGACCCCGGTTCAATTCCTGGGTCGAGAAGATCCCCTGGAGAAGGGATAGGCTACCTCCTCCAGTATTCCTGGGCTTCCCTGGTGGCTGAGATAGCAGAGAATCTACCTTCAGCACGGGAAACCCGGGTTCAATCCCTCAGTTGGGAATATCCCATGGAGGAAGGCATGACAACCCCCTCCAGTATTCTTGCCTGGAGAACCCCCATGAACTGAGGAGCCTGGCAAGCTACAGTCCGTGGTGTTGCAGAGCACACAACTGAGCGACTAAGCACAGCTCAGCATGCATAAGTGAATCATGTTTATATACAACTGAAATTAACACAGCATTGCAAATTATGCATACTTCAATCTTAAAAAGTTTAGTGAAGTAAACATTATAAAGATACACATTTTTCACTAATATTTTGATCTAGGCCCAAGAAAACTCTTAAAGCATGATGTCCTTAAGAGTATCTTTTTTACCTAAACCTCATACACAATACATATTTTAATTTCCAGTTCTGCTTTTTAAAGTATAGTAAGTATTTAAAGAAACTTGCAAAATAATCTGATGGAAAAATTCTTATTTGTAAACACTGTTCCCTATAATTTTATAGTTGTCCCCCATGCTAGTGTCAATGATCTTTTTTTTTTTTTTTTTAGGTACTCATAGAGCACGGATGTCTTCTTTTCCTAAAGCATATCCAAAGTACTCCCTTCCGAAATCTCAGCCTTATCATGGCCAAGGGGCTTTTGTAATTCAGTGAAGCTATGAGCTGTATCGTGTAGGACCACCCAAGATGGAGGTCATAGTGAAGAGTTCTGACGAAACACAGTCCACTGGAGGTCAGTTCAGTTCAGTCGCTCAGTCGTGTCCGACTCTTTGCGACCCCCTGGACTGCCGCACGTCAGGCCTCCCTGTCCATCACCCACCCCCGGAGCTTCCTCCCACTCATGACCATTGAGTCAGTTACACCATCCAACCATCTCATCCTCTGTCATCCCCTTCTCCTCCCACCTTCAATCTTTCCCAGCATCAGGATCTTTTCAAATGAGTCAGATCTTCATATCAGGTGGCCAAAGTATTGGAGTTTCAGCTTCAGCATCGATCCTTTCAATGAATATTCAGGACTGATTTCCTTTAGGATGGACTGGTTGGATCACCTTCCTGTTCAAGGGACTCTCAAGAGTCTTACCCAACACCACAGTTCAAAAGAATTAATTCTTTGGCACTCAGCTTTCTTTATAGGACTATAAAGACACTCTCACATCCATACAGGACTATTGGAAAATCCATAGCTTTGACTAGACCAACCTTTCTTGGCAAAGTTATGTCTCTGTTTTTTAATATGCTGTCTAGGTTGGTCATAACTTTTCTTCCAAGGAGCAAGCGTTTTTTTTTTTTTTGTTTTGTTTTTTGTTTTTTTTAAAATATCATGGCTGCAGTCACCATCTACTGTGATGAAAAAATAAAGTCTGTCCTTGTTTCCATTGTTTTCCCATCTATTTGCCATATAGTGATGGGACCAGATGCCATGATCTTAGTTTTATGAATGTTGAGTTTTAAGCCAGCTTTTTCACTCTCCTTTTCACTTTCAATAAAAAGACTTTTTAGTTCCTCTTCACTTTCTGCCATAAGCATGGTGTCATCTGCATATCTGAGGTTATTGATATTTGTCCCAGCAATATCTGGGAGACTGCCATTGAAGGTAGGAATGGCAATCCACTCCAGTATTCTTACCACAAGAACCCCATGAACAGAATGAAAAGGCAAAAAGATATGATACCAGAAAATGAGCTCTCCAGGTCACAAGGTGTCCATCACCAACTCCTGGAGTTAGTGCCCTCCTGAAAAGATGAGAAACAGGAACAAGCTCTCTCCCTCTTTCACCAAGGAAAGATCATGTGAAGATATGCCTGGGAAGAAGGTCCTCACCATGAACCCAACCATATTCATATGTTGATCTTAGGGTTCTGTTAGGGAACCACCCACCTTGGCCTGTTTGCATGAGTTGTATCACAACAGGAGGGCCCGATAAGGAACATGATGCTGCCCCGGAAAACTAACCAGGAGAATTCAGGACTGACCTAAAGAAAATGATGACTAATCTCAAGTCTTTCTCATCGGAATGCAGCTTGGCTAAGAGATGCACTCAGTGTCAGGGAACACCCTGAGTCAGACTGTAATTGGTCAGAGACAACCCAGAAACTAACCATAAAATCTGAGATTTCAAGCCAGGTCACAGAGCAGTTCTCCTGGGTTCCCTAACCCTACTGCACTCCACCCAATCACTCCTACCTAATAAAGCCTTTTGCTTTGTCACCATGCGTGTCTCATCAGACAGTTCATTTCCAGGTGTTCTTTTTTTTTTTTTTTTTTTCAGGTGTTCTTGACTTTAGCCCAGTGAGGCCCATGTCAGTCTGACTTGAAGAATTATAAAATAATAATTTGTGATTTTTGTGTCACTAATTTCTTATCCCCTCTTATAGCAGCAATGGGAAACTAATACTAATAAAACACAGAAAAAGGGAAACAGAAACTTATACACCATGAATGAAAGACCATTGTAACAAAAAAAAAAAAAAAAAAAATTTCTGTCTTGGCCTTTTGACTTGGTAGGAGATAGAAGCCTGCCTGTAGGTAAGGAGATTGCTGGTGAAATCTACTAGAATGGTGAGGAAATTGCTATTAGAGACTAAAGACAAAGAAAACCATGTTTTGTATAGGCAGAACACTTAGAAAATGCCTTGTCTGTGATAAATCAGAAAACAGAAAATGTAACAAGTGAGTCTATGAATGACTCAGATTCATGGGCAGCATATTGAAGTGGTAATTGTCTTTTTTTCTTCTCAAGTATAATAAGTTGTTGCAAGAGAGAGACATGCTAAAGAGACTTTAGAGCAGTATTTAGAGGGGTATTTTTCTTTCACAAAATTTTTTCTCTCACTCCCACACTTTTCAGCTGTCAAAAGTTTCTCAGAGTCATACATAGCATAAGGATAAGGATCACAATCAGGGCATTACTAGCAAAACATAGTCCTGAGACGAAAAATCAAATCAAGGGCAACCAGTTTCCAGGTAACAGAAATTTAAGGAAGTGCTATGTAAACTTTCTTAATTGGACAAATGAGCTTCTAAGAATCTTAAGGGAAGTTGTAATTCATCCATTTTGCATCCCAGTATAGAGATGGACCATCTTAAAGAGATTTGAAAGTGGGAATTTTGTGTTATGTGGTGGATTACAATTTAACAGATATAAAAATCACTATTTTTAAAGGACTTGTATCAGCTTGAACTTAAAGGAATTAGACAGTTTAAATGCAAATAGATTTCTAGGTACTAAATATATCTAGTCAGGAAACAGGCCAAGAAATTTACTCATACGATCACACATCATTTCCTACAGGAAAGCAAAGATAGCAAAAATCACCCTAAGAGCCCTTGAGAAGTACAATATTAGTAACCACTGCCAGGGAGTAGAAACAGGTCTAAATGAAGGAAAATAAATCCTCTATAGTGGCCGAAGACGGGGATTACACTCCTTTCTGAATTTCCCATGAGGTTAGGTCCTGATAAACCCACGTTAAGTATCATATGTTGAAAATACATTTATTACACCTTCCCTACCGAACATCATAGCTTAGCCTAACCTACCTTGCTGCTGTTGCTGTTAAGTCATCAAGTTATATCTGACTCTTTGTGACCCCAGAGACTACAGCCCTCCAGGCCCCTCTGTCGATGGGATTTCCCAGGCGAGATTACTGGAGTGGGTTTCTATTTTCTTCTCCAGGGGATCTTCCCCACCCAGAGATCCAACCCATGTCTCCTGCTCGGCAGGAAGATTCTTTATTACTGAGTTACCCGGGAATCCTCAGTCTACCTTAAATGTGCTTAAAATGTTTACATGAGCCTGTGTGCGTGCAATCACGCTAAGCCGCTTCAGTCGTGTCCAACTCCGTGTGACCCTATGGACCATAGCCCGCCAAGCTCTTCTGTCCAGGGGATTCTCCAGGCAAAAATACTGGAGTGGGTTGCCATGCCCTCCTCCAGGGGATCTTCCCAACCTAGGGATGGATCCCATGACTTTTATGCCTCCTGCACTGGCAGCCATGTTCTTTACCACTTGGGAAACACTTGCATGAGCCTACACTTGGGCAAAAGTCATTCAACACATTTTGGTTTGTCTCTAAAGGTTATGAGCTAGCTGACTAACACAGTGCTGAAATATGGCAGATAGAGAAATAACCATGGGGTTTTTTTTTTGGTTTTTTTTTTTTTTTTTTTTTTTGCATTCTGTGTGGTAGACACTGACTAAAGAACTTCATAAACATCATCTCAGTAAATCCTTACATTGACTCTTGGAGGTAAATTGTACTTAGTTTGACATCACTATTTTATCAATGAGAAAGTCAAGTCCTAAATTTTTATATAAATTGCTCTGAGTGAGCAATAGATGGTGAGAATTGGAAAGTAGGCCCAGATCTATTCTAATTCCAGTATCTAGGTTCTTATTTATTTTCTATTATTACTTCAATGATCTAAGTTCTATTCCAACTGTAATTTAATGGGAAACTCTTTTCTCATCTCCCCCCTACCCCCTCGCCCCCAGTGAATGAAATGTGAATTTCTTGATTTCTGAGTTAGTGAAAATTAAATTTATGCTTTTCGGAAAGTGGCTCCATTAGAATTGGAGGGAGTTTCACATAGTCTAACTTGATTATAAAGCCTTTAAGACTTCCATTGAGTGCTCCAGAATATATATTTTACCCTTCTTTAAAAAGTTTGGTTCCTTGCTTACAAATAAAATGACTATTTTCTTCTCCCAGTCAATGCATCAAAGTTTAAAGAAAACTGCAACTTCCTTCTAAAACTTGCCATTTATAAAAGACTATTCCAAGAGAATTTGCAATGACTTGATCTCCAGATGTGATAGTATAAAATGTTTTGGATAGATTTTAGTAACACTCATTCTTCTCATATTCTTTTTTGAATCTTGCCAATCAGTCTCAGACACTGATCATGCTTATGATACATGATAGGAAGATAAAGTGATCACAGACTTGTCATGGCAAAGTACCTGGCATAATTCCATGAAATTAAGAGCCATGCCACGCAGGGGCACCCAAGATGGACAGGTCCTAGTGAAGAGTTTTGATGAAACATGGTTCACTGGAGAAGGAAATGGCAACCCACTCCAGTATTCTTGCCTGGAGAACCAGAATGTGTCTGGTGATGAAAGTAAAGTCTGATGCCATAAAAACAATATGGAAATTGTTCTTTCCAGCATAAGAACCTGTAATGCTATGTCTGTGAATCAAGGTATATTGGACACAGTCAAGCAGGAATGGCAGGAGTGAACACTGATATCTTAGGAATCAGTGAACCAAAATGGACAAGAATGAGTGAATTTATTTCAGATGACCATTCTATCTACTCCTGTGGGTGAGAATCCCTTAGAAGAAATAAAATAGCCCTCAGTGTCAGCAAGAGAGTCCAAAATGTAGTGTTTGTGTGCAGTCTCAAAAATGACAGAATGATCTTGGTTCATTTCCAAGGCAAATGACTCAACATCACTGTCACCCAAGTTATGCCCCAACCACTGATGCTGAAAAAGCTGAAGTTCAACAGTTCTATGAGGACCAACAACACTTTCTAAAATAAACCCTTCTCCCCCTGAAAAAGATGTCATTCTCATCATAGGGGATTGGAATGAAAAAGTAGAAAGTCAAGAGACACTTGGAATAACAGACAAGTTTGGCCTTGGAGTACAAAATGAAGCAGGGCAAAACTAACAGAGTTTTATCAAGAGAACATGCTGGTCATAGCAAATACTCTTTTCCAACAACATAAGAGAAGACTCTACACATGGACTTCACTAGATGGTCAATACCAAATTCAGTTTGATTATTTTCTTTGCAGCCAAACATGGAGAAGCTCTATTCAGGAAGCAAAAACAAGACCTAGAGCTGACTGTGACTCAGATTATGAGCTCCTTATTGCAAAATCCAGGTTTAAATTGCACAAAGAAGGAAAAACTACTAGGCCATTCAGGTATGACCTAAATCAAACCTCTTATGGTTAAAAAGTGGAGGTGATAAATAAATTCTAAGGATTAGATCTGATAAACAGATTGCCTGCAGAACTATGAGTGGAAGTTCATAGCACTGTACAGGAGGAAGTAAGAAAAAGCAATGCAGTAAGGCAAAGTGGTTGTCTGAGACTTAACAAATAGCTGAAGAAGGAAGAGAAGCAAAAGGCAAGGGAGAAAGGGGAAAATGTACTCAACTGAATGCAGAATTCCAGAGAGTAGCAAGAAGAGAAAAGAAGGCCTTCTTAAATAAACATTGCAAGGAAGTAGAAAAATAAAATAAAATGGGAAAGACTTCAGATCTTGTCAAGAAAATTAGAGATCAAAGGAATATTTCATGCAAGGATGGGCATTATAAAGGACAGAAACAATAAAGACCTAAAAGGAATGGAAAAAATTAAGAAGAGATGGAAAGGATATTTAGAAGAACTCTACATAAAAGGTCCTAATGACCGGCATAACCACAATGATGTGGTCACTCATCTAGTCAGACATCCTGGAGTGTGAAGTCAAATGGGCCTTAGGAAGCATTACTACAAGCAAAGCTAGTGGAGATGGAAGAATTCCATTTCACCTACTTAAAACCCTAAAAGATGATGCTGTTGAAAAGCTGCTCTTAAAATGTTAGCAAATTCAGAAAACACAGCATAGACTGGAAAAGGTCAGTTTTCATTCTAATTCCAAAGAAGGGCAATGCCAAAAAATGCTCAAATTACCATATTCTTCTTATTTAACTTACATGCAGATAACATCATGTGAAATGCCAAACTGGATGACTCATAAGCTGGAATCAAGATTGCGGGGAGAAATATCAACAATCTCACACATGCAGATGATACCATTCTAATGGCAGAAAGGGAAGAAGAAATAAAAAGCCTCTTGATGAGAGTGAAGGAAAAGAGTGAAAAAGGTGGCTTAAAACTCAACATTCAAGAATCTAGGATCATGACATCCAGTCCCATCACTTCACTGCAAATAGATAGGGGAAAAGTGAAAGCAGTGATTGATTGTCTCTACTTGGGCTCCAAAATCACTCCAAAATGGTGACAATACCCATGACCTTAAGAGACACTTGATCCTTGGAAGAAAAGCTGTGACAAACCTAGACAGCATATTAGAAAGCAGAGACATTGTTTTGTCAACAAAGGTCCATATAGTCAAAGCTATGGTTTTTCCAGTGATCTATACAGATGTTAGAGTTTCACCATAAAGAAGGCTGAGCACTTAAGAATTGATGCTTTCAACCTGTGGTGCTGCAGAAAACACTTGAGAGTCCCTTGAAATGCAAGGTGAGCAAACAAGTCAATACTAAAAGAAATGAACCCTGAACATTTATTGGAAGGAATGATGCTGAAGCTGAAGCTCCAATAACTAGACCACCTGATGAGAAGAGCTTAATCATTGGAAAAGACCCTGATGCTAGGAAAGATTGAAGACAGAAAGAGTAGGGGGCAGCAGAGGATGAGATGGTTGGATAGCATCATCGACAAAATGGAGATGAGTTTGAGCAAATTCGGGAAATATTGAAGGACAGAGAAGCCTCAAATTCTAAAAGATGCTGCTGTTAAAGTGCTGCAATCAATATGCCAGGAAATTTGGAAACCTCAGCAATGGCCACAGGACTGGAAAATGTCAGTTTTCATTCCAATCCCAAAAAAAGGCAATGCCAAAAAATGTTCAAACTACCACACAATTGCATTCAGCTCACATTCTAGGAAATTAGTGCTGAAAATTCTCCAAGATAGGCTTCACCAGGATGTGAGCTGAGAAATTCAAGATATTAAAGCTGGATTTAGAAAAGGCAGAGGAACCAGTGATCAAATTGCCAACATCCATTGCACCATAGAAAAAGAAATAAAATTCCAGAAAAAAACATCTACTTCTACTTCATTGACTACAGTAAAGCCTTTGACTGTATGGATCACAACAAACTGGAAAATTCTTAAAGAGATGGGAATACCAGACCACCATACCTGCCTCCTGAGAAATCTGTATGCAGGTCAAGAAGCAACAGTTAGAACTGGACATGGAACAACAGACTGCTTCCAAATTGGGAAAGGAGTACGCGAAGGTTATATTTTGTCACTTTGCCTACTTAACTTATATGCAGAGTATATCAAGTGTAATGCCGGCTTGGATGAAGCACAAACTGGAATGAAGATTGCTGGGAGAAACATCAATAGCCTCAGATATACGGATAACACCACCCTTATGGCAGAAAGCAAAGAGGAACTAAGGAATCTCTTGATGAAAATGAAAGAGGAGAGTGAAAAAGCTGGTTTAAAACTCAACATTCAAAAAAATGATCATGACATCCAGTCCCATCACTTAATGGAAATAGATGGGGAAACAATGAAAACAGTGACAGACTATTTTTTTGGTCTCCACTGCAGATGGTGACTGCAGCCATGAAATTCAAAGACGCTTGCTCCTTGGAAGAAAAGCTATGACCAACATAGACAGCATATTAAAAAACAGAGACATTAATTACTTTGCCAACAAATGTTCGTCTAGTCAAAGCTATGGCTTTTCCAGTAGTCATGTATGGATTTGAGAGTTGAATCATAAACAAAGCTGAGTGCTGAAGCACTGATGCTTTTGAACTGTGGTGTTAGAGAATACCCTTGAAAGTCCATTGGACAGCAAGGAGATCAAACCAGTCAATCCTAAAGGAAATCAGTCCTGAATATTCATTGGATGCTGAAGCTGAAGCTCCAATAATTTGGCCACCTGATATGAAGAACTGACTCTTTGGAAAAGACCCTGATGCTGGGAAAGACTGAAGTTGGGAGGAGAAGGGGACAATAGAGGGTGAGATTTTTGGATGGCATCACTGACTCGATGGACATGAGCTTGAGCAAGCTCTGGGAATTGGTCCTGGATATGGAAGCCTGGTGGGCTGCAGTCCATGGGGTCGCAAAGAATTGGACACAACTAAATGACTGAACTAAACTGAAAGATATCTGGCATGTTGCTGTCCACCGTGTCACAGATTTGGACGTGACTTCACAACTAAGCAACAACAATATCTGCTAAATAAATTAATTGATATATTATAAGAACCAATACAAAATTTAAATGTCCCCATTTTTTCTCCCTTCAAAGCTTATCTAATGTTACTTTTATTATATATACATATATATGTATATGTATACATATGTGTGTGTGTATGTCTGTGTGTGTGTGTTTGGGCATTTTGTAAAGCTTATATTGAAAATTATCCCTTGTGAAAGTTTGGTGTTTTTTTTTTTTTTCACTTTAAGAATGAATTAAATTTAACTTAGTTTTAAAAATAAAAATAAATACTTTGTTAAAGCTTGTGAAAAATGATTAACTTTGCTTATGACTCACAAAGTCCTAAGAAAGTGATCAATGTGAGAAATAAAACTGTGACATGAACTAGAACTATCTTATCTCTAAGGTGTCTTTTAACCCAGTGCATATCAAATTTATATGTGCCTCAGAAGTACAAGATTATTTTGATTTTTTAGGTCCATGGTGGGGTCCAAAAGTTTACATTTTTTAAAAGTTCCCAGGTGGTGTCCATGGTTCCCAGGTATCAAACCCGGTTTAAGGACCGTGGTTTGATATTCACTGCTCTTACCAAGATAAATTCTCTGACTGGACAAGGCATAGAAGCCAGAAGATTGACTCAGGATGAGGCAAGATGACAGAAAGCATTCTCTTCTTTTGAATGTATAGAGATAGGTCTAGGAACCTCTTTCAAAAAATAAAAAAATATTTGTAAAGTCATAAGCTCATTCATTGCAAGATACTATTCAAAATAAACATAAATGCAACACTTTATTAAAGTAAAAGTATTTTTACTATTAATATACAAATGGTGAAGAGTGACAATTTTGATATACTGTAAGCCATACTTTCAATGTCTTTCATAAATACAAAACTTCAACATTTGCAGTATAATTTTTACAGTTTAGACATATATACACAGCATTTCATAGGGACATACTCTATTGAAACAAAAAGAAAACTTTGTGGTTGCTAACTTAACAATATAGAATTTGAATGGCATATATAAGTTAAAGAAAATAAAAGGCAGCATGTTTTAATGCATACTGAACACAGCATAGAATTCACATACCAAAAAATAAGATTCTTTTTTAAACTTTATTTCTAAGTTTACAGATGCCTAACAGAGTTTAGAGGCAAATGCTAAACCATGAGCATCCCTTTCAAATTTGGAATAGATATGTTTTCTCTTTAACAGTACCATTTATTTTACACTATGCCTGTTCTCTAAAATAACTCTTATTTGCAAAGGTGAATCCTAAGTTCTATGTATGTTAACCCCCTTCCCTGGATTTCTGTAAGTTTCCTCCTTTGCATCAGTATTATTGGCCTTAGATTTTATCTATACAGTCTTCCTTGTCCTTGCTCCAACACTTCTCACACGATCAGCCTTCTTACCTACCCCTAGTGTCAGAGCTCAGTCTGCCTTTCTGAATTCGTTCAGTTCTCTGTTTCATCTATTCTCCTACATCTTGTTGTGATGAAATGCTCCAACAGTCAATACTTCACTTTTCCAAGGAAGGCTAAGACCAGATGCTAAAAGGTATATGCTTTAATTTTAGGAAAACGATTAAAATAAGTGGCGATATTAACTTTGTATGGGCAATTTTTATATTAACTATTAAGAATATCATGTGGTTAAAATCCTGAAAATATTTAAGAAATTACAGTAGTGGTACCAACTAATGTAGTTAAGGTATTGATAAAATCCTATAGTGAATAATAAACTATTTTTCTAAGAATATTAAATATGTTTACTAAATAAATATTAAATGTTGTATATAATATGAATCTAAGAGAAGAAATTATTAGCATTCTGTATAGTGTTGTTAAATAGCTGCATCTAATGGGAAAATACAATTTTTCAAAAAGAAGAGGAACTTGGAAGGAAATCATATTTGTTCAGCAATTCCTATGTATAGGCTCAGTTACATGTATAATCACTTCATCTCAACATTATTAAGCCTGTAAGTAGAAGACATTTTTGAGAGATTTCCATTTTAGGATTGAAGTGTTTCATTTCTATGAGCCTTCCACAGTTGAATTTTGGCATATGCTAACACATCCATATGCAATTTCAGTGTGAAAGACAATGCAATAGTGATTCAAAGGGTTAATATGAAGATGCAAATCTTTTCTTTCTAAAGATGAATAATGCAATCCATCTCATTTAAAAACTGTAATTTCATCTACTTATAAAGTCTGTTGAATAAGCTCTTTGGATATGATTATGAAAAAGAACCCATGAGGTATTGAAATTGAGCATTTACGTTATTCTTCATGAAAAACAACATTGCAAATTTAATATGTAATTGTAATATGCTATTTCAATATTTCCTAAAATTAAGAAATGGAGATTGTTCTTTCTACCACTCCAGTTGTAGATATTTTCATCAGTGATTATCTTATCATTAACAATGAAGAATGATTTATGATCCCCAGTCAAATATATAACAGGAATAATGTAGACCCAAGTGACACCATAATAATTTACCCTATTTTAGTGTCTTTGTTTCACAACTAGTAAAACTCAATTTCAACAATATCTAGAATGTATTTATTGTCTAGAACAATGATACAGAACAATTTAAGTATGTTTTGTGTGTGCATTAAAAGAATTGTTTTGTCAAAAGTGGAAATAAGTTACACAGAATAAATTGTTTTATTGAGATTTTGTATTCAAGGTGAAGTAGCCTGAACTGAGCTTATTCACTAAATATAGATAAGACAGTATCATTCAAGTGTCATAGATATAAGCAAAATATAGCAATAGAGATTGCAGTTCTTTTTTCTTTTAATAAAGATCATGCTAATCCAAAGGCACAAATACCTCTTAAGTATTTAAAATAAGAAGCATAAACTTAAGGTATGAATATAAAGGTACAATTAATTGTTGGCACTCAAATAAATAATTTGATTAATAAAAATCTTCTATTTATATAAATGTCTAAGTCAAAGACCAAGATTCATGTAAATGTTTCTGGATCAAATAGCCTTTGAAAAAATGCTTTTGTAGGTATTAGTAGTAAAAAATGAAGGAAAATTTGAGAAGCATTACATTAATATAAATGTTAGATGTTAGAATCAATCGAATGGCCATAAGTCAATCCACAAAAATAATAAATAAATCTTTAGAAATCAAAATTTTTAAATTTCTTTGCAGATCATTGTAAAATATGTTGACACATTAATTTGTGCCAGTTTTAAAAACAAATACATGCTAAAATGCTAATATTACTGTTCTCTCTTATAGGTCATTGAATATAGATTGTCACTGCCTAATTGCACATAACCTATCAAGAAATACCAAAATTTTCAGTGATATCTTTGCTTCTTTGTTTAAAATAGCACAGCATTCCAATTATTTAACACTACCTATATTCAGTTCAATCTTTTGACATTTTATACTAACATTTAAGAGTGCTCTCAGACATTAAAAATAATATTTATACAGATGCATGGATATTTTAAGTCTAGAATAAGAATGAAAAATAAACAAATCATTTCAGGTCTACTCATATTTTACAATTTACTACAAACCAGCTCTCAAAAAACAGGTTTCAAAAAAATTTTGAAACTTTTACAAGTAAAGTCATTTGGAGTATTCCATTGAAATGCTAAAAAAAAATAAATAAAAGGAAAAAAAAAGGTTTATCACAGTATAGCCTTGCTGTTGCAGGGCATGGATTTCAAGGACAAGAGATAAGGACCACTCAGACAATTGAAACAATGCACTTGAAACAGTCTGTTTATAATTAGTTTCAGATTATCTGTTAACTTCAGATCATCACTCCACATTGGTGGCAAAAAATTTAACAGCCTACATATTTATATATAGTGTACTTATATATATATGTATATATAAAAGAATTATTTAATCAAACTGCTTTATGGTGAAAAGTCCAAAGAAATGAGAGAATCAGAGCTTTCAGACTGAGGAAACAAAAATCTTTGATCTTTATTATGATTTCTCTGCTCTTGAAATATAGCACAGATATCACAAGAGTAAACATGCTAAACTGCTTTCTTAATTTTCCTACTTCTTTCACTGTAATTACTTTAAAACCACATGGCCCTATCCTGGAAAAATGAGCATCCATGCTGATTGCTTCATGGATACTTCGCTAAGCCCAGTTACTCTGCACAAACTAATTCAAGTACTTTTTATTAGTTTTAGCACATTGATACAAAAGGGGAAACAAAAGAAAAAGACAGCAAAATAAAGCCAAGAGATGATCAGACAAGCATAACTTAAAGAGCAACAGTCAAATTTGTCGAGACCAGTTGGATAATTCCTACTCAAATTCCTAGGTAGGCACAGGAAGTTTTTTCTTGAGGATGTGCCTGGAAGGATAGCAAGGAGAGATTCCTGCGTCGTATAACCCTGTACATCATGGCAAGGACAGTGTGGAGATTTAGTGCCAGAACGTGCAGATGGGCACTTTCTGTCCTCTAATAACAATAGTTTTGGAGAGTTAGTTGTCTCTCCTAGATTGACAGTTTTAAGCACTTTGTAAATAAAAGTGTTCATGAGTGACGTTAGTATTACACTTATTTGTCAAATGATCCCCATAGAGAGATAGCCTAAAGCAGCAGTATCGCTATCCAGTGTTAAAACTTCTTCCAATGTTCTATTGGTTTGCATTCCCTAACCTATTAGATTTAAGCTTCACCACCTGAAACATGAAAGGTTATGAATGTGATGGGGCCTAAAGAAACCTTTGGCTCTCTAGGGTAAGAAATAACCTAAAACTTGCTCCCATTTGGTATGTCTATTTATAATCATAAATACATATTTTAACCTCATATATAAGTGAAAAGTATGTTTTAGCCTTTTACCTCTGGGAGCTTGCATAGCTTGGAAGTTAATATGTATTTATTCTGGTACATATTACTAATAAGTAATATTAGAAAATTTGCGTTGATTATCTAAGGAATTTCTTCAACCAAAATTGTTTATCAAAATCTTAAAATCACTTCTAGCTACAACATCCAGAATAAAAACACATAGTGGCAATTTAATCGTTTATCACTGACACTTTTATGGCAATGTTTAAATGTTAATTTCTCCATAATTTAACCATTAAGGATTTTAAGTTCCATTAGCCAATTACATATAATGGTTGACCTATAACACTGGGAAAATGAATTTTTAAAGAGAGATTATCTAAAATAATGGGCAAAAAATGTATCTGAGGATATGATTTGAAGTATTTAAACACTAAAGACATTTTTTGATTAAAATTAGTTTAAAAAGTAAAAGATAACCACAAATATCACATTTATAAATATATCAAGACAACATTGATATTGTTCCCATTTCAGTTTACTTTATTTGAAGCTGAGGGCAGAAATCAATATTATTTCACTTGCAATACATTTTCATTGTGTGTAATCCATCATGAGTGAATGTGGCATCTATAAGAGATAGAGATTTACGGAATCTTTCTAATCTAATTTTACACACAACTAATATTTGTTCAAATGGGTAACAATTTTGATCTGGCACTTCAGTCTATTAAAAATCAACATTGAAGTAGCACTGTAATTATAACTTAAAAAGAATTTTCCAAAGTGTCTCTCAATATTTCACATCTGCTAAAGACAACTAGCTCCTTCAAGCCTAAATTCCCTGAAGTTCTCTGGATGAAAAGTGTAACCTCAAGTATTTTCATCTTAAACTGAAATCCACTTTAATAATCTATTTGCCCAAAATTGGATTAAAAAACACATGCAGGGCTTTTTTATACATTTAGCTCACAAAGCTTTTGTTTTGCTTTTTCTTAAACTCCTACTTGTGGAGAGGCTGTGGTAGGAAATACACTTCTGAAGAAATAGAGCATTTTACCTATATAATAAATTGCAGTACTTCAATCATAGAGTCAATTGAATACATAAGAGTTGGTGCCAGTCAGGTCTCTATATGGAAATTCATAACAAAATAAGCAACAACATTACAACAATAACAACAAAAGGAAACGGACCATGGGCAGGAATATTGGATCTTATGTATATGTGTACAAGCTATTCCAAGCTAGAAGTTTCCCAAGAAATTAAGGTCAGTGGAATAGTTTTGGTCATAGGGTCACTGCAATCCGAATGCTCTTTGTAGCATTCACCATTCGAGACTGTGGTCTTCCGGTTACGCTTTGCTGTCGTCTTCTTTTGATTGAATGATGTCGTTAGAAACCTTAATTTCTATCGTTTCTGGATTTAGGACTTCTTTCCCATTTTCTTCTTTTAAAGGCAATTTTCTGGAAAAGAATATAAAAATAAGAGACAATTGGCTAAGGCACTTTAAGTGATATCCATAACCATTTAAGTCATTGTTTTGTAGAAGGAAAGAGAGTACAATAGGGTGGCTCAGACGGTAAAGAATCTGCCTGCAATGTGGGAGACTGGGGTTCAACCCCTGGGTTGAGACGACTCCCTGGAGAAGGGAATGGCAACCCACTCCAGCATTCTTGCCTAGACAATTCCGGGGACAGAGGAGTCAGGCAGGCTACAAGCCACGGTGTCGCAAAGAGTTGGACATGATTAAGTAACTAACACACACACACACATTAGAATGAAAAAAAAAAAATCAGGTTTGTTAAAGTAATAATTAAGTTACAAATAGAATTCACCTCTGTGACTTTAACCTCACCATTGTATGGCATAATGAATGCTACTGTGCTAGTTCCTTTGGGATGTATTTGCAATTTTTTTTATGTATCTGAATGAGAAGAGAAAGCCATTGTCTTCTGAAAGTCAAAGCTATTACATGAAAACCAAACAATCAAAAGTAAGCCATTTCATTGCTGGGAGTGAAGTATCATCTATCTTAAAACTATTAGGTCAGGCTCTCTTTTATGATTATTATAAATAGTGCACTCAGAATTCTTCTTGTCTGTTTTTCCCAAGAACTGAAAACATCAGCCATAAAGGTGTATAAAAACAATGAGCTATTTCTAGCAGCAAAATACACAGAAATTTCGAGCTTAAACAAGAGGTCAGCAAGATGTTTAATATCAATATATCTCTTACAGAACTATTTATTACACTTGTAATTAATCTGTGTTTTCAAATAACTCTTGGATGGTGTATTTTTGTGTATATATATATATATATACACACACTTATTCATTACTTATGTTTATGTTAAATTGTATTTTTAAAGATTACTATTAATTTTGTTATTTTTATGTTCAATATTTTTTTCTTTAATTGAGAACCAGAATAATTATTATCTTGCTTTGATTTTTTGTTTTGTTTTCTTTCAAAATATAGCCCTGTTCTATATATGGGCATTTTCTTAGCCAGTTTTCATAAACACCATTACATCATAGTAAGTGTTAACAAACAGGGAGGAAGTTGCTTTGTTGTGTAATATTTTACTTATTGAAAAGATTTCTGATTTCTGAAGGAGAGTGTACAGAACCCACCCTAAAAAACTGCCTCTACAAGAGTCAACTTCAAATTAGAGTGTAATAATCCCTAATGAAGTCATTAAAAAGGGCCTGAAGATTTCAACCAAAATTAAAGCTTCAGAGTAGTACTACGTTTGTCTAAATATTATTATTATTATTAGCCTCTTGAGTGAAGATAAAGGGGATTTCTAAAAAGGTCATTTTCTTTACCTGTGACAACACTCAGCCTTTGACTTAGGATGAGAAGCCTAAATCAAATTTCTCTCCAAGAGAATACTAGCTAGTAAAGAAAAAGGATTTTATTTTTAAAAACAAAATGTAAACATAGTTTTGGTGAGCAATATTTAAAGAATAATGTGATCACCCTGATTTTGGCAGTATCAAATATTTTCAATTGTTATTGTTGTTCAGTCACCAAGTCGTGTCTAAATCTTCACAACCCCATGGACCACAGCATGTCAGGCTTTCCTGTCCATCACCATCTCCTGGAGTTTGCCCAAGTTCCTGTCATTGAATGGGTGATGCCATCCAACCATCTCATCCTCTGTCATCCTCTTCTCCTTCTGTCTTCAATTTTTCTCAGCATCTGGGTCTTTTCCAATAAGTCAGATGTTGGCATCAGGTGGCCAAAGTATTGAGGTCTCAACTTCAGCATCAATTCTTCCAATGAGTATTTAGGGTTGATTTTCTTTAGGATTGACTGGATTTCGCTCCTTGCAGTCCAAGGGACATTCAAGAGTCTTCTCCAGGAACACAGTTTGAAAGCATCAATTTTTCAGTACTCTGCCTTCTTTACTGTCCAGTTCTCACATCTGTACGTGACTACTGGAAAGACCATTGCCTTGACTATCTGCACCTTTGTTGGCAAAGTGATGTCTCTACTTTTCAACACACTGTCTAGGTTTGTCATAGCTTTCCTATGAAATTAGAAGCAATTGTCTAATTGCTTAGACATTTGCAGTGATTTTAGAGCCCAAGAAGACAAAATCTGTCACTGCTTCCACATTTTCCCCTTCTGTTTGCCATGAAGTGATGGGATCGGATGCCATGATCTTAGTATTTTTTTTTTTTTTCAATATTGAGTTTTAAGCTGACTCTTTTACTCTCCTCCTTCACCCTCATCTGGAGACTCTTTTGGCTTTCTGTCATTAAAGTGGTATCCCAGCAATCAAACTGAGTTTCTTCCAGCCCAGCATTTTGCATGATGTACTTGGCATATAAGTTAAATAAGCATGGTGACAACAGCTTTGACATACAGTTTCCCCAGTTTTGAACCAGTTTGTTGTTCCCATGTCTGGTGTACCTTTTCCCCCTTGATTTTCACTTCTCTTTTCTTCAGCTTTCTGTGGAGCCTGCTCAGACAACCACTTCGCCTTCTTGCATTTCTTTTTCTTTGGAATGGTTTTGTTCGCTGCCTCCTGTACAATATTACAAACCTCGGTCCAAAGTTCTTCAGGCACTCTGTTTACTAGATCTAATCCCTTGAATCTATTCATCACCCCCATTGTATATTCATAGGGGATTTGATTTAAGTCATACCTGACTGGCCTAGTAGTTTTTCCCACTTTCTTTAGTTTAAGCCTGAATTTTGCTATGAGGAGCTGATGATCTGAGCCACAGTCAGCTCCAGGTCTTGTTTTTGCTTACTATGTACAGCTACTCCATCTTTGGCTAAAGAATGTAATTACTCTGATTTTGCATTGACCATTTGGTGATGTCCATGTGTAAAGTTGTCTCTTATGTGGTTGTAAAAGTGTTTGCTATAATCAGTTCTGTTATATATAGTTATATATAGCTCTGCTATATATTGTGTTCTCTTGGCAGAATTCTGTTAGCCTTTGCTCTGCTTCATTTTGTACTCCAAGGCCAAACTTGCCTGTTATTCCAGGTGTCTCTTGACTTGCTACTTTTGCATTCTGATCCCCTATGATGAATAGGACATCTTTTTTGGGTGTTAGTACTAGGAAGTCTCCTAGGTCTTCACAGAACTGATCAACTTCAGCTTCTTTGGCATCAGCAGTTGGGGCATAAACTTGGATTATTGTGATGTTGAATGGCTTGCCTTGGGAACAAACCAAGGCCATTCTGTCATTTTTGAGGTTACACCCAAGAACTGCATTTTTCATTCTTTTGTTTATTATAAGGACTACACCATTTCTTCCTTTGGATTCTTGCCCACAGGAGTAGATATAATGTTCATTGGAATTAAATTCACCTATTCCTGTCCATTTTAGTTCACTGATTCCTAAGATGATGTTTATTCTTGCCCTGTCCTGCTTGACCGTGACCGATTTACCTTGATTCATAGACCTAACATTCCAGGTTCATGTGCAGTCCTGTTGTTTGCACCTTCAGATTTTACTTTCATCACCAGACACATCCACAACTGGTCCCGCTGCTTCATTCTTTCTGGAGCTGTTAGGAGCTGTCCTCCAGTCTTCCCCAGTAGCATATTGGACACCTTATGACCTGGGGGGGTTATCTTTCAGTGTCATACCTTTTTGCCTTTTATGCAGTTCGTGGGGTTCCCATGCTAGTATACTGGAGTGGGGAGGGGCAAGGGGAATATATTCAGTTGAATATTGCTGTTACTACTTTCTGATAATGCCTTTGTTTCTAAACATTTTAACCTTCATATTCATGAACATCATGTTTGTACATGTCCATTTTTGTGGGTTTAGCTGAAGTACTAATCATGGTTTTAATCAAGTTCTGATGGATGCAGAATTAAGTAAATAACTTTGAATGGAGACCAAGCATCACTGAAATAATAGTTATTTAACAGCATCCCTTCTTCTTGACAAATATACATTAAAAAAAATAGACTTGTGTTTATTTCACACTATTTATTTCTATTCTACAGCTGTGTATTCATAGTAAAAGCAGTAACTAATTTCCTGACACATTTTTATTTCAGTAAAATCAATCACATTTTGAAAGTATCACTTTCTTAAACAGCAAGATTAGTGCAGGAAAGTCCAAATTTGAAACATGCTTCCATTATTCTGATATATTTGCATAAAATTATGAATATATTTTTAAACAGGAGATTTTCTCCTACACTGATACAAAATCTTAGTGTGAAATATCTCAATTTTGATATTCACATGTACTTTCATTGAAGAAGAAACATCGTTTGAAAAATGTTATTTGCCAATACATGCTATTGATAATGATAATGTGATAGTCAGTTTACAAATATTTATCCAAAAAATATTAAGGATTTCAAGCTACATACTCAGGTTCTGTTAGTGGTGTGGTTTCATTTGGCTCATTTACTGGGCTCCCATCTTCATGATTAGTAATTCTTTCATCCTCTGTTCTCATCTCCACTATGGGTTCTTTTGATCCATCTTTCCTAGAAAAATAAAGAAAAATAAAATCTTACCTATAAAATGTAAGAATGAATGCATTATGGAACATAGCTAAAAATCTCCACAAAATCTCATCACCCTTTAAATAAATCCAATGTGGCTAGAATGGAATACTTACTAAGAATCTTTTTTCCACTGAAATTTTTCTAGCCAAATATTGTTCAGAAAAAAATGGAAAGAAATTCTATTTTGTCTAGAATTCTTTTCATCAAAACTGTGTTAAATATTCCATAAAATAGTTCAAATTTAGACTTATCATTCACTTTCTTTTGGGAAATAAATACAAATATTTTGGTACATAAAATTTATGACATGAGGTACCTGGGTATAATTTCCTTTTCCCTTGTGGTAGCAAAGGGGGCTATTTGGGTATCCCTCTTCATGCATGTTGAAAAGCAAATTACACACACATGGGGGCTTCCCAGGTGGTGCAGTTGGTAAAGAATCCACCTGCCAATGCAGGAGACACATGAGACATGGGTTCGATCCCTGGGTCAGGAACATCTCCTGGAGAAGGGAATGGCAACCTACTCCAGTGTTCTTGCCTGGAGATTTCCATGGGCAGAGGAGTCTGGCCGGCCCTAGTCCATGGGGTCACAGAGTCAGACACAGCTGATCACACATGCACTAGAACACACACACATATACACACATTGGCTGCTGCTGCTAAGTCGCTTCAGCCGTGTCCGACTCTGTGTGACCCCAGAGACGGCAGCCCACATTGACTAGTCACTTGCTATTATTTTTTATGTTTTATTTTTCAACTTGCTTAGATAAATCTGATTAGGTAAATTCTCTTCTAAAAAGTTAACATTTACACAAACCTTTCTTATTTATTTATCCATTTGATTTTTTTTTTAACCAAAATGTGTTTCCCATCAGAGTAAGAAGCCAATAGCAGGGACTAGTTTGTTTTTCCTCACATTTGTATCTCTGAAACTTAGATGTGCGTGTGCTAAGTTGCTTCAGTCATGTCTGCCTCCTTGCGATCCTATGTTCAGTAGCCTGCCAGGCTCCTCTTTCCATGGGATTCTCCAGGCAAGAATACTGGAGTGGGTTGCCATTCCCTTCTGCAAGGGATCTTCCTGACCCAGGGATCGAATCTGTGTCCCTTACATCTCCTGTATTACCAAGAGCGTTCTTTACCACTAGCGCCAAAGCGCCTGGTTATCTAGGTGTTCAATAGTATTTGCTATTGTAAATCAATGCTTGGGTAAATGAGAGTATACATGGAGTTTGAGAAAATAATAATCATTAGCCATTTTATAAGATAAACTACGAGAATTTAAGATAAATGCTAATTTACAATAAAAGACAAATAATGGAATATTCTAGGAGTTTACACAAATGCTATTTTGTATACCATCTCCTTTCTCATTTTTTATGCAATATGACATTCTTCAAATAAAGATGCTCTAAGTGTGTAGTTAGTGTGTTTTGTAACACATATACTCAGTCTTATAACTTCTGATCACATCAAAGGACTAGTCTAAGAATGCTTGAGATCATGTTTAGAAAATAGTATATATTTCAATAAATCAAATTAATTATATTATGTCTCTCATTGAGATTTTATATATATTTTTTAGTTGACACAATGACTTTTTGAAAAAGTTAAAAACTTTTTTCTAAGGCAGGGGATATCATGATTTTAAAAGCTATGATGGACAACAAGCATGAAATGAACCATGTGTTTTCATCTTTCCAATACTTTAAGGTTAATCGATCTCAGCAGGAATTACAAACAGAAGTGTTGGTGGATAAATTACCAATCAAGAAATCAAACAAAAACAAATGACAGAGCTTGGATATACCTGGTTGTTTCACACATGGTCACCAACTTCCATCTAGATGATTAAGACAAAGCAAGAAGGCTCTTTTTGATTTCTCTCTTGCTGTCACCTCAAAGTCAAATCAGTTCCCAGTGGTTGACTCCACCTCATCTATATCTGGATGGTATACTCTTTCATATGTCTATATACTACTATCTTGGTACAGAAGACCATCTCTTTCCACCTGAAGTGTTTCAAGTTTCTCCTATCTAGTCCCCCTGACTTTATATCTTTCCTTACATGTACCAACCTTCCACTAATCCATTCTTCAAAGCAACTAAACAAATTAAAAAAATAAAACTTTTAATCACTTTCTATTTATAAAATATTTAACCCAACAAGATTTAATCCTTTTGTACTCAGATAATTCTCCCAACTAATATCGGTACCAGTTTCTTTACCTGGTTTACTCCACTCAGATCCACTTCGTGCTGAACATAGTCAGCTCATTCCTGACTTAACAGCCTCTGCACTGTTGTTACACCTGATTGGAAGGCTCTTCCCCTTGATCATTGTATTTGTGACTCTTGATCACTCAGTCTTCAGTTTAGTTTCACCTCCGCTAGAGGTTTACAGTGACTGAAACTCTAGTAACAGTTTACCATCCTGTTTTTCTTTATTTTTTTAGTGCTTATCACTATTGGACATTTTCATTTTTAGCATTTATTATCTGTATTCTTACATTAAAATGTGAATTCCATGTGAATAAAGTTCTTGTTTGTTTTGCTCACCACTTTATCCCTAGGTTTGATGGCAGTGCTTGTTACCTAATACTTGTTTCATTTAGTTAATAGTAGAGCAAGAATGAATATATACAAAATTCAGTTTTGAGTCATGTGTGCATATTTATGTATCATTTGTATATAATATATGTATAATTATGTTAAATAGTATGTTGTTTTCTGTATATGGGAAAATGAACTAAAGTTAAATTTGGTGATACATTTCTTTAGTTAATCAGGCAATTTAAAAGTACAGCAAGTTATGAGAAAGTATATGTTTCTATGAGGATAGCAAGAGATAGTGAATAGGAATTGATCCCACTGTATTTACTATGTCATACGTTCACTACTCTTTCAAGCATTAAAACAGTCTAATTTCATTTTGTTCTTTGCTATCCACTGTGTTCAACAACTAAGCAGGTGACACTTTGGGATATTTAAACTAATTTTTTTAACTGAAAATGTGTACTATTCAATTTATTATCCCTTCAGGTGAAAACATTCCTTATATAATATCCATAAGAAATGATCATAATGAAATGCCTAGTAAGCTTGAAATGGGTTTGGAGATTAAAAGCCAAACAAAACAATGAAGCCATGCAAAAATGAATTCTCCTCTATCCTTAAGTCTAAGAAATAAGGCATGAAATCATAAAATGCCTAAATATATGAATCAAGAATGAATAGAGATGACTCAACAATAAAATGAAATGAATCACTGACAGATAGAACACCATGAATGAATTCTAAAACATTATGTTGAGTGAAAGAAGCCAGATACATATCAAGTTTTATAAGAGCTAAAAATGATGTATGATGAAAAAATCAGAATAGTAGTTGCCTGGGAGAGGGGGAGTTACCTGAAGTAGTGTGGTTTTGTCTGGGTAGGAACATGAGAGAACTTTTGAAGCTGATGCTAATATGGAACAGTTTTTTGCATATCACTCTAAATTTTGCATAAAGAAAATGTAAATTGTGAACTCCTTGGAGTGATATGAAAAGTCTCTCATTACTGTGACGCAGATGTCTGATACTCACAGGTAGGCAGCTTTTCCTTCTTCGAGTTCTTTACTTTTACCACTGGAGCCACTCTTCTTCCCACACATTCTCCTGGTGATGCACATCAATAACCCACATTGTCGAATAAAGAAGCAGCTGACATCTGTTACCACCAGGATTAGCAAGAGTGCAGCAACTCCCAGACCAATGACCGCTCCAAGCCCAAGACCGTTAAAAAGTGTGTCTTGAAAATAAAAGAAAATAAGTGTATTAAGCCCCAAGATAGACAAGATTATACAGTTATTTTAAAAAAGAAATCATCTCATCTGAGAAATATTCTACTTAAGAGACAGGAAAATATCTTTACTAGCACACTTCAATTTCATGAATTGTCTGGTTTTCAAACAATGTTTTAAGCAACTGCCATGTTAGAATTTGAAAATCTCTTACAAATTTTCTTCAGAAAAAAACACTCTAACTCTGGTTTACAGTATACTTCTTGATTACCTTTGGGGGGGGGATAATGAATATTTTATTATAGCCCTAATTGTACTCTACAAGAAAGTCAGAGTCATTTTTAGATCAGCACTTTGTTCAAAGAAAAAAATGTAATCAAAACTCCTGTAAGAGATGTGTTAAATAGATGTTCTATTTGGAATAATTTTAGTTTTAAGACTTAGTCTTGAAATGATGCTATAGCACTTTGCTTTGACAGAGGAAACACTTTAAAATATCTGCCGAGAAATATTTTAAAAATCATCATTTTCATCAGAATCTAAATACTTTTTAGGAGAAGGCAATGGCACCCCACTCCAGGACTCTTGCCTAGAAAATCCCATGGACAGAGGAGCCTGGTAGGCTGCAGTCCATGGGGTCGCTAGGAGTCGGACACAACTGAGTGACTTCACTTTCATTTTTCACTTTCATGCATTGGAGAAGGAAATGGCAGCCCACTCCAGTGTTCTTGCCTGGAGAATCCTGGGGACGGGGGAGCCTGGTGGGCTGCCGTCTATGGGGTCGCACAGAGTCGGACACGACTGAAGTGACTTAGCAGCAGCAGCAGCAGCAACTACTTTTCAATGTGTTAGTTTCTGCTGTAACAATGGAATCAGTCCTATGTGAACATACATCCTGTCCTTCTTGAGCCTCCCTCCCTCCACCCCTGTCCGCCCCTCTACGTCATCACAGAACACAGAAGGAAGCTCCCTGGGCCATGCAGCAACTTCCCACTTGCTGTGTACTAATTTACACGTGATAGTGTGTATACCTCAATGCTACTCTCTTCATTTGTTCCACCCTCTCCTCCTTCCCCCGTGTCCACAATTTCATTCTCTACAGCTGCGTCTCTATTCCTGCTCTGCATCATTTTAGAATAAATGATTTACTTGTATTTCTCCAGTGAATCATTTAACAAATCACATTAGACCAGAGGCAAACTTTAACAGAGCTGTGACCTTTCTGAAGTCATATATCCATGATGGACTTGATGGACATGAGTTTGAGTGAGCTCTGGGAGGTGGTGATGGACAGGGAAGCCAGGCATGCTGCAGTCCACGGGGTCACAAAGAGGTGAACGTGACTGAGAGACTGAACTGACTGACTGAAGTCATATCATGAAAAGGTAGGGAAAGATGGGAGCCACTTTTTCAAGACATGTGATTGGAGGAAACTCCACAAGTCATACACAAAGGATTCATGAAAGAGGTGATAGAGAATAGGATGGAATAGGCTGACTAACAGAGTAGAAACGGCAAGAGGGATAATGCAGCAAAAATGAATCAAATGTTATATGCCTGTAGTTGAATATAAGGGGCAATTCCTCAACTATAACAATGCAGATAGGAAAGAGAGCATAGTGGAAAGATAGAAGATTAAACTGGAGATATTGTGTTATCTAGAGGCAAAAAAGAGAATCATATGACAATTGTATAAAATTGCTCAAAACGACCATGATAATGTTAAAATTTGCCTACATAACCTTATAAGTTTATAATTATCATTTTAAATGATAAAATACATTTACCACTCAGCATCATAATAGCATGCTCAATCTGTGAGTGGTGTGCAATCCAAGTGACAGATACAGAAGCAAACTTGGGTTTTGTGAAAACTACTTCTGAAAAAAAAATTATGTATGTAAAATAAAGATTTTCTAAGTCATATTTTTAAAGTTAGGTCTAATATATTTTAACCATGATTGAAGAAATTGTGATCCAAAGGAACTGATATGAGTTTTTATGTCGAATTTTCCACTAACAGGCCAATCTTGAATACATCACACCTGTCTGAATACTAGTTTATTTTTCTGAATTTCATGTCTAAATTTATTTTCTTTTTCAGGAAACGCATGTTATTTATATTCCTTAACAGACCTCCCTTGTGGCTCAGTGGTCTACTATAGAATCTGCCTGTCAATTCAGGAGACACAGGTTTGATCCCTGGGTTGGGGAGATCCCCTGGAGCAGGAAATGGCAACCCACTGCAGTACTCTTTCCCGGGAAATCCCATGGGCAAAGGAGCCTGGAGGATTACAGTTAATGAGGTCACAAAAGAGTGATACATGACTTAGTAACTAAACAACAACAACACATTTCTTAACACCCCCAGAGCTTGCAGGCAGAGTAATAAAAACCCTTCTATGACATGGTGCCTGCCACTTATCCAGGCAATCTTGTGGTTCACCTGGGCGAGATCACAGATATTCCTATACAACATCCCGTGTTGTTGCAAATAAGAATTCTTTAAGCACAGAATCAACAAACCTGGCACTCACATGCCCTTAAAAAGTGTCATTTTGATTACAATTATTTTATCTCCCATAATTAGAAACTGGCAATAGAAACACAGTGTTGGAGGAAAAAAAATTTTCATGTCATTTTCAGAATCTCCTTCCCCTATTGAAGTTTACCATGCTATTTAGATGGTTTTAGTGTAGAAAAATTGCCTAGTGCAAATCCAGAGAAATTATTAACTTTGACAGAACTATTCTCTTATCACATGAACCCACTTTAAGGAAAGACTAGAGAAACAAAATGGTTTTCAGCCATGGGAATTTGGTATTTTTTCATGCAAAATTTCAATATACAAATGGTAATGAGATTCCAAATATTATTTTAAAATTTTCAAAGATGTATCTGTACACACTATTAAAAAACCTAGTGCCTCATGCTAGAAAAATAATGTAACAAGAAAACTAGGATTTGTTTCAGCACTTTAAACAATTGCACTTTTTCTTCCATTATTCCTTTTCAAATATAAATGATCCTCACCTGAATCTATTGTTACAATAAGGACAATTGACTTATGAGATATCTTTGAGTTTATGTAAGGCAAAAAGTATGTTTTTTCAAATTTGTA